>NC_082716.1:95746873-96050958 GCF_030144855.1 Hypanus sabinus | reverse complement strand
GAACGAGATGGGAGAATAGTTTAGCTCATGGTGGAGTGGCGGAGCAGACTTGATGGGCCGAATGGCCTGCTTCTGCTCCTTTGTCTTGTGATCTTGTAAAAGCAGCCTAGCACCACAATAATGTTGCTGAATTGAAACGGCAATTAATGCTAAGTTAGTTGCTAATTTTAAAACTGACACTAACAGGTTTTTGTTACTCAATATGTTAATAGATCAATGGAGTTGGGTCATATGTCAGCCATTCTCCAGTGATTCTCCAGGTGGAACCTAGAGATCAACCTTCGTATTCACAGAGGCCATTGATGAATAACATCAGAGATGTGCTTCAGTAAGCATTTAATGGAATTGTCCAAAACTTATAAAATTATTTAAGGGAAATAATTTACAGCAGCAGGATGGTTGCTATGCAATGACAAAAATAATGAGAGGACAGTAGGTTCAGAGACCTCGTGATTTTATCAGGAAATCAGTATCCAGAGTCCTGCATTATCGATCAGGATACATGTTTGAAAACCACTAACCAGAATTGGGGAACTTAAAATGAATTACAAACGTATTAAGTAAATGTGGAATAGAAAGCCACTACTAGTAATGATAATCACATAACTAATAGAATGTCATAAATACCCTCTGTTTCATAAATATCCTTATCGAAGGAAACTGGTCATTCTTAAGCAGTCTAGTTTATATTTATGATTTCAGACCCATCAATGTAGTTAGCTTTTGACTACCTAATGAAATGGTCCCTTCCCAGAGCTTAGTAATGTGGGTCAGTACCAAAGGACATCCAGGGTCTTGGCCTCTGGGCTCAAAGGCCAGCAACATGGACCTGGGGTGAAGGGCATCTGGAATTCAGGCTTTCACTCGGCGCTCAAAGGCCAGGGACACAGACTGGTGACAAAGGGCACATAGGATGTCAGGCTGTCCCAGTTCAGTGGATCCCAGGATCAGTGAGTTGGCCAGCCCAGTGTTCAAGTTTGGAGTTCAGGGTCCTGTATTGGCTACTCTAGGGGTCATTACCAAAAGTCGAAGCCCGAAGGTTGATTGGAAGCTGGAGGTCGAAGCCTAACGGCTGAAGCCTCAGCGCTGGAGACAGGATGTCATCCATGTGAGTGGGTTGGTGTGGGAGAGAGAAAAGGGTTTATTTATTTGTTGCTCTATTGCTTGCTGTGTTCTGTGTTGCTCTGTTGAACATTGTGGGCATGCTATATTGGCACTTGAACGTGAAGCGATGGTTGTGGGCTGCTCCCAGCACTCCCTCAGGTTTGTTGGTTGTTGACAGAAATGGAGCATTACACTGTAAGTTTTGATGTACATGTGATAAATAAATGAATATCAATCTGAATTTGACTCTGAATTAAAGGTAAAACAAAAATAAACATGAAGGTAGCAACAGCCAAATCTCATGGATTAGTAAGAAGACAAAACTTTCTGCTTTCCGGGGGGACCATTCCCTACATGACTCCCTTGTCCTTTCGTCCCTCCCCACTCATCTCCCTCATGGCTCTTCTCCTTGCAAGCGGAACAAGTGCTACACCTACCCCTACACCTCCTCCCTCACTACCAACAAGGCCCCAAACAGTTCTTCCAGGTGAGGTGACTCTTCACCTGTCAGGCTGTTGGGGTCATATACCGTATCCGGTGCTCCCAGTGTGACCTCCTGTATATTGGTGAGACATAGATTGGGACACTGCTTTGCTGAGTACTTACTCTGCCAGAAATAGCGGGATCTCCCAAAGGCCACCCATTCCACTTCCCATTCTGACATGTCAGTCCATGGCCTCCTCGATTGTCATGACGAGGCCCCTCTCAGGTTGGAGGAACTGTCTGGGTAGCCTCCAACCTGATGGCATGAACATCGATTTCTCAGACTTCTGGTATACACACCCCCCTCACCATTCCCCATTCCCCTTTCTCACCTTATCACCTTACCTGCTTATCACCCCCCCAAGTGCTCCTCCCCCTTTTCTTTCTTCCATGGACTTCTGAATTCTCCTATCAGATACTCCCTTTTCCAGCCCTATATTTCTACCAATCACCCCCCAGCCCCCGCCAGCTCTTTACTTCACCCCTTCCATCCTCCCGGTTTCACCTATCACCTTGTGTTTCTTCCTCCCATCACCCCACTTTTTTTACTCTGACTCTTCAACTTTTTTTCTCCAGTCCTGCTGGAGGGTCTTGGTCCAAAATGTTTACTATACTCTTTTCCATACATGCTGCATGCTGAGTTCCTCCAGTATTTTGCATATCTTGCTTGGATTTCCAGCATCCGCAATTTTCTCGTTTGTTAGACAAAAAATAAGTTATTTATAAAAGAACTCAAGGCATTAGTGGTGTTTTATGTGGAATGATAGGCATTTCACACAGCTTTAAAAAATGGATAAATAATTTAGAAATATCATGAGGATAACAGAGAAAGAGTATGGAGTTGATCAAACTCAAAGTCCTGTGGCTCATCAGGCTGGTGTAATTGTTATATAGTTATATGGTTTTATGGTGCTTCTGCCCGTTTCTATGGCGGGAAGTGACTGAGAGTATAGTATGAGACTTTCCCTGATAGGGGGCGAGGTTGACAGCATTTTACTGCAGGTACCCATTTTCAGGAGGGCACGGAGCGACCACTCCCCACTGATCATCGACAGCTCCTTGGTAGAGATTGTTAAGGGCACCAAATTTCTTGGTGTTCACCTGGCAGAGAATCTCACCTGGTCCCTCAACAACAACTCTATAGCAAAGAAAGCCCAGCAGTGTCTCTACTTTCTGCGAAGGCTGAGGAGAGCCCACCTCCCATCCCCATCCTCATCACAGTCTACAGGGGCTGTATTGAGAGTATCCTGAGCAGCTGCATCACTGCCTGGTTCGGAAATTGCACCATCTCGGATCGCAAGACCCTGCAGCGGATAGTGAAGTCAGCTGAGAAGATCATCAGGATCTCTCTTTCACACTACACGCTGCATCCGCAAAGCAAACAGCATTATGAAGGACCCCAAGCACCCCTCATACAAACTCTTCTCCCTCCTGCCGTCTGGAAAAAGGCATCAAAGCATTTGGAGCAGACTATGTAACAGTTTCTTCCCCCCAAGCTATCAGACTCCTCAATACTCAGAGCCTGGACTGACACCTTACTGCCCTACTGTCCTGTTTATTATTTATTATAATGTCTGCACTGTTCTGTGCACTTTATGCAGTCCTGGGTAGGTCTGTAGTCTAGTATAGTTGTTTTTCTTTCTCTGTGTTGTTTTTTTACATAGTTCAGTCTAGTTTTTGTATTGTGTAACACCATGGTCCTGAAAAACTTTGTCTCATTTTTGCTATGTACTGTACCAGCATTTATGGTCGAAATGACATTAAAAGTGACTTGACATTGTATGGTTAAGTCTTGCCTCAGCTGGGCTCAAACTCATGACCTTCAGGTCACTAGTCAAACACCCTAACCACTTGGCCATGTGCCACACGAGGAATTGATAGCTAAGTAAAAATGGTCTTTTATGCTGACTGCTTCTGTAAAGTTAAAAAACATTTGACAGTGTAATCGACTCTTCTCAACATTTTCCAAATTGCTGCTCGAAAGTCAAAATAATATCTTTGTGACTATATTTGGCAGTTCAAAGCAACAGATTGTTTGAAAACTATAGCAAACTAAAAGCAATATCCAGATACAAGAAAAAAGCCTAAATAAACAAGCTAATTAATTACGTGCTGCCCAAAATGTCGGCCCAGATCAGAGGTGATTGCCGATTTCACTTGCTCTACGCGATGTTCACTCCTCTTTCCAAGGCGCTGTTCCCTTGTTTGGCCAATTTAAATGCCAGCTGAAAAGACAGGGCTGTCAAGATCGAGGTGACATAGTTCTAATAAAGTATAGGCGCTGCCGTACTTTCTTTGTATTGACAGCTATGTGCTGGTTCCAGGACAGATCCTCTGACACTTTTCAGAAAGAGAAACATCGATCCTTAATTCCGAACAATTTAAAGTTATTGACCCTCTCCCGCTTCTGGGCGGCACCTAATTAAACTTTAAACAACTGGAATTTGAGAAGGAAACAGTCACCCTTTTCTGCTTCAGTTTAAAACCAGTCAAATCACACAAAAGCAAGCCAAACAGTTAAGAAATAAGACGAACCAAGTCTTACACTGGGCAAATTACAAAAAAAATTGAAAACAAGTTAAGCAAAAATCTAAAAAAAACAAGCTAATTTTTAAATTATATGAAACACCAATAGGCATAGCTTTTCAAATGATCAGAATTTTACTGACTTACAAGCTGCTTGTTTTCTTCAAAACGAAGAATATGCATCTACTTCCTGCTCTATGATATATTTAATATTTGTGGGTGGGGTGACACTTAACCAACTATGTCTCAACATCAACTGCATCACACTGAAAGGAGTGTAGGCAATTTTACTTTGTAATCACTTCTTAACTGCACATTATCTCCCCCTAGTGGCTCTCCCCTTCCCTTTCTTCTATGGTCTTCTGTCCTCTCCTATCAGATTCCCCCTTCTCCAGCTCTTTCACCAATCAACTTTTTTTACTTTACCCCACCCTCCCAGTTTTACCTATCACCTGCCACACCTCCAACACTGCATCTGAATTCTACTGTTACCTTCACAGAAATAAGATCAGTCTTATAGAGCGTGAATCCACAGAAAGCTTTGGGTCAGATGGTGTCCAAGGCCATGTCTCTCAGATTCTCTGTAGATCACCTGGCAGGCACATTTGCAGACATTTTTTTAACCTCAGTCTGCTTCAGACTGTGGTACCCTCCTGCTTTAAGAAGTCCACGATCATGCTGGTGCCAAGATAATGTGGCTTAATGACTACTGATGAAGTGCTTCAAGAAGCTGTTCATGGCAGCACCAATTCCAGCATTCCGGACAACCTCAATTTATTGCAGTTTGCCTACTGCCAAAACAGGCCTCCAGCGGATACTACCTCACTGGTTCTATACTCCGGAGCAGTTGGACAGTAAAGACACCCATATCAGACCATGGTTTAGTGAATACAGCTCAACTACTTAATGTCTCGGGATGGCAATAGACAATAGATGATAGACAATCAGTGCAGGAGTAGGCCATTTGGCCCTTTGAGCCAACACCGCTACTCACTATGATCATGGCTGATCATCCACAATCAGTACCCCATTCCTGCCTTCTGTCCATATCCCTTGACTCTGCTATCTTTAAGAGCTCTATCTAACTCTTTCTTGAAAGCATCCAGAGAATTGGCCTCCTGAGGCAAAGCATTCCACAGATCCACAACTCTCTGGGTGAAAAAGTTTTTCCTCAACTCCGTTCTAAATGGCCTACCCCTTATTCTTAAACTGTGGCCTTTGGTTCTGGACTCCCCCAACATTGGGAACATGTTTCCTGCCTCTAGCGTGTCCAATCCCTTAATAATCTTATATGTTTCAATCAGATCCCCTCTCATCCTTCTACGTTCCAGTGCATACAAGCCCAGTCACTCCAATCTTTCAACATATAACAGTCCCACCATCCCGGGAATTAATCTCGTGAACCTACGCTGCACTCCCTCAATAGCAAGACTGTCCTTCCTCGAATTTGAAGACCAAAACTGCACACAACACTCCGGGTGTGGTCTCACCAGGGCCCTGTCCAACTGCAGAAGGACCTCTTTGCTCCTATACTCAACTCCCCTTGTTATGAAGGTCAACATGCCATTAGCTTTCTTCACTGCCTGCTGTACCTGCATGCTTACTTTGAGTGACTGATGAACAAGGACACCTAGATCTCATTGTACTTCCTCTTTTCCTAACTTAACACCATTCAGATAGTAATCTGCCTTCCTGTTCTTGTCACCAAAGTGGATAACCTCTCATTTATCCACATTAAACTGCATCTGCCATGCATCTGCCCACTCACCCAACCTGTCCAAGTCACCCTGCATTCTCATAACATCTTCCTCACATTTCACACTGCCACCCAGCTTTGTGTCATGAAAGGGGAGTTAGTAGGAATGTAAAAGAAAATAATTTGTAGAACAGGAGTAATGGATTGCTTGGCTAAGACCTAAAATGGTCCTGATAGTTCTATGAACTCAATATATATTTAATACTTAGTCTAGTTTTGGACACTATCTTTGAGAAATTATTGGAGGCAGTGTTAGAAGCTTCAGAACATTTATTAATGAGTTCAATGGACATGAAGAAAGGTTGATGTTAGGTGCATCTATATATTTGAATTTAGAGCAATAAAACGTGAATTTATTGAAACACAAGTTTCTTGGGGAGCAGTAAGTGCAGATGCTGAGAGGATGACTAGAGGAACAAGGGGTTCACAGCTTTAGAGACTGAGCTCAGGTGCTGACTGTATGGAGTTTGCACATTCTCCTTGTAACTGTATGAGTTTGCCCTGGGTGCTCTAGTTCTCTTCTACATCCCAAAGGTGGGAAAGTGGGGAGAGGGATACAAGAAGGAAAAACTCTACATGGGTACAAACAAGCTGGATGAACTCAGCAGGTCGGGCAGCATCCGTTGAAATGAGCAGTCAACGTTTCATCAGGTCTCGGCCCACAAGGCAGTGAGGCTACTTATCCATAACTGGGGATTTAGTTCATGAGCACCAGGCCATGTCCACACACCAGTGGGCCTGCGTGCTACATGTGCAGGGGCCAGACCTCCTCCCCATCCTCTGTAGGAGGCACCTTTTGAGAAGGAGTAGGAGGGAAGATGTGTGGTTGGAGTGACTGAGATATGGACATGCAGGTTTGAACTTCATTTTGGTTCTTGTTGGTAATCATGGGAATTGGCAGTGAGATTTTTGTAAGGTTCCAGAGACGTGGTGTGCGGCAGATATTCATTAAAATGTGAAAAGCGATTTAAAGCAATTATTGGATAGAACTTGGATGCTTAGTTTGCAGAATATACTGGAACCTGAGGGATGGGCAGTTAAGACGTGTACATATAACCCTGGCGCTGTCTTGGCTCCTTTCATACTCCGTTACAGTAGGTGGCGGTAAAGCACCTTCCAGAGACGCCATCAGCACAAAAGAGGATGACGTGGCTGCTGTCAGAAGGCCATCAAGGAGGTCGGTGGGCGGGACTATAGTTCCCGCCACTAATTGGCTGCTGCGGAGACGGCGCGAATCTGCTTACGAGCGGCGGTGGAAGCTGCAGGCGTGGCATCGGGACGGGCCCGAGCAACCCGATCGCGCCATGAACGGTCACGTGGGCAACTTCCGGCCTCTGGTGACCTCGCCGCAAAATGGCGGCGGCGGTGGGCTGCGCTGTAGCTTCTACGATACGCCTAAAATGGAGCGGGTTTTCCTTATCAAAAGCCGGCATACGATTGGCGGGGTTCTCACTTCTCGCTGTAGCTGCCATTCTGCACCAACCAGAGGGAATCGGATCTAGAGACGGGTGGGATGCCCTCATTTGTCACCCGGAGCCTTGTTCCCTCAGAACTTTTGAAATTCCCCCACTCCCCAAAAATGGGAAAATTTGAGAATGTGTAAAATTCATTTTGGATGTTTTGGTCCAGCTTGGCATTTGATATGCTGAAAGATAGCTTAGTAATTTGAAATCGCATGTCCCAATGAATGATTGATTTGTTGCAAAACATTAAGAAAGTTTAGGGAGTTTGCTGATGTTTGTAATTTATGGTGCGCTGCAGTGAATACCAAGAGGCCGCCGAAAGGTAAGAGGAGGGGACAGTCATTGAAGCACGTTATTTTTGTGTCGGGACTGATGAGTGGGGAAGACTGTGTAAGATGGGAGAACATACTCGTGTTCACCGTGGACTGGCGTAGCTGTCTCACAGCTCTATCAAGCCGGGGTCAATCCTTCCTTTCAGTGCTCGCTATCTCGGGAATGTGTACAGTTTGTATTCCCTGTGATGGGTGTCCACTGGTTTCCTCCATCATTAAGGACCCCATCACCCGGAGTAGACTTGTTGATGATTGTGCAGACTGAGCCTGTTTCTATGACTGACCGAGTGAGTAGTTAATTGATTTATTTATTTAGATACCCTGCAGAATAGGCACTTTGAGCCACGCCGCCCAGCAACCCTCGTTTTAACTCCAGACTGGTCACAGAACAATTTACAATGACCAATTAGCTTATCAATCCATACGCATTTGGATTGTGGGAGGCCCCCGAAGTCATGGGGAAAATGGAAAAAAAAATTGAACCCTGGTCGCAGGTACTGAAAAGCTTTCTGTGTTCAATAGGCCTTAATATACTGATATGTTCAATGTAGAAAAAGATTTTGGGATGTTAAGAAATGCAGAGTTGATGTGAGACTATACTGTTCAATCCTTGCAGCTTTTTGCTGTTTGGTGTCTGTCCTACCTAATAGACCATAAGATATAAGAGCAGAATTAGGCCATCCTGTCTGCTCTGCCATTTCATCATGACTGATCCAATTTTCCTCTCAGCCTGAATCTCCTGCCTTCTCCCCAAATCCCTTCATGCCCTGACCAATCGAGAATCTATCAATTATTGCAGTTTACTTTGTCTGCTTTATGCATATAGGAATCTAACTGCACCCAGCTGTAAGTTTAGATTTATTTAAATTTAAGGGTTGATCTCGATTGAATTGCATGATAGTTTATATGAAGCTGAATGTCTTGCTTTTTCCTTAATTCAATCCCCCCCCCCCCACACTTCATCGTTAAACATTCTAACTTTACCCAGAGGATTTTCAATCTGAAATATTTTTTCTCTTTCCAGTTACTTTCTGCTGTGTTTTCCAGAATTTTATTATACCAGATTTCTAGAATCTTCATTTTCATCTCATAAAGCATCACAAGATGATTTCTCATCACAGTTTCTTTAAATGGTGAGGATTTACATATTCATTAGTGAAACTGATAATCCTGTATGTACTTTACAGCAGGAGTGATTATGGAGAGTTTTGGCTAATCTATTTTACCCACTCTGGAAGGCTGCCATTGCTGAAAAGTAAAGCCTGTTTGAATAGTATTCGAGACTGGGGATCATTGCTTTGAAGTTACTCCTTACAGACCTGGCTGTAGGAACAGGAGCAGAACAGACCTGAATGAATTTCTGTTCCTCTGCAAGTGCAAGATGTCATCAGTTTATGGCATTAGACATACAGCACAGAATCAGGCTCTTTGGCATTCTGGGCCATGCCATTCAAGATGTCCATTTGCACTAGTCCTGTTTACCTGCATTTGGCAATTATCCCTCAAATCTTTCCTAAACATATACCTGTGTTTAAGCTGATGCATGGCTTTCTCCTTGTTCCTTTGCTCATCAAGAGGTTCCAAATAGAATTCCTGAAGTTAATTTGGGATTATGTTCAAAATCAGTTTGGGATTACTCATTAAAAATATGTAAAAAGATCCCTTTCAAAGCCTAGAAATTTGCTTTGCCACATATCTGGCCATTGTGATGCTCACGGCCCACATTTGATTCATTTTCATAAAATACAGTTTTGGGCGCTTGGATTATCCCCTTTCTGTGTGTCCTGGATGCATATCAATTTAATTTCTTTATTATTTGACTAGATAGATTATAATAGACTTTGGACTCAAAGAATGTGAAGTTGTTAAAAGAAGCACCACTACTTCAACTGTGGTGTTTTATATTGCTGGTGCTTTGCTAGACATTCTCTTCAGAGTCCGCAGCACATTGGGCATCTCTGGTACAAGGAGGCAGAGAGCCATTTTCAATATCACTGTTCCAGCAGAGAAAGACTCAAGGTGGCTCTGGATGAAGCAAGTCCATGAGGATCTGCAGCACATACTACCTGAGCACAACTTGATCAACCACGGCTGGGTCACCTGGGTAACACCTGATGACCCCAGGTTACAACATTATGTGTTCAGAGCACCCTCAGATGTATTCTTCGAAACAAAGTGCTCTGATTAAATGCGGACTGTCTCAGGACAATGAGTTAGCTCAATGAGCACTGGATCCTTCTGAATGCTTCAAACTAATAATCAAAATCACAGCTTGCGTAAGGTACTGACTGTTTTACTGTGGCACAAACACTTAGTTACGCCAGAATTCTTTCATATCAGCATGGTGGGAACACATCCACTGTGGTTACTTTTATAAGACCCATTAATTTTCGGGCAGTGACAGTGAACTTTTGTCTTGGAAACTGCTTTGTGAACAGCAGTTTTCTAAAATGAAAGTGATATTGCTTTTCCTGGTTTAAGTGCTTGGGCCTAAAGTAGTGTAAAGGGACAGACATTACATCTCTTGCAGTTGGTTAGAATGAAATTTGGAAGATAAGTGAAACAGCGCCTGAGGAAGTGATCCCCCCTTCATATAGCAAAAGAAGAAAGAGGTACTTTGAAAATAAATGAAAATTTGAGCGATGATCCACAGGTAGTGGAGGCCGGTTAGTTGAAGACAATGTCCTGGCCCCACTCTTAATACTTTAATCCAAGGAGAGCCCAAGATCCCTTCTATTCTTCGCTACAGTTTTAGCCACTACTGTCTTCTGACTATTATGTACTTACTGTACATTGAACAGTGTTTGCTTTAATTCCACTCAGTTTCTCTAAATGCTATGGAAGCCATTTGGGTTCAGGAAAGCCTATTACTGTTGGGCTTATGGAGCAATATTTCCTTGTCCCATCCACTATGTCTTTGTCCAGTAATTTAATAACAGTGGAAGCACCTTCCTCTTTTTTGCTTTGAGCTTGCATCTGTATATAATTCTGGTTTTATCATGTGCTCCATCTTGAACTCTTGTTTATCTTTGTTATGGACAAGTGAGCAGCGTTGACCATATACTCTCCATTTCCCATTGCTGCACTCACTTGATGCTTCCAATTTTTATGCCTTTGTTTCGTTAGCTCTCATAATGTCACTTTTGTCATTTTTACTCTTAAGAGTAGAAAGGCCCATACTGCTTGGAGTCTATTCAGACTGTAATATATTTCCTTTTTTTAAAAAAAACCAATTGATTCCATCCTGATTCTCCTGGCACTTGCAGTTACAATCAGGACTATTTACAGTGGGTCAATTAATCTAACAAACAATCTGGGGATGTGGCAATAAACCAGAGCACCTGGGAGAATACGTACCATTCTGAGGTCAGATTTAAGCCTGGGTCACTGGAAGTGTGAGTCAGCAGCTCTGTTATGCATCAGATTTGGCATTTTTCTTCAAGTCAGGTTTCCCCTCAGTTGCCAGCACTCCTGACTGTGCTCCACTCTCTGTATATATGTTCTCACACCAGCACACATTTGTGCTAATCTCCCATTTACATCTGGTGATTGGTCCGTTTGTGCACTTGTCAATTTCTTGGCTTCTGTCCGTACCTTTCTAGTTTTTAATTTACCTGACTTCCAACCCAATGTAGAACTTCCCTTTTTTGCTCCCCCCCCATTTTTTAAATTCTGCAGCATTGTCTTTTAATCTTTGATTTTGTTTTTCAGATCTCATTAAAGGATTCTTGCTCCAACTAGTTATAACTGGTGAGTTTTTGCAGGATTGCGTCTTATTAAGGAAGAGATATACTGTATGTACTGCACAATGGCAGTCAGTGTAGAGCCCTGACTAATTTATTTAGTCCTTGAAATGAGGAACAAATGTCAATTTTTAATAAAACTACTGAGCCTGGGTTCCTCAGTTTACTCACAAACCAGGAGAAAGCATAAAACAGATTTGTGTGATTTTTTTTTTGTTTAAGTTTTGCAGGTAGCTGTAAATTGCAAGTCAGCCTTCAGCATGGGTAATGATTTCTGTTGTGGTTAGTAGAAGGATACCTTCACTTGACAGACTAAATGCTTTTGTCATCAGTACTTTAGCATGAGCTCTTAATGAGTGGCCCTCTTTTGTGAGGAGGGGAAAGGACACAAATGATGAATTTTGTTTGCAGATTCTAATGTGAGGCTCAAAGTAAACGCTCTGATGTGTCCCTACAGATCAACATGTGTACTTTTTTTTTGATAAAACAGATGGGACTTTATGCTATCAGGTGCTTCTTTTCTGTACGCAACAATTATTCAAAGTATATTTTCTGAACTAAAGATTTTTTTATTATTTTGCTCTTAGAGCTATAGAGATGGTTGCTAGCCAAATTAATTATCAGCTTGCATATTTCTGTTGTCACAGCTGGGGTCATTTATGATAGACATAGAAACATCAGTGAAGCATTGTTTTTCTTTATATTCTATTACTCTGGAGGGCAAGCTGTGCTTAAAAAAGTTCATTTTCCCCACAATGGTTAGTTTATATATGCAAAGTTCAATGAATGTTTAAAAATAACTGTCCAAACTTGGTTGTGACTGGATTTTAATTATTTATTGTTATTAAGGCTTGTTGTGTGAAGTGAAGTCCATCAGTATATGTTGATTATGGGCTGTTTGTATGTTACAGACACTCATGAATTTTGAAGCTTGGACAAGGCTTTTGCATTTGCTTGGAGGGATGGCTTGCAGAAGACCAAGGAAGTGACTTCAAAAACAGTAGGTTTCTTTTCGTAGTGAGAGCCTTCAGGATGCTGAGACTATATTTGGCGCAATTTGTTTTTTAAAAGAATATTAAGTATGAGGAAGAATCACTAGGATTAGGTTGCACATCTCTGCATACTTCTCATGGGTCAGCTGGAAATCTTGTTGCTGATTTTGAGAAGCCTTTTTAACATGCCAGGGGTTACAGAGCCATAAACTATCTATACCTCAATTTTTTTATACTTCTGTCACAAGTATCATAGAATCATCAAGGTAAGTAGCATGGAAACAGACGCTTTAGCCCAATCCATCCATGTTGACTGAGTTGTCTGCCTTTGGCTCATAATCCCCTAAATCTTTCCTATCCATTTATTGATTTTTAGATGTTGGAATTATATGCACCACAACTAGTTTTAGCAGCTCATTCCATTTATCCACCACCCTCAGAGTGAAAAATGTGCCCCTCATGTCCCTTGTAGTATCTCTCTCTTTTGGGGTCCCTGTGATTTTCGTAATTGCCTTGGATGAGAATGTGGAAGGGTGTGTTAGTAATTCTGCAGGTGTTGGAGTTGTGGATAGTGTGGAGAGTCGTAAGATGCAACAGGATAGTGACAAGGTTCAGAGTTGGGCTGAGAAGTGACAGATGGGGTTCAACCCAGTAAAAAGTGAAGTGATTCGTTTTGGAGGGTTGAATTTTAAGGCAGAATACAGGGTTAATGTCAGGATTCCTGGCAGTATGGAAGAACAGAAGGATCTTGGGGTCCACATCCCTCAGTTGATGTGAAAGTTGATAGGGTTGTTAACAAGGCATGTGATGTGTTGGTCTTCATTAGTCGGGGATTGCGTTCCAGAGCCATGAGGTAATTTTGCTGCTGTATAATCTGGTTAGACTGTGCTTGGAATATTGCTCAATTCTGGTTGTCTCATTATACAAAGGATGTGGAAGTTTTAGAAAGGGTGCAGAAGAGATTTTACCAGGTTGCTGTCTGAACCTGTCTTAGGAATAAGAGAGGTTGAACGAGCTAAGGCTCTTCTCTTTTGGAGTGAAGGATGAGAAGTGATTTAAAGAAGTGTACAAAATGATAAAAGGCATAGATTGGAGTGGATAGACAGACTTTTTCCAGACTTTTAACTAATACATGAGGACATAACTTGAAAATGATTGCAGGAAAGTATAGGGGGGGATGTCAGAGGTGAAAAGGTGGTCGAGGCAAATACATTAGGGGCATATAAGAAACTTAGTTGACACATGGATGATAGGAAAATGAGGGGCCTTGTAGGAGGGAAGGGTTAGATTGATCTTGGAGTAAGTTAAAAGGTTGGCACAACATTGTGGACCAAATGCCTGTACTGTGCTGTAATGTCCTATGTTCCATAACTTTGCACTTAATTGCACCAATAAATCTGGAAGCAAAGTATTTTTCTAGAAAGTAAAGCACTATTAGATACAGGAGGCGTTTTGAAAAAAAACTTAGGCACATGGATGATGGAAAAATGGCTGTGACAGGGAAGGGTTAGATTGATAGAGTAGATTAAAGAGTCAGCACGACCTCGTGAGCTAGGGCCACATACTGCACTGTAATTTTCCAAACTCTGTGTACACTCCGCTGTAAATTTGAGCAGAGTGATGCAAATGATGAGTATTGGGAAATGTGATGTCAATTGTCTTCAAGGCAGGTGATCTTCAAAGTAAATACTCTGATGCATTCTGTTGCTCAAAGGGTAATTTATGGTTTGGAGTCTGATTATATGTCAGTGATTTTTGGCATATCATGTTTCTCTTGGCTCTGATAGGTATGATTCATGTGGTATATAATAACTTGCTACTATTGTCACTATTAATTGTTTTTTTGTTTACAGGTCAAAGGCTTTAAACTTCTCATCTTTTCAATATGTACGTGAGTGCTTAATTTAGTGTTATTTTGTTTTAAAATGGCTTTCCTCCATTGTGGAGTTTTGGCATACCAAGTTTTTAAGACCAAAGAGAGAGTTATTTCGTGAAGCATAAGCAGAGAGTCTGGGAGGAGACTGATTTTTTTTTGCTGTGATGCAAAAGAATTCAGGTTATTTTCTGAGACACCAACATTAGTGTTCTAGACTAGCATATTCAACACATGGTTGAGCTGGAACATATGCCATTAATTCCAAGTCACTTAAGTATGGGTAGTACGTGCAGACCTTGACATTCTCCATTATCCTACAATGGGACAGAAAACATGTACTGGTCTATAGGTGGTGATTGTGAGAGGCTTGCTATGAATCCTGATTAACTCCTATTTAATCCTCCAATACCTTGATTGTCCATTTCATAGAAACATAGAAAACCTACAACACAATACAGGCCCTTCAGCCCACGATGCTGTGCCAGACATGTACTTATTTTAGAAATTACTTAGGGTTACCCATAGCCCTCTATTTTTCTAAAATCCATGTACCTATCCAGGAGTCTCTTAAGAGACTCTATTGTATCCACCTCCACCACTGTCACCAGGGGTCCATTCCATGCACGCACTCTCTTAAAAAAGAAACAAACAACTGAGCCCTGACATCCCCTCTGTTCCTATTTCCAAGCACCTAAAAGCTGTCTTTTTGTGCTAGCCATTTCAGCACTGGGAAAAAGCCTCTTGACTATCAAAATGATCAATGCCTCTCATCATCTTATACACCTCTATCAAGATCACCTCTCATCTTCTATTGCTTCAAGAAAAAGAGACTGAATTCATGCTCCCCAATATAGGCAACATCCTTATAAACCTCCTTTGCACCCTTTCTATGGTTTCCACATCCTTCCTGTTGTGAGGTTACCAGAAATGAGCACAGTACTCCCAAGTGGGGTCTGACCAGGTCCTATAAAGCTGTAACATTACCTCTCAGCTCTTACACTCATTTCCAGGATTAATGAAGGCCAATGTGCACCGTATGCCTTCTTAAGCACACAGTCAACCTGCGCAGCAGCTGAGTGTCCTATAGACTCAGACCCCAAGAATCTTCTGATTCTCCACACTGATATTAATACTATATTCTGCCATCATATTTGACCACGAAAGTGAACCACCTCACGTTTACCTGGGTTGAACTCCCATCTGCCATTTCTCAGCATGGTTTTGCATATTATCAATATCCCGCTGTAACCTCTGGCAGCCCTCCCAACACCCCCAAGCATTGTGTCATCAGCAGATTTCTAACCCATCCCTCCACTTCTTCATCCAGGTCATTTATAAAAATCTCTGAGGCACACCACTGATCACTGACCTCTATGCAGAATATGACCCGTCTATAACCACTCTTTGCCTTCTGTGGGCAAGCCAGTTCTAGATCCACAAAGCAAGGTCCCCTTGGATCCCATGCCTCCTTACTTTCTCAATAATCCTTGCATGGGGTATCTTATCAAATGCCTTGCTGAAATCCATATACACCATATCTACTGCTCTACCTTTCTCAATGTGTTTAGTCACATCCTCAAAAAATTCAATCAGGCTCGTAAGGTACGACCTGCCTTTGACAAAGCCATGCTGACTATTCCTAATCATATTGTGCCTCTCCAAATGTTTATAAATCCTGCCTCTCAGGATCTTCTACAAAACCTTAAAGCCTAAAACTCAATTAAGCAATAGTTGATCCTTCAGCTTTCTGTTCAGTGGATCTACTCATGGTGGTTGCATGTCATGTCTGTGCGGGAGAGCTTTCTCTTGCCCTCAGAAGTCAAGGTTTTGGTTGCAGTGGATGACCATGACATCTTCTGTGCTTTGTCATGCCCTTAGTTCTGCACAGTGTTATGGTTTTGTGTTCCTGCAGTTGGATCTCACTGTACATCTCAGGCTGGCTGTAATACATAAGTTTTTTAGTTTTCTGAAATTACTGGTTGATGTCATGAAAAATGATTTTGCAGTCCTACAATAAAATTCTGTTAATTTAAAATTGTGTTGAGACTTATCACTAGAAGGAAATGCATATTAGCTGGTTGTCTAATATGTTTGAGATGATTACCATGGGCAGAATTGCTAGTAATGAATAGCAGGATGCAAGTGATGATATACTTTTTTGCTGATTTTGATGAAGCTCAAAGTAAACGCTCTGATGCATTCTGTTTTATTGTGTGTACATGCCCTTAATATCTGTGAAGATCTAAACACTAATTTTCAGATGAGTATGATCACTAATCTTTGGCAGCTTTTTTTTCCACGGTGATTTAACCATGCAGCTTGGTTGTACCCCGAGTTCTCTGTGCATATAGTGGGACTAAGGCATAAGTAAGCTATTTTTTTCATTTGTTTATCAAACAGAGGCTGTGATGTGAGAATGGACTGGGTCAATGGGCTTTGTCAATGGATCCTTTAGTGCGGAGGTTTCCAGGCCTATAGTCACAAGGAAAGCATGCAGTTTCCATACAGCAATGATATTCTGGATGAAATCCAGTTACTGGATAATTTGATAAGTTGAAGGTGGTGGTAGATAAATAATTGAATTGAGGGTATGACAAACTCACAGGAGAGGAATGGAAGTCAGCTTGAATCAGCTTTTAATCTTTGTGAATAGTCAGGCAGCCTTAAAGCCTACTCCTGTTTTCTTATGTTCAGAGACAACTGAAGACCTGGTTTCAGCAGCACAGTCTAATTGAAGGTGGAGGCCTCTTGCAGGTCCTAAAGTGCGAGATTTAATAAGGGAGCTTTTGTGGGATCTGGTGAGTTTCTTCTGTCTTTTGTCTTTCTGTCTGTTAATGTATACTTAGAGCACTGAGTGGTTCAGTTGTGTTCTTTGTGTGCGATGTGGGAATTCTGAGAGACCTCTGGTCCCCTGCATAACCACAAATGCACTGTCAGGAGATAAAAAGGAAATGGGCAGCCAGTGGAGAGTACTCCTCTAGCCATTCCCTAAATACCAAGTATACCATTCTGGATACTTGTGCGGGACACTGAGTTGGGTTCTGTGGCTCAGAACGGAAGTGGGGGAGGGAGGGTTTAGAAGAGGACGGCAGTAGTGAAAGTAAATTCCATTGTTTGAGTAGTAGGTGTGAGATTGTGTCACCCGGATTATAAATTGCCTGCCAGGTGCTAGGGTAAGCGATATCTTGGATCGAGTCCACAACATTCTAAAAGGGGAGAGGGAACAACCAGAAGTCTTGGTATATATCGGCATGAATGTCATGGGTAGGAAAAGTGAGTCCTGGAGAGAGATTGTAGGGATCCAGGTAGAAAGCTGAAAAGCAGGATCTGTCGGGTAGCAGTAACATTAACAGTGCGGGCAAGAATATGATGATTCAGCAGATGAATGCGTGACTGTAGGGTGCAGGGTTTCAAGCAGTGTTAGAGAGGGTTTTAAACTAATTTGGTCCTAAGATGGTAACTGGAGAATAGGGCTGGGTTTACAAGCAGAGGCACTGGGTAGTGAACGTCAGGAAGGACAAGTGGTTAATAGGGCAAAATTTCAGTCAGTGTAAAAGGGGGACAAAATCGAAAGGCGTGATGGATACAGGACTGAAAGTGTTATGTTTGAATGCACACAGTATCCAGAATAATGTAGATCTTGTAGTACAGTTAAAGATTGGTAAGTTTGATGTTGTGGAAATCACTGAGTTGTGGCTGAAAGAAGATCACAGTTGGGAGCGTAACGTCCAAGGATATCAAAAGGACAGGCGGGTAGGCAGAGGGGGTGGTGTGGCTTTGTTGGTAAACTATGAAATCAAATCATTAGAAAGGTGATGTAGATTTGGAAGATGTAGAATCCTTGTAGGTAGAGCCAAGACACTGCAAGGGTATGAAGACCATGGTAGGAGTTGTATACATGTCTCCAAACAGTAGCCAGGATGTGGGCTACAAATTACAATGGGAGTTAGAAAAGGCATGTCAAAAAGATAATGTTACGATAGTCATAAGGTGGGTGGTTCAATATGCAAGTAGATTGGGGAAAATCAGGTTGGTGTTGGATCCCAAGAGGGGGAATTTGTAGAATACCTATGAGGTGGCTTTTTAGAACAGCTTGCAGTTGAGATCCCTTGGGGAGCAGCTATTCTGAAATGCATGTTATGTAATGAACCAAATTTGATTAAAGGAAAGGAACCCATAGGCAGTGATCATAATGGTAGAACTCACCCTGCAATTTGAGAGGGATGTAAAGTCAGATGTATTAATATTACAGCAGAGTAAAGGAAATTACAGAGGCATGAGAGAGAGTGGCCAAAGTTGATTAGAAGGGGACACTTACAGGGATGACAGCAGAGCAGCAGTGGTATTCTGTTTTCTGTGGTAAGTGGTATTTTAAAGGCAGGATGCAGTTACTGTGGCTGGCAAGGGAAGTGAAAGCCAACACAAAAGCAAAGGAGTGGGCCTAAAATAGAGCAAAAATGAGTCAGAAGTTAGAGGTTTGGGAATCTTTTTTTAAAGCCAGAAGAAGGCAACCAAAATAAAAGCCATGGGTAGGAAGATGAAATATGAAGATAAGCTAGTTAATATCAAAGAAGATGGTAGCATATTTTCCAGACATATAAAGAGTAAAAAGGCTGAGAATAAATATTGGATCATTGGAAAATGAAGCTGGAGAGGTAGAAATTATAGACAAACTTAAAAGAATTTTGCATCAGTCTTCACTATGGATGACACTAGCAGATGTCAGAAAGGGCAGAAGTGAGTGCGGTTATCACAAGGGAGAAGGTGCTTGGGAAACTGAAAATTCCTAAGATTGATAAGTCACCTGAACCAAATGGACTACAACCCAGAGTTCTGAAACAGATAGTTGCAGAGATTGTGGAGGCATTAATAGGGTAACAAAGGAAATGAAACAGATTGACATTCGGAAGGAAACGGTGATGGGACTGAAGGCTGTCAAATCCCCAGGTCCAGATGGTCTGTACCCTAGGGTACTAAAGGAGGTGGCCCTGGAAATTGCGGATGCATTGGTAATCATTTTCCAATGTTCCTTAGATTCAGGATCAGTTCCTGAGGATTGGAGAATAGCTAATGTTATCCCACTTTTTTTAAGAAAGGAGGGAGGGAGAAAACAGAGAACTATCGACCTGTCAGCCTGGCGTCGGTGGTGGGAAAGATGCTAGAGTCCATTATTAAGGATGAAATAGTGGCATATCTAGATAACAGTGATAGGATTGGGCCAAGCCAGCATGGATTTACCAAGGGTAAATCATGCTTGACTAATCTGTTGGAGTTTTTCGAGGATGTAACCAGGAAGTTAGACGGGGAGATCCAGTGGATGTAGTGTACATCGATTTTCAGAAGGCATTTGATTAGGTCCCACATAGAAGATTGGTGGGTAAAATCAAAGCTCAGGGCATCGGGGGGAAGACATTGACATGGATAGAAAATTGGTTGGCAGATAGAAAGCAAAGGGTAGCGGTGAATGGGTGTTTCTCAGAATGGCAGGTGCTGACTAGTGGGGTGCCACAGGGCTCGGTATTAGGACCACAGCTGTTTACCATTTACGTTAATGATTTGGATGAAGGCATAGAAAATCAGCAAATTTGCTGATGTTACTAAGCTGGGTGGCAGTTTGACATGTGATGAGGATGTTAGGAGAATTCAGGGTGACTTGGATAGGCTGGGTGAGTGGGCAGATACTTGGCAGATGGTGTTTAATGTGAATAAGTGTGAGGTTATCCACATTGGGAGTAAGAACAGGAAAGCAGATTATTATCTGAACGGTGTAGGGTTGGGTAAGGGAGAAATACAAAGAGATCTCGGAGTCCTTGCTCATCAGTTACTGAAGGTGAATGAGCAAGTGCAGCAGGCAGTGAAGAAGGCTAATGGAATGTTGGCCTTTATTACAAAGGGAATTGAGTACAAGAGCAAGGAAATCCTCTTGCATTTGTACAGAGCCCTGGTGAGACCATACCTGGAGTATTGTGTACAGTTTTGGTCTCCAGCGTTAAGGAAGGACATCCTGACTGTAAAGGAAGTGCAGCGTAGATTCACGAGGTTAATTCCTGGGATGTCTGTACTGTCTTACGCAGAGAGGTTAGAGAGACTGGGCTTGTACACGCTGGAATTAAGGAGATTGAGAGGTGATCTGATTGAAACATATAAGACTATTAAGGGATTGGACAAGATAGAGGCAGGAAATATGTTCCAGATGCTGGGAGAATCCAGTACCAGAGGGCATGGTTTGAGAATAATGGGTAGGTCATTTAGGACAGAGTTAAGGAAAAACTTCTCCCAGAGAGTTGTGGGGGTCTGGAATGCACTGCCTCGGAAGGTAGTGGAGGCCAATTCTCTGGATGCTTTCAAGAAGAAGCTAGATAGGTATCTTATGGATGGGGGAATCAAGGGATATGGGGACAAGGCAGGAACCAGGTTTTAATAGATGATCAGCCATCATCTCAAAATGGCGGTGCAGGCCCGAGGGGCCGAATGGTCTACTTATGCACCTATTGTCTATTAACAATGATCTTTCAAGAATAGATTCTGGCATAGTTCCATAGGACTGAAAAATTTCAAATTTCTCTCCACTCTTCCAAGAATTAAGGGAGGCAGAGGAAAGGAAATTAAAGACCAGTTAGCCTGACTTTAGTGGTTTGGAGTCTAGTGTTAAGGATGTGATTTCAGGGTACTTGGAGTCAATAGACAATAGGTGCAGTATCTGCCCACTCACCCAGCCTATCCAAGTCACCCTGAATTCTCCTAACACCCTCATCACATGTCACACTGTCACCCAGCTTAGTATCATCAGCAAATTTGCTGATGTTATTCTCAATGCCTTCATCTAAATTGTTGACGTAAATTGTAAACGGCTGTGGTCTCAATACCGAGCCCTGTGGCACCCCACTAGTCACCACCTGCTATTCTGAGAAACGCCCATTCACTGCTACCCTTTGCTTTCTATCTGCCAACCAGTTTTCTATCCATGTCAATGTCTTTCCCCCCCGATGCCCTGAGCTTTGATTTTACCCACCAATCTCCTATGTGGGACCTTATCAAATGCCTTCTGAAAATCGAGATACACTACATCCACTGGATCTCCCCCGTCTAACGTCCTGGTTACATCCTCGAAAAACTCCCAACAGATTAGTCAAGCATGATTTACCCTTGGTAAATCCATGCTGGCTTGGCCCAGTCCTATCACTGCTATCTAGATATGATAGCAGTGATATTTCATCCTTAATAATTCACTATTTCATCCTTAATAATGGACTCTAGCATCTTTCCCACCACCGATGTCAGGCTGACAGGTCGATAGTTCTCTGTTTTCTCCCTCCCTCATTTCTTAAAAAGTGGGATAACATTAGCCATTCAGTAACTGATCCTAAATCTAAGGAACATTGGAAAATGATTACCAATGCATTCGCAATTTCCAGGGCCACCTTCTTTAGTACCCTAGGATGCAGACCATCTGGACCTGGGGATTTGTCAGCCTTCAGTCCCATCAGTTTTCTCATCACCGTTTCCTTCCTAATGTCAATCTGTTTCATTTCCTCTGTTACCCTATGTCCTTGGCCCATCCATACATCTGGAAGATTGCTTGTGTCTTCCTTAGTGAAAACAGATCTAAAGTACTCATTAAATTTTTCTGCCATTTCTGTTTCCCATAACAATTTCACCCAATTCATTCTTCAAGGGCCCAACATTGTTCTTAACTATCTTCTTTCTCTTCACATACCTAAAAAAGCTTTTGCTATCTCCCTTTATATTCCTGGCTAGCTTGCGTTCGTACCTCATTTTTTTTCTCCCCGTATTGCCTTTTTAGTTAAGTTCTGTTGTTCCTTAAAAACTTCCCAATCATCTGTCCTCCCACTCACCTTAGCTCTGTCATACTTCCTTTTTTTAATGCTATGCAATCTCTGACTTCCTTTGTCAACCACTGTGGCCCCTTTTCCCCCCATTGAATCCTTCCTTTTCTGGGGGATGAACTGATTTTGCACCTTGTGCATTATTCCCAAGAATACCTGCCATTGCTGTTCCACTGTCTTTCCTGCTAGGCTATCTGTCCAGTCAACTTTCGCCAGCTCCTCCCTCATGGCGCCATAGTTTCCCCTGTTCAACTGCAACACTGATACCTCTGAGCTGCCCTTATCCTTCTCAAATTGCAGATAAAAACTTATCATATTATGATCACTACCTCCTAATTACTCCTTTACTGCATGATAAAACAGGCCAAAGTCAGCTTGGTTTCCTTAAGGGAAAATGTTCACAGATTTTGTTGGAATTTGAGGAATTAAGAAGAATGATAGATCTCATTGAAACCGATAGAATTTTGGAAGGCCTAGATAGTGGATGTGGAGACATGTTTCCTACAGTGGAGGAGTCTAGAATCAGAGGGCTCAGCTTCAGAATATAAAAGGATGTCCATTTAGATGAGGAATTTCTAGCCAGAGGGTGTGATTATGTGAAATTCATTGCCACAGATGGCTGTGGAGGCCAGGTCATTGGGGATATTGAAAGAGGTTGGTAGGTTCTTGATTAGCCTGAGCATGAAAGGTTAAAGGGAGAATGGGGCTGAGGGGGAAATAGATTAGCAATGATGAAATGGAGCAGAGTTGATGGGCTGAATAGTTTAATTCTACTCCTGCGTCTTGTGATGGGTCACATTGAATGCAAAATCCACATCTTCATTCACCTGTGGTCTGGGCAGATTATTAATCTGTTTATTAATTCCAATATGCTACATTTTTTTTATAAATAATACTATCCAGGATTTGTGAGCAGAAATATCTAAGTTACAAAACTTCTCCACTCCAGCTCCATCAGGTGCACCCATCCAGTATGAGGTAGTTTGCTTGCTTTAATACAGTTAGTTTTTCCCATACTTTCTCCAAATCAACTTTTCAAACATTTTTTTTCCTCACCTTATTTCCATATCATTTCTTCCTTTAGTCTCACTATATTCAGTCTGGCTCTTACTGGAGTTATTCACATGACATCATACGAGTTCTGACAAAGGCTTTGACTGACAGCATATTGTCTGTGTTTCTTTACAATAGTTGTTGCGTGATGTGCCAAATGCTTCCTGAATTTTGGTCTTTATTTTGTACATCATATCAATTTCTTTTTCCCTAGGTAGAAATGTATGCTGCCTGCAATGAAATGTCTTCTCCTTGGGGATTACTGTCCTGTCAAGATGTCAAGCAATAATGGCTCGATTTTACCATGACTCAGAGTGATACTATTGAAGTTCTCCTTCCTGCTATTTTAAATAAATAAACAATCTACTGTGGATCCTCTTTACCCCCTCTCATTTATCAATTTTAACATTAATCTGTTGAACACTATGTTGATCTTTGTGAGTGATATTTTTTTTTGCTGAATTAAGTAGTTTTCTATAAAATGAAATTGTCTAGAACCAGTGTAATCTAAGACACCAGAATCAGCTCTTGAATGTTGGAGGTTGATGACAAATCATTGAGGCACATAGTCATCAATGGGCTCCAAACTTCAGCATGATCTGCTTTTATTGCCCATCAAAATCTACTTTGTGTTGTTGACAGCCCTGCTAAAACCCATTACCCTCCTTCTGTGGATCTAAGTTTTATGATGAGCAGTAATCAAATTAGGAACACCTTTCTGGTGTGTAGTGAAGTGCAATCTCAGAATGGTGCAGCTAATTTCAACAAAATAAGATTTTTGTTCCCTCAGTTCCTTGTGCTGCCTTGGCTTTCATTACAGCAGCTCTTGTATATGGAGAACCCACATATATGGGTTCCCTTGGCTGCCTTTGAATCAAAGCCCATGTGATTTATGAAGAGTCTGAGCTCTGAAGGGAATCTTGCAGAACTAGCAAGCTGAATCTGTGAAATACTGCGCCACCAGGAAGCCTGTAATGTTGCCATATTAATGGTTTATTCATTTCTTAAAGAAAATAAAATCTGCATTTGCTCGATATGACATGAATGACTCCAAATCTACACTACTGTAGATATCTGTTATCTATCCTATGAATTGCCTGAAAAAGCCATGTGGTGGCATCAGAGTCACTGAGTAAAAGTAAAAAGCAGATGACTAGCATTTGATTTGGGGATCTTATTTAGGCAAGGTAAAGACACTTCTGGCTCAGTTAATTTTGCTGAGTTTGTTTCACAAACTGCTAGTACCTAAACAGAGGTCCCATGATTGTGTAGAGCAATGGCCTAACAGTTATGCACACAAGATCATTCCTGCAAAGCAGTGTGCCAGACTCCTCCATCACCAATCTTGGGTAGGTCTTGTCACATTGGAGATGATGTAACAGAGGCACATGTGGGAGTAAAAGGATCTGATTCTAAACCCTATGACTTACAGGTTTACCAAGCAATGCTAGTTCCATTTTACCCTGGCTTGGGTGATCCTGTTGAAGTTGCAGTTTATACTTTGGGTCTTTTGCCCTCTCTTAATTATGCATTTAAAAATTAATCTGATGAACATGTTTCCATCACTGTTTCCCAGCTCACAACGTTATTTGTCGCTGTTGAACAACACTTGCAATTAGCACCTACAAAGAGTGCAGCTAGTATTTAGGAATTTTAATGTCCATCACCACCAGCTAAGTTCTGACGATGATTGTCAGGATCTTTGGCAGTTAAGTAAATGAATGAGAGGTATAATATTTCTAATTCGTTTTCACCAGTCTACATGTAGGTGTATCGTCATTATCAATGTCAAGACATCGCCCTTATTGAAACAGCTCTCACTTTTGTATTAGGATGGGACACTATTGTATTAGGATGAACCCAAATCTAGCAGATCAAAACTGCATTAAGTACTGTACATGATCTGAAGTGCATAGATTTTATCCTTTCCAAAAAAATAATCGAATGGTTTAGTAATTGATTTATGAAGTAGGAGTTGCCGTGATGATCAAATCAGTATAAAGTAGGCATACAACAGACACAAGATGACTGACAATTAGCAGTTTTTTATGTATAACTGCTGCTTCAGCTGGTCAAGCTAAATAAGACTCATGGATGCACCTCAAAGTTTCTTCCTCTTCTCAAGCACTGTGCTGCCTGGTTAAAAGGCTTCTAATATTATAGCAAGTTTAAATGAATATAAACATTCAACGGAGCTTTATTCTATTAAAATGCAACTTAATAGCTTCCACCAGCCTTGCTGGCCATTATAATCAAGCCAACCCGGCTTTAGTGAGAAATTCAGAATGGCATGTTGGGAGCAGCATACAGCATACTTAAAAAAGTTGCAAACACAGGAAGGTAACTGCTGTACAATATACAGAACAAGCTCTACAGTCCTACAGGTATATCCTTATCCCTAACAGTGGTGGAATCGAGCACAAAGTGTAAGTGTGCTCACATAGAAGTGTCAAATGGAAAGTTAATTTCTGCTTCTTCCTAAGATCACTATATCACTGAAGCCAGGCAATTTAATTTCCTCTGCATGATATGAAAAAAATAGCTAAGAGCACTGAAAACAACAAAGGCAAAAGAATCAGATTGTAATACTGAAAATGTGCTGAACATCTAGCTATGCCTCGAGCCAACCTATTCTGGTACAATTGCAATACTGATTTCAGTATGCAAGTCACAACAGATTGGTGTCAAGAGTTAAAGTAACACTTGTCAATATCTCTTGTCCTCCAATAAGCTTCTTACATCTGCGTTCTTTACGACTGACTCAACCTGCAAGATAACCTTGAGGAATCCAACACAAAAAGACTCCCAAGTTCCTTTGCACCTGATTCTGAATTATTTAGAAAATAGTCTATGCTTCTATTCCTTGTAGCAAAGTGCATTACTATACACTTAACTGTATTACATCAGCCACATTTACGACCGTTGTCTTTCTAACAACTTGTCAATTGTTCATTTGACTCCTTGCTTCCTCAACACTATTTGCCCCTTCGCCTATCACCCACAAAACCATCAATTCTGTCATCCAAATCAGTGATACATAAGAAGCAGTCCCAACACTTACTCCTGTGGAACATCACTAGTCACTGGTATCCACCCAGAAAAGCCCCTTTATTACTTATGCCTGTCAGCTCATTTTCTATCCATGCTGGTATCTTTCCTGTAATACTATAGGCTATTAACTTGTTTAGCAGCCTCATGTGCAGCACATTGTCAAAATCCTGAAAATCCATGTAGGCAACATCCACTAGATCCTTTTTCTGACATCTACTAACTCCGTCTATCCTGCCTGTAATTTCTCCAAAGAATTCCAACAGTTATGTCTGGCAAAATTTCCATTTAAGGAAAACATGCTGACTTTGTTCTATTTGGCCTGCCAGTACCCCAAAACCTCATCATTATGAGGTTTCACCTCTGAAGTCACCCGTCAGCCTCTTATCTTCAGGGGAAATGTCCCTGCCTATGCTGTCTTTCATAACTCAAGCATCCAGACCCAATAACATTGTGAAACCTCTGAACCCCTTCAACTCAATGATATTCTACCTCCATAATTGACCTACCAGAACTATACACAATACTCAATTTGTAACTTCAATGACTTGTACAATATCTAATTCCTGTACTTAGTGTCTTGACTGATGAGGGCAAGCATGTACAATGCTGTCTTCACCACTGGAAGAATTTTGCCAAAATACCTTTGCACAACTGTAGAATTGCATGTCTGCACTGCTGAATGCACAGATCAGCAGAAATTAGATTACCCTTTAGCTTACTGGTGTCAGTCACAAAACCATGTGTAAATCACAAGATTATGCGGTGAGTGTTTTTATGTGTTTGTATTCAGTTGAACAATGTCTGGGGCAAAGTTGCTGTTTTATCACTAATGATTGATGTTAAAATGTGTAACCATACTGCTTGCATGTCCTATGTCTTGTATAAAGGAACTCTGTATCCAAAGGCAGAGTCGCTGCTCTCAGGAGGGACAGTTCTCTGTATCACCTAAAATAAAAGGAGTATTGAATATCTGGGTCCACGTCTGGTGTAGAAATAAAATTTCCCTAACAACCACCCTGCTTCTATGTGTCTGCACTTTCAGGAAACTATGTACCTGTACTCCTACTCCAATTCTACAACACTCTCCAGGGCATAACCATTTATTGTCCAAATCTGCCCAGCTTATTTTACCGAAGTACAACACTACACACTTGTCCACATTAAATTCTATTTGCCTTTCTTTAACCAACTTTCTCTGTTGTTATGAATCTTAGCTAATCATCTTCACTGTCCACTATACCACTAATATTAGTGGCATTTGCAAACTTGCTAAATGTATCAACTATATCCTCATTTGCTATGGACCAGTACCAGTGTATAATTTATGTTTTTCTTGTGAATCCTGCTTATATGGTGCTATGTGTCTGTGAGGTTGCTGCAATCTGTGCATACTGATCAAGGCCACAGCAAATTTGTGGCTTGCCACTCTCTATAAATTAATTATGTTAATGTTCTTCAAGAGGCCTAATATTGCCTCTTTATCTCAAAATACCCTCGACTATCAGCAAGCTGCTCTCGGACATCCTCTGGTAAATACCAAAGCAAAGTACTCATTAAGGGCCTTGCCTGCTTCCTCTGCTTTCAAGCACATTTCCTCCTCATTCTCGTGAGGTCCTACCCTGGCTATCTTTCTCTCAACTCAAATGCATGTATGGATTTTCTTTAATCCTATTTGCCAAGGACTTTTCATGCCCAATCCTCACTCATGATTTCCTTCTCAAGCTTTTAAACTTAACAGCAGCAGAAATACACAACATACAGAAGACAAATTATACATAAATTGTGCTCTATAGTGAAGAAAAATATTTTGCAAAACAAGACATTAATGCAAAAAAAAACAATTGGAACATTTCCTTAGGAATTTCATACCAGGCCAATTAGTATTCATTCTATGGTGTATTTAGGGAAATTTTTTGTGATTGAAGCAATATGTGAGGTCAGATACAGATTATTCAAAATGTTAATGCCAGGAATTTGAATGTGCTAACCCTTCAGTCCCCTCCTCCCTCAAAGAGGACCACAGCCTTGTCATGGTTTGGAGGCTTGTGTGTCTCAATGACCCTAGTTGGATTCAGGGCTTTATGCTTTCGCTCTTGACAAGGATACCCATGCTAAACAGGTCAAAGGGTAGAGGACAGACAAAAGACAAAGGGTACTGGTCCTCCACGTTTGGGGGTTCAGCTCAGGCTAATAACCCTGACTGGTAAAACAAAATTGTTATGAAAACAGCAATGAAGAATCCTTGTACATCTGAATATGACGGTTTTCCTGTGACTCCAACTGGGACTTGCATGACTAACAGTAGTGAAAATCAAAAAGAAGTTACTGACTAGGTGAAGGAAGCCTTGAACACAGTCAGAGATGGAGGGCCTTCACTGCTGCCATTAACGCCAGCAGTGTAACATGCATGATCTTTGTACTTGCCTTTAATGAATCACTGATTAGTTCTTTGGTTTTGTTGATGTTGAATGAGATGATTTTGTTGCAGCACCAGGTGTTCTGCAACATTACTACTTCTGATCCAGCAAACTGTAGTGAATTTGATGATGGTATTGGAGCTGTGCTTACTTACACAGTTGTGGTGTAAAGAGAGCACAGTAACGGGTGAAGTACGTAGGCCTGAAGTGCACTTGTGTTGATTGTCAATTGAGGAATTGTGTTTACTGATCAGTGCTGACTGAGGTCTGCTTATGAAAAAGTCAAGAATGCAGTTTTAAAGGGGAAGTACAAAGGTGCAGGTTTTGAAGATGATGTTTGTAGGGTTGACTGTGTTGAATGCTGAGCTGTGGTCAATAAACTTGGCTACAAGAGGGGCAGGACTGGCAGCTTAATGTTCCAGGGTTCCGATGTTTCAGATGTGATAGAGGCAGAGGGATGAAGGGTGGGGGGGGGGTGGTGGCATTGCTAGTCAGGGAAAATGTTACAGCAGTGCTCAGGCAGGACTGATTAGAGGGCTTGTCTACTGAGGCCATATGGGTGGAACTGAGAAACAGGAAAAGTATGACCACATTAAAATGGGGTTGTATTATAGACCACCCAATAGTCAGCAAGAATTGGAGGAGCAAATCTGCAGGGAGATAGCAGACAACTACAGGAAACATAAAGTAGTGATAGGAGGGGAGTTTAATTTTCCACATATTGATTGGGTCTCCCATACTGTTAAAGGTCTAGACGGGTTAGTGTTTTAGAATGTGCTCAGGAAAGTTCTCTAGGTACCGACTAGAGAAGATGCAATATTAGATCTCCTATTAGGAAACGAGTTAGGAACAGGTGACGGAAGTGTATGTAGGGGAACACTTTGGTTCCAGTGATCATAACACCATTAGTTTCAACTTGATCATGGATAAAGACAGATCTGGTCCTCGGGTTGAGGATCTTAACTGGAAAAAGGCCAAATTTGAAGAAATGAGAAGGGATCTAAAAAGCATGGATTGGGACAGGTTGTTCTCTGCCAAGGATGTCGTTGGTAAGTGGGAGGCCTTCAAAGGAGAAATTTTGAGAGTGCACAGTTTGTATGTTCCTGTCAGGATTAAAAGCAACGTGAATAAGAATAAGGAACCTTGGTTCTCGAGGGATATTGGAACTCTGATAAAGAAGAAGAGAGGGTTGTATGACATGTATAGGAAACAGGGAGCAAATAAGGTACTTGAGGAGTTTAAAAAGTGCAAAAAAATACTTAAGAAAGAAATCAGGATGGCTAAAAGAAGACATGAGGTTGCTTTGGCAGTCAAGGTGAAGGATAATCCAAAGAGCTTCTGCAGGTATATTAAGAGCAAAAGGATAAAATTGGTCCTCTTGAAGATCAGAGTGGTCAGCTATGTATGGAACCAAAAGAAAAGGGGGAGATCTTAAATGTTTTTTGTTTGCATCTGTATTTACTAAGGAAACTGGTATGGAGACAATGGAAATAAGGCAAACAAGTAGTGAGGACATGGAACCTATACAGATTGAAGAGGAGGAGGTGCTTGCTATCTTGAGACAAATCAGAGTAGATAAATCCCCGGGACCTGACAGGGTATTCCCTCAGATCTTGAAGGAGACTAGTGTTGAAATTACAGGGGTCCTGGTAGATTTATTTAAAATGTTGGTATCTACAGGTGAGGTGCTGGAGGATTGGAGGATAGCTCATGTTGTTCCATTGTTTAAAAAAGGCTCTAAAATTAATCCAGGAAATTATAGGCTGTTAAGTTTGACATCGGTGGTAGGTAAATTATTGGAAGGAATACTAAGAGATAGGATGTATAGGTATTTAGATAGACAGGGACTCGTTAGGGAGGGTCAACATGGCTTTGTGCTTGGTAGGTCATGTTTAACAAATCTATAAGAGTTTTTCGAGGAGGTTACAAAGGAAGTGGCTGAAGGGAAGGCAGTGGATGTTGTCTACATGAACTTCAGTAAGGCCTTTGATAAGGTCCTTTGATATGGGAGGTTAGTTAGGAAGATTTAGTCACTAGGTATGCATGGTGAGGTAGTAAATTGGATTAGACATTAGCTCAATGGGAGAAGTCAGAGAGTGGTAGTGGAGGATTGCTTCTCTGAGTGGAAGCCTGTGACTAGTGTGCCACAGGGATCAGTGCTGGGTCCATTGTTATTTGTCATCTATATCAATGATCTGGATGTGGTAAATTGGATCAGCAAATTTGCTGATGATACAAAGATTGGAAATGTAGTGGACAGTGAGGAAGGTTTTCAAAGCTTGCAGAGGGATTTGGACCAGCTAGAAAAATGGCAGATGGAGTTTAATACAGACAAGTGTGAGGTATTGTGCTTTGGAAGGAAAAACCAAAGTAGAACATACAAGGTAAATGTTAGGGTACTGAGGAATGCAGTAGAGCAGAGGGATATGGGAATATCCCTAACAAAATGTCCCGAACAAAATTCCCTAAAAGTGGCGTCACAGGTAGATAGGGTAGTAAACAGAGCTTTTGGTACATTGGCCTTTATAAACCAAAGTATTGAGTATAAGAGTTGGAATGTTATGGTGAGGTTGTATAAGGAATTGGTGAGGCCGAATTTGGAGCATTGTGTGCAGTTTTGATCATTGAATTACAGGAAGGATATTAATAAGGTTGAAAGAGTGCAGAGAAGGTTTACAAGGATGTTGCCGGGACTTGAGTTACAGAGAAAGGTTGAATAGGTTAGGACTTTATTCCCTGGAGGTTAGAAGAATGAGGGGAGATTTGATAGAGGTATATCAAATTATAATAGGTATAGATGGAGTGAATGCAAGCAGGCTTTTTCCACTGAGGTTAGGGGAGGGAAAAAAAAAACAGAGGACATGGGTTAAGGGTGAAGGGTGAAAAGTTTAAAGGGAACATGTGTGGGGGGAGGCTTCTTCACACAGAGAGTGGTGGGAGTGTGGAATGAGCTGCCAAATGAAATGGTAAATGCGGGCTCACTTTTAACACTTAACGAAAACTTGGACAGGTACGTGGATGAGAGGTGTATGGAGGGATATGGTCCAGGTGCAGGTCAGTAGGACCAGGCAGAAAAATGGTTCGGCACAGCCAAGAAGGGCCAAAAGGCCTGTTTCTGTGCTGTAATGTTCTATGGTTCTAAGCAACCTCAGAATCTGTTCCAGTAACTTTCCCACTACTGGCCTGTAGTTCTCTGACTTGTCTTTGCAGCCCTTTTTAAATAAAGACAGAGTAGATAGATATTTTATTAATTTCAAAAATTTACTGTAGCATTACAAGTTATACAATACAATAAGATATACAATATTAGAAGAGAAGAAAGAAGAATAAATAAAAATAAGTTATCTTAAACAGTCTATCAGGAAGGTGTATTAACTTCCCTATAGATTGACTTGTTGTAGAGCTTTATGGCCGAGGCTAAGAATGACCTCATATAGTGCTCTTTGGAGCAGTGCAGTTGTCTAAGTCTGTTACTGAAAGTGCTCCTCTGTTCAGCCAAGGTGGCATGCAAAGGATGAGAAACATTGCTCAGAATTGCGAATATTTTCCATAGGATCCTTTGTTCTACCAGTCTATAACAGAGCCAGCCATTCTAGTTAGTTTATTGAGCCTATTGGCATCACTCGCATTGAAACAATTGCCCCAGCACACCACCGCATACAAGGTTGTACTAGCGACGACAGACTGGTGGGACATTTGAAGGAGAGACCTGCATATTCCAAAGGACCTCAGCCTCCTCTAGAACTAGAAGTGACTCTGGCCCTTCTTGTACACCTTGTTGGTGGTCCACTCAAGTCTGTCATCCAGGTTCACCCCCAGGTACTTGCAGGTTCTCATGCCATCCATATCCTCACCATCAATGGTAACTGGGAGCTCTTAACACTTCCTGAAGTCCATCACCATCTCCCTTGTCTTGCTGATGTTGAACTGCAGATGATTCAGCTTGCACCATTTGACAAAGTCCTCCCTGTATTCATCTTCCTTTACACACCCAACTATTAGAACATAGAAAACCTACAGCACAATACTGGACCTTTGGCCCACAAAGCTGTGCCAAATGTGTCCTTACTTTAAAAATTATGTAGGTTAACCCATAGCCCTCTATTTTTCTAAGTTCCATATACCTTACGCCTTACGTCTGTGGTGGGAAAGCTGTTGGAAAAAATTCTTAGAGATAGGATGTATGGGCATTTAGAGAATCATGGTCTGATCAGGGACAGTCAGTATGGCTTTGTGAAGGGCAGATCGTGCCTAACAAGCCTGATAGAGTTCTTTGAGGAGGTGACCAGGCATATAGATGAGGGTAGTGCAGTGGATGTGATCTACATGGATTTTAGTAAGGCATTTGACAAAGTTCCACTCAGTAGGCTTATTCAGAAAGTCAGAAAGCATGGGATCCAGAGAAGTTTGGCCAGGTGGATTCAGAATCGGCTTGCCTGCAGAAGGCAGAGGGTCGTGGTGGAGGGAGTACATTCAGATTGGAGGGTTCTGACTAGTGTCCCACAAGGATCTGTTCTGGGACCTCTACTTTTTGTGGTTTTTATTAACAACCTGGATGTGGGGGTAGAAGGGTGGGTTGGCAAGTTTTCAGACGACACAAAGGTTGGTGGTGTTGTAGACAGTGTAGAGGATTGTCGAAGATTGCAGAGACACATTGATAGGTTGCAGAAGTGGGCTGAGAAGTGGCAAATGGAGTTCAACCTGAAGAAGTGTGAGGTGGTACACTTTGGAAGGACAAACTCCAAAACAGAGTACAAAATAAATGGCAGGATACTTAGTAGTGTAGCGGAGCAGAGGGATCTGGGGGTACATATCCACAGATCCCTGAAAGTTGCCTCACAGGTAGATAGGGTAGTTAAGAAAGCTCATGGGGTGTTTGCTTTCATAAGTTGAGGGATAGAGTTTAAGAGACGCGATGTAATGATGCAGCTCTATAAAACTCTAGTTAGGCCACACTTGGAGTTCTGTGTCCAGTTCTGGTCGCCTCACTATAGGAAGGATGTGGAAGCATTGGAAAGAGTACAGAGGAGATTTACCAGGATGCTGCCTGGTTTAGACAGTATGGATTATGATCAGAGATTAAGGGAGCTAGGGCTTTACTCTTTGGAGAGAAGGAGGATGAGAGGAGAAATGATAGAGGTGTACAAGATATTAAGAGGAATAGACAGAGTGCAGAGCCAGCACCCCTTCCCCAGGTCACCACTGCTCAGTACAAGAGGACATGGCTTTAAGGTAAGGGGAAGGAAGTTCAAGGGGGATATTAGAGGAAGGTTTTTCACTCAGAGAGTGGTTGGTGCATGGAATGCACTGCCTGAGTCGGTGGTGGAGACAGATACACTAGTGAAGTTTAAGAGGCTACTAGACAGGTATATGGAGGAATTTAAGGTGGGGGGTTATATGGGTGGCAGGGTTTGAGGGTTGGCACAACATTGTGGGCCGAAGGGCCTGTAATGTGCTGTACTATTCTATGTTCTACCTATCCAGGAGTCTCTTAAAAGACCCTATCGTATCCGCCTCCACCACTGTCGCCAGCAGCACTCTCCACTCTCTGCGTAAAAAACTCAACCCTGACATCTCCTCTGTACTTGCTTCCAAGCACCTGAAAACTGTGCCCTCCAATGCTAGTCATTTTAGTCCTGGGAAAAAGACTCTGACTCATCCACATGATCAATGCCTCTCATCACCTCTATCAGATCATCTCTCATCTTCCGTCACTCCAAGGAGAAAAGGTCGAGTTCACTGAACCTATTCTCATAAAGCATTCTCCCCAATCCAGGCAACATCCTTGTAAATCTCCTCTGCACCCTTTCTATAGTTTCCACATCCTTCCTGTAGTGAAGTGACCAGAAATGAGCATGGTACTCCAAGTAGGGTCTGACGGGAGTCCTATATAACTGCAACATTACCTCTCGGCTCCTAAACTCAATCCCACAAATGAAGAAGGCCTTCTTAACTGCAAAGTCAACCTGTGCAGCAGCTTTTAGTGTCCTATGGACTCAGACCCCAAGATCCCTCTGATCCTCCACACTGCCGAGAGTCTTTTTTTTAAAACAATATTTTTTATTGAATTTTTACATATATTTCATATATACAAATAAACAATAATAATAATTAAACTAAATAGTGAAACATGTCCTCATGTTTTTCACAATCATCATAGGAAAAGAGAGATAACACTTCACATACTTAATAAAGAAGTAAAATAAAAACACATCAGAAAAAAGCGTAGAAACACTCAACAACACACAGCTATTTCAAAATGATTGTGCACCTTGACATTCAAAAAACTCCAGTAAAGGTTTCCACACATTTTCAGATTCTCCTGCCCTTCCCCTGGTTATGTAAGTCAGTCTCTCCAATACAATACAAGATGCCATCTCCTTCACCCATACATGTATCAAAGGTATATCCATTTTCTCCAAGATAAAGCTATCATCCTCCTAGCCTGCAGGAGTCCAAAGTCAATTAAAGTTGACTGTTTTGAACTAGCAGTAAAGTTCTTTGGGTATATACCTAGTACATACATTTTTGCTTGGTGAGGCATCTTTACTCCAACAATCTCAGATATAGTCTGAACAACTGTTTTCCAGTATTTTTTTAATTTTGGACAGTCCTATACACAGTGAAACAGAGTACCCTTTTCTTCTAAACATTTAACACAAGTGTTCGGTTCAATTTGACCGGGGAAATATAAGTTCTCATTAATCATTTGTATTGTAATAGCAACATTCTCGTATTAATTGATTGCTTTGGGGCTTTTAAGCATGCCATTTCCCACTCAGTTTCTTGTATGTCCTCTTGAACATCCACTCTCTATGCCTCCAGCCTGTCAATGACATGTCTCCTTATCATATGACATCAAAGCTGTATAAATTAAAGAAATCTGACTCCTCCCCTTTAGGTTTAGAAGTGTGAGATTTTCAAGATGTGATAGTGATGGTTCAGATATTAAATGCTTATATTTTGATAATACGAAATGTCTCAGTTGCATATATTTTAAAAAGTGCTTATTTAGGGATATGGTATGTCTGACACAATTGATCGAATGTAATAAGATTACCATTCATATTTTCAGCACAGCCTTGTCTGCCCAGATTCTGAAACCACCATCTGCTCTTCCTGCCCTGAGGTATGTATTGTCCCATATTGGGGAGAAGTGAGAGATGGCAGGACTATCTTTAATATGCTGATGTGCTTTATACCAGATGTCAATAGTATTTTTGAGGAATGGGTTCTCGGTTGTTCTTTTCCAATTTCTTGGGTATAGATAGAGCTTTAACGGGAGGTTTGGTACTGATGCCTGTTCAATATTCACCTAGGCTGGAAGGGCCTCCATTGAGAAATAAAACATTGCAGAACATACCTGAGCAGACCAATAATACCATTTCAGGTTGGGGAGCCATAGCCCTCCCTTCATAAGGCAGGTAAAGCAGCCTAAGTCTCAGTCTAGAGTTTTTATTATTCCAAATGAATTTACTAAAAATACTACTAAGCTACCAATAAGCTACTAATACTACCAAAAATGATTTTGGTAGTGAGAGAGGAAGTGATTGAAAAAGGTATAGAAATTTTGGTAATATATTCATTTTGATAATATTTATATGGCCAATCATTGATATGGGCATTGTTATCCATTGGTCCAACGTCTCTTCCCCTTTGTCCACTAGTGGGTCATAGTTTGTTGGGACAATCGTTTTAATTTCGGGAGTAATTTTCTGCCAAGAGTCTTACTATTTGATCATATTTGATCTACCAAAATGAACCTCTTCACACTTATCTGGGTTGAACTCCATCTGCCACTTCTCGGCCCAGTTTTACATCCTATCAATGTGCTGCTGTAACCTCTGACAGCCCTCCACACTATCCACAACACCCCCAAGCTTTGTGTCATCAACAAATTTACTAACCCATCCCTCCATTTTTTCATCCAGGTCATTTATAAAAATAATGAAGAGTAGAGGTCCCAGAACAGATCCCTGAGGCACACCACTGATTACTGACCTCCATGCAGAATATGACCTGTCTACAACCACTCTTTGCCTTCTCAAGCCAGTTCTAGATCCACAAAGCAATGTCCCCTTGGGTTCCATGCCTCTTTACTTTCTCAATAAGCCTTGTATGGGGTACCTTATCAAATGCCTTGCTGAAATCCATATACACTACACCTACTGCTCTTCCTTCATCAATGTATTTAGTCACATCCTCAAAAATTTAATCAGGCTTGTAAGGCACGACCTGCCTTTGACAATGCCATGGTGATGATTCCTGATCATATCATGCCTCTTAAATGTTCATAAATCCTGCCTCTCAGGATCTTCTCCATCAACTTACCAACCACTGAATTAAGACTCACTGGTCTATACTTTCCTGGGCTATCTCCACTCCCTTTCTTGAATAAGGGAAGAACATCTGTAACCCTCCAGTCCTCCGGAACCTCTCCCATAACCATTGATGATGCAAAGATCAGCGCCAGAGGGTCAGCAATCTCCTCCCTCGCCTCCCACAGTAGCCTGGAGTACATCTCATCTGGTCCCAGTTATTTATCCAACTTGATGCTTTCCAAAAGCTCCAGCAAATCCTCTTTCTTAATATCTACATGCTCAAGCCACTGTAAGTCATCCCTACAATTGCCAAGATCCTTCTCTGTAGTGAATACTGAAGCAAAGTATTCATTAAGTACTCTGCTATCTCCTCTGGTTCCATACACACTTTTCCACTGTCACACTTAATTGATCCTATTCTCTCATGTCTTATCCTCTTGATCTTCACATATTTGCAGAATGCCTTGGGGTTTTCCTTGATCCTGTCCACCAAGGCCTTCTTATGGCCCCTTCTGGCTCTCCGAATTTCATTCCTAAGCTCCTTCCTGCTAACCTTATAATCGTCTAGATCTCTATCATTGCCTAGTTTTTTGAACCTTTCCTAAGCTTTTCTTTTCTTCTTGACTTGATTTACAACAGTCTTTGTACACCATGGTTCCTATACCCTACCATCCTTTCCATTTCATTAGAACATACCTATGCAGAACTCCACACTAATACCCCCTGAACATTTGCCACATTTCTTCCATACGTTTCCCTGAGAACATTTATTCACAATTTCTGCTTCCAAGTTCCTGCCTGATAGCCTCATATTTCCCGTTACTCCAATTAAATGCTTTCCTAACATAAAAGCACAAACACGAGGAAATCTGCAGATGCTGGAAATTCAAACAACACACACAAAATGCTGGTGGAACACAGCAGGCCAGGCAACATCTATAGGGAGAAGTATAGTCGACGTTTTGGGCCGAGACCCTTCGTCAGGACTAACTGAAAGAAAAGATAATAAGAGATAGTAAGAGTAAGGTTCCGCATGGAAGGTTAGTTAGGAAGGTTCAATCATTAGGTATTAATATTTAAGTAGTAAAATGGATTCAACAGTGGCTGGATGGGAGATGCCAGAAAGTAGTGGTGGACAACTGTTTGTCAGGTTGGAGGCCAGTGACTAGTGGTGTGTCTCAGGGATCTGTACTGGGTCCAATGTTGTTTGTTGTATACATTAATGATCTGGATGATGGGGTGGTAAATTGGATTAGTAGGTATGCAGATAATACTAAGGTAGGTGGCGTTGTGGATAATGAAGTAGGTTTTCAAATTTTGCAGAGAGATTTAGGACAGTTAGAAGAGTGGGCTGAACGATGGCAGATGGAGTTTAAATCTGTTAAGTGTGAGGTGCTACATTTTGGTAGGAATAATCCAAATAGGACATACATAGTAAATGGTAGGGCATTGAAGAATGCAGTAGAACAGAATGATCTAGGAATAATGGTGCATAGTTCTCTGAAGGTGGAATCTCACGTGGATAGGGTGGTGAAGAAAGCTTTTGGTATGCTGGCCTTTATAAATCAGAGCATTGAGTATAGGAGTTGGGATGTAATGTTAAAATTGTACAAAGCAATTTAGAGTATTGTTTACAGTTCTGGTCACCGAATTATAGGAAAGATATCAACAAAATAGAGAGAGTACAGAGAAGATTTACTAGAATGTTACCTGGGTTTCAGCACCGGGTTTCATAGGGAAAGGTTGAACAAGTTAGGTCTTTATTCTTTAGAGCGTAGAAGGTTGAAGGGGGAATTAATAGATGTATTTAAAATTATGAGGGGGATAGATAGAGTTAATGTGGATAGGCTTTTTCCATTGAGAGTAGGGAAGATTCAAACAAGAGGATATGAGTTGAGGGTTAGGGGGCAAAAGTTTAAGGGTAACACAAGGGGGAATTTCTTTACTCAGAGAGTTGTAGCTGTGTGGAACAAACTTCCAGTAGAAGTGGTAGAGGCGGGTTCGGTATTGTCATTTAAAGTAAAATTGGATAGGAAAATGGACAGGAAAGGAATGGAGGGTTATGGGCTGAGTGCAGGTCGGTGGGACTAGGTGAGAGTAAGCGTTCGGCACAGACTAGAAGGGCCGAGATGGCCTGTTTCTGTGCTGTAATTGTTATATGGTTATACGTTATATGGTTATTTGAAAGTAGGAGGGGGAGGGGGAAATCCAAAATAATAGGAGAAGACAGGAGGGGCTGGGGTGAAGCTAAGAGCTGGAAAGGTGATTGGCAAAAGGGATACAAGGCTGGAGAAGGGGGAGTTTCATAGGACAGGAGGCCTTGGAAGAAAGAAAGGGGGGGGGGAGCACCAGAGGAAGATGTAGAGTAGACAAGGAGTTATTGTGAGAGGGAAAGAGTAGAAAAAATTATTAAAAATTGAAAATTAGGGATGGGGTAAGAAGGGGAGGAGGGGCATTCACGGAAGTTAAAGAAATCAATGCTCATGCCATCAAGTTGGATGCTACCCATCTTCTGGAGACGGCTTATCTACTGATGTCTACTATAAGCCCACAGACTCTCACAGCTAACACGAGGAAATCTGCAGATGCTGGAAATTCATAACAACACAGATAAAATGCTGGTGGAACACAGCAGGCCAGGCAGCATCTATAAGGAGAAGCACTGTCGACGTTTCGGGCTGAGACCCTTCGTCAGGACTCTCACAGCTACCTGGACTATTCCTCTTCCCACCCTGTCTCTTGCAAAAATGACATCCCCTTCTCACAATACCTCCGTCTCCGTTGCATCTGCTCTCAGAATGAGGCTTTTCATTCCAGGACGAAGGAGATGTCTTCCTTTTTTAAACAAAGGGGCTTCCCTTCCTCCACCATCTACTCTGCTCTCAAACGCATCTCTCCCATTTCACGCACATCTGCTCTCACCCCATCTGCCATCCCACTAGGGATAGGGTTCCTCTTGTCCTCACCTACCACCAGCATTTGTGTCCAACATAACTTCTGCCATCTCCAATGAGATTCCACCACCAAACACATCTTTCCCTCCCCCACCTTTCTGCTTTCCGCAGGGATCGCTCCATAAGCAATTCCCTTACCCATTCGTCCCCCCCCCCATCCCTTCCCACCGATCTCTCTCCTGGCACTTACCCTTGTAAGTGGAACAAGTGCTATACCTGTGTGGTGAACTACATATACCTGTCTGGACACGCCCCCTGCTGACTGCTCCTGTGGCTCCTCCCACAGACCCCGGTATAAAGGCGATCAAGGCCTGAGCCCGGCCACTCAGTCTCCAGGATGTAGTATGGTGGTCACTCACTGCTTGTTCCTGCTTCCAGTCAATAAAAGCCGATATCTCGCCTGAGTGAGTTATTGATGGTGCATCAACCTGCCCTTACACTTCCTCCCTCACCACCATTCAGGGCCCCAGACAGTCCTTCCAGGTGAGGTGACCATTCACCTGTGAGTCTGCTGGGGTGATATACTCTGCTCCCGGTGTGGCCTTCTATATACTGGTGAGACCCGACGCAGACTGGGAGAACGTTTCGCTGAACATCTATGCTCTGTTTGTCAGAGAAAGCAGGATCTCCCAGTGGCTACATATTTTAATTCCACATCCCATTCCCATTCTGATATGACTATCCATGGCCTCCTCTAAAGTCAAGATGAAGCCACACTCAGGTTGGAGGAACAACACCTTATATTCTCTCTGGGTAGCCTCCAACCTGATGGCATGAACATTGATTTCTCTAACTTCTGTTAATGCCCCTCCTCCCCTTCCTACCCCATCCCTTATTTATTTATTTCCTGCCTTCCCTCCTCCTCTTCCATCTCTCTTCCCATCATTCCTTGCCAGCTCTCCATCTCCCTCTAGTGCTCCACTCTCCCTTTCTTTCTCCCTAGGCCGCCCATCCCATGATCCTTTCCCTTCTCCAGCTGTGTATCACTTTCGCCAATCACCTTTCCAGCTCTTAGCTTCACCCCACCCTCTTCTGTCTTCTCCTATCATTTTGGATTTCCCCCTCCCCCTCCTACTTTCAAATCTCTTACTATCTTTTCTTTCAGTTATTCCTGATGAAGGGTCTCGGCCCGAAATGTCAACAGTGCTACTCCTTATAGATGCTGCCTGGCCTGCTGCATTCCACCAGCATTTTCTGTGTGTTGCTTTCCTAACTTGTCTGTTCCTATCCCTCTCCAATGCTATGGTAACGGAGATAGAATTGTGATCACTGTCTCCAAAATGCTCTCCTACTGAGAGATCTGACGCCTGGAGGTTGGTGACTAGTGGAATGCTGCAGGGTTCTGTCCTGGGACCCCTTCTATTTGTGATTTTTATAAATGACCTGGATGTTGAGGTGGAAGGATGGGTGAGTAAGTTTGCAGATGACATGGAGATTGAAGGAGTTGTGGATGGAGCTTTAGGTGGTCGAAGGTTACAAGAGGATATAGACAGGCTGCAGAGTTGGCAAATGGCAAATGGAGTTCAATCTGGACAAGTGTGAGGTGATGCATTTGGAAGGACAAACCAGAAGACTGAGTACAAGATTAATGGTCAGTTACTTAAGAGTGTGGATGAACAAAGGGGCCTTGGGTTTCAAATCCATACGTCCCTCAAGGTTGCTGCACAGGTTGATAGGGTAGTTAAGAAGGCCTATGGGTTGCTAGGCTTCATTAACAGGGGGATTGAGTTCAAGAGTAGAGAGGTCATGTTGCAACTCTACAAATCTCTGGTGAGACCGCACTTAGAGTATTGTGTTCAATTCTGGTCACCTCATTATAGGAAGGACGTGGAAGCTATGGAGAGCGTGCAGAGGAGATTTACCAGGATGTTGCCTGGTTTGGAGAACAAGTCATATGAAGCAAGGTTAGCAGAGCTGGGACTTTTCTCTTTGGTGCATAGAAGACTGAAAGGGGACTTGCTAGAGGTCTACAAGATTATGAGAGGCATAGATAGGGTGGATAGTCAGTACCTGTTTCCCAGGGCACCAATGGCAAACACCAGAGGGCATAGGTACAAAATTAAGAAAGGGAAGTTTAGGGGAGACATCAGGGGTAAGTTTTTTACACAGAGGGTTGTGAGTGCCTGGAATGACTTGCCAGGGATGGTGGTGGAGGCTAAAACATTAGGGGTATTTAAGAGCCTCTTAGACAGGCATGTGGATGAAAGAAAAATGGATGGTTATGGGGTAGTGTGGGTTTAGAACTTTTTTTAAGGATTATATGGGTTGGCACAACATGGAGGGCTGAAGGGCCTGTACTGTGCTGTAGTGTTGTATGGTTCTAAGTACTGATCCACGCTCTAAGCTCATCTGCTTTGTTCATAATACTCCTTGCATTAAAATAGACACATCTCAAACCATCAGTCTGAGTGCGTCCCTTTTCTATCACCTGCCTACCCTCCCACTCGCACTGTCTCCAAGCTTTCTCTATTTGTGAGCCAACTGCCTCTTCCTCCGTCTCTTCAGTTCGGTTCCCACCCCGCAACAATTCTAGTGTAAACTTTCCCCAGTCGCCTTAGTAAACCTCCAGGGCAAGATATTTGTCCCCCTGGGATTCAAGTGCAACCCGTCCTTTTTGTACAGGTACACCTGCCCCAAAAATCCAGAAATCTGAATCCCTGTCCCCTGCTCGAATTCCTCAGCCATTCATTTATCCTACACCTCATTCTATCCCTATTCTCACTGTCGCATGGCACAGGCAGTAATCCCGAGATTACTACCTTTGTGGTACTGCTTCTCAACTTCCTTCCTAACTCCCTGTAGTCTGCTTTCAGGACCTCCTCCCTTTTCCTACCTATGTCGTTGGTACCAATATGTACCACAATCTCTGGCTGTTCTACTTCCCACTTCAGGGTACTGTGGACGCAATCGGAAACATCCCGGACCCTGGCCCTGGGAGGCAAACTATCATCCGTGTTTCTTTCCTACGTCCACAGAATCGCCTCTCATCCCCTAACTATCTGGTCCCTTATTACTGCTGCCTTCTTCTTCCTTTCCCTGTCCTTCTGAGCCAGAGGGCCAGACTCTGTGTGTCAGGCAGTCTGTCCCCCACAACAGTACTCAAGCAGGAGTGCTTATTGCTAAAAGGGATAGTCACAGGGGAACTCTGAGTCATTGCTGAGTCATCAGAGAATTTCTGCAGATAACATAATCTGTTGTATCTAAAGTCCGAGGTATAGAGGGTATACAGGAAAGGAGTCAATACAGTCCCCTATGGGGCCCCTGTGCTGCATATAGCCATGTCTACAACACAGCTCTGAAGTCATCTGGTGCATCATCCATGGCTAAAGATGATGCAAATATCTCTGCCAATAACTCTGGAACCTCTTCCCTAGCATCCCACAATATCCTAGTATTCATTTGGTCAGGGCCTCATGATTTATCTACCTTAATATGCCTATATCCTGTGACTTCACACATAGCCAACCACATTGGTCCTTGAGGAGACCTATTCTCTCTCTAGTTAATCTTTTTCTTTTAATATACTTATAAAATCTCTTAAGATTCTTCTTTATATTGTCAGTCAAAATTATATCCCAAAAACTCATTAAAACAAATGATGATTTTATGGGGCATGACAGGTTTGACAGAGAACAGATGTTTTCTTGAATGGTTATCCAGAACCTGGGGTCACAGTCTCAAAATTAGGCATAAGCAAATAGAGACAGAGATTAGAAGAAATTCACTCAGATTAGTGAATGTTTGGAATTCCCTATCCAGGAGGCTTCAACGCATAACTAGGTTATAAATATTAAGAAAATAAGAGATATGGGTTGCTGCAGCAAAGTGGTGTCGAGTAGAAGATCTGCCATGAATCCACTAAATTGTTCAGCAGACAGCTGGCTTCTATTTCTTATGTTCCTATGAAGCCCACTTAATGACAGGGGTTTCTAAGTCAGGGGTTCCCAACCTTTTTATGCCATGGACTCCTACCATTAATCACGTCCAGAAATTTCTTCCATAAGTGAATAGATTGGCTCCTGACTAAATGAGCCAGTCTTGGCCTCCTAATATTTCCAGTTCCCAGAAGTGTTGTCAGTGCTGTAGAACTAGGCTGAGCTGGAGAAGCCTCTTGGAAATACAAGAATATGATTCCAGCAGGCATCATAGCAGAGCTTTGAAAGATTGGCATAGGAGTTGAGACCTAGGGCAAATCAGCTAAATCATATTGAAAGGTGGACCAGCAGTAAGTACACAGGCTCCAGGCTATCTGACTGTCTTGAGCTGCGTCGAGTGAGACTTATGGGAGTAAGAGTGAGGCCATTTTCGTCAGGTGAGAGACCTGTTTCTTTGCACTCCTCACTATCAGGTTCGATTACCTGAAGATGCTGAGGCCTGGGTGGCAGTCCCAAACCAGAATTCAGAGCCAATGAGTCGCTAAGGTCAAATGGAAGTCGTAGGCTCCCTCACCACTATGACACAGTCTGGGGAAACAACAAAAGATGAATACAGTACATGGACTAAATGTGACCCAATCTGCCAACACAACTACTACAATCTTCCTCTTCATCTGAAAGTTCACAACTGAACTGTGCTGCAGGGATACCATGAGAAAGGCTCCAGATATAGGACGGAAGGTTGTTCCCAATGCCTTGCTAATCCTGATAGCTCCCACCCTGTAGCTGACTTGGAGTGTGCCAAAGGGCCTATTTCTTGACGGTTCTGGGCTATTGCTCCTCTTTCCGTAAAACCTATAATAGAGTACACAAATTGTCCAGCAACTCATGATAATTGCTGCCAATTCATCACCACTGTTGTTGGCCAAACCAACAGAGATGATGAATTGGTGAGAATTATAATGAGTTGTGATGGTGGTGATGAGTCACCATGTAACAGTGAGATAGAACATGTGGTTGAGTGGTACTGCAACAACAACCTTGTGCTGAGTGTCAACAAAACAAAGAAAATCATCCTTGACTTCATAAGGGGAACTCAGGAACAGGTATTTTCCTACAACCAACAGTTCTTGAAATGACAGGCAAACCCTAAATCAGCAACTCTATGACTACTTCTTGCACTTGTTATTGTTTCTTTGCACTGATGTTTTGATTTACAAACTTTTTCTCCTCATGTTCTTATACAATTTACTCTGAAGTTTGTATGTTAACTGAATTGGCTGTAGGTGTCTGTCATTCTACTGCAAACAAGTTTTGCACTGCAATTGTACCTCACCATATGCATATGACAATGAGCTCCTCTTTACTTGAGAATCATGGAAAATTTACTCAAGTGCAGCACAAACATTAAACGCAGCAAAAGCTAATGCATGATCGTTCAGTACAGTGGCTCCCAACCTTCTTTAGCTCACTGTCCACTTGGGTCCCAGACCACAACCCCAGTGCCTACTTCCCCCCGCCAATTCTGGCCATTACACAAAAACTTTCAAGAATTTTGATTTACGATGTACAGTGTAAGAAAATAGGAACTGCAAATTCAATGCAGTGACAAATAATTGCAAAAATATTCAAGTCTATTTAAAGCTACAAATAAAATTATTTCTTTACTTAATTACAGTAGAATAAATTTTAGAAACATGGAAAACCTACAGCACAATACAGGCCCTTTGGCCCACAATGCTGTGCCAAACACGTACTTACTTTAGAAATTACCTAGGGTAATTTCTATAGCCGTCTATTTTTCTAAGCTCCATGTACCATATTTTCATCAACAATTTTAGAGTGTACATTCGTAGTCCAACCTTTCAATGAGATGAATGGGTTTGGTGCAGTGATACCAGCTTCTCAACATCAGGCTGAAAGTTATTCAGAAGAAGTCTCAGATTTCCACTTTCAGTCATTTCCAATCTGCTTTGTTGCTCTGAAAGATGTTGGGACAGTGGACTCTGGGACAGTGCTCCACTAAATATGATGTTAGAAAGGCAATAAAAACCACCATTTCTTTTTTCCATACTGCAGAATAGTGTTCAGAGATTTCTTTCTGCAATCAATTGTCTTGATATGATTTTTTGAACATCGGCTTCAGTTAAAAATCATTTTGTGGTTAAGATCAGTTCTTCCTCCATCCTTCTTGTTAATTTCTCAATACAAGTGCTCAGGAATGTATTTATTATCTAATCTGGAATTTGCATCAAGAGAAGACCCTGAAATCTCGCAGTCATGACTTTATGCAGCTCATCCAGGTGTGCGCAGTGTACTTGAAGATCATCATCTGGCATTCATTCTTTCTCTTCCAACTCAGAGAGGCTCTGAAATTGGAAGAAGTCATGACAGCCAATGTTGCTGTTCAATAGGGTTACCTTGGACAGAAATATAACCATATAACAATCACAGCACGGAAACAGGCCATCTCGGCCCTCCTAGTCCGTGCCAAACTCTTAATCTCACCTAGTCCCACCTACCCGCACTCAGCCCATAACCCTCCACTCCTTTCCTGTCCATATACCTATCCAATTTTACCTTAAATGACACAACTGAACTGGCCTCTACTACTTCTACAGGAAGCTCATTCCACACAGCTATCACTCTCTGAGTAAAGAAATACCCCCTCGTGTTTCCCTTAAGCTTTTGCCCCCTAACTCTCAAATCATGTCCTCTCATTTGAATCTCCCCTACTCTCAATGGAAACAGCCTATTCACGTCAACTCTATCTATCCCTCTCAAAATTTTAAATACCTCGATCAAATCCCCCCTCAACCTTCTACGCTCCAATGAATAGAGACCTAACTTGCTCAACCTTTCTCTATAACTTAAGTGCTGAAACCCAGGTAACATCCTAGTAAATCTTCTCTGCACTCTCTTTAATTTATTGATATCTTTCTTATAATTCGGTGACCAGAACTGTACACAATATTCCAAATTTGGCCTTACCAATGCCTTGTACAATTTTAACATTACATCCCAACTTCTGTACTCAATACTCTGATTTATATGGAGACAACCAATATGACTAAGATAAGATTCACATAATTTCCTTATAATTGAAGATTGATTTCATTAAACTGCAAATAATTCTAGCAAATAAGCAATGTCATGCCTAAAATTCTTGAGTTGTTACTGAATGAAGCATTTAAGTCTTCAAGGAATTTTATCACAGTTTCAAAAAGAACATGAAAGTATCTCAGCAGTTTTCTTTTGAGAGCCATCTGACTTCTGTATACAACATCTAGTGTTCAAACTGTTCATCATTCTCGATGCACAGCTCTTGAAACAGTTGAGAATTAAAGCAAGGATGTGATTTTAATTGCCATTGCGGTAGCAGTATTTAATGATTTATGCAAGTGATCCCTTAGATTTTTTTGCAACAGGATGTCTGTGAAACAGCTTTTTTCAAGTGTGTACTAACTCTACATGTGTCCTGTCATTAATGGTGCCCTATCTGTTACACAAGCAAGAGTGTTGGTGAGTGGAATGTATTTATCTTTAAAAGTTCATTCAGTCCAAAATATTGACTCCCCTTTTTATCCACTTCTAGTCCCCTTGCAAATAACAAATCCTGAACCATGCTTTCATTCTTTATGAACCAAACGTAACCACGAAGCAATGATTTGTTGCATGATAAAGTTGACTCATCCAGCTGCAGAACAAATTTGTTGCATAATGTGTCTTCCACATTCTCAAACATTTCATCTATTTGTCTTTCTGACAGTGTCGTGGCCAAGCAGAATTTCTTTAATTACTTGATCATGTGAATTTTGCAACACTGTGCTCAGAACCTCCCTTACTGCCGTCAGATTCAGTTCTTCTCCAATTGTATGGGGCTTTCCAGGTTTAGCAATGAACAATGAAATGTTGTACGAAGCACACAATCACTGTTTTATTGTGAAATGCAGGCAAACATGTTTTGAAGTGTTATCCGTTTCTGAAAGTTTTCATCAAGTGACTGAAAATAAGACAAGTTCTTGTTTGCTTCATCAGAGTGAAATCTCTTCAAATGTTCAGGTTGAAAAAAACCCTTGCACGCAACAAACGTTGACTGCTGTTGGTTGCTTGGTGTCGGTATAAATCCAATTTTCAGATACTTCACACTGTACTATTGAGACTCCTTTTTTGTTTGGCTGTTTCTGCCATTTTCATTATGGATGAATGACCACAGTTAATCACCTACTGTCTAAGTCCAACCTCAAGTGCTACAATCAATAAAGGAGAAAGTTATGATGTTATCATAGCACAGGCGGAACCTGATTTCTGCCTGAAGTGGGGCAGTGATATGTCGGTTGGGTCTCAGGTCTAAAGAAATATGGTCAAGACCATTCAAAAGGGCAGATTCTGAACTTTACCCCATTGAACAGCAAACCCTAATTCACAGGAATTGTGTGGCCGCATGATTAGTGCACGGGAACCATACTAGCTAACACTGTACTACAGAAGTGAACAGCAATAATGCATGGGCCAGGCCCAGAAATATCACAATTTCTTCAGTCCATATTTCTCAGGATATATCAAGTACAGAAGTGTCACATTGCTTTTCAACAACTCTAACATACTATAGCAAAGTGTAAGAGAATGATGGGTTAGCAAGAGATGTGGTGATTACATGATCATTTTAATTAATTTTGAGGCACCGAAGATCAAATGCTTGTAATAAGCAATTCATTTCTTAAATTAAGCTTGTAATCCTTCAGCTGTCTGCCCTTCCTACCAAGAGCCAACACCTCCCCACCACCAACCACTCCCTTTATCTCTATCGACCCCCTTGAAACACGAACTACCCCCATGGGCATTATATCACCCACTTTGGAAACCTATGAAAATATATTAAAATTGCAAACATGAGCAGTAATGCTTCTGAAAATAATTTGTGATGGAGTGGGGGAAGAGTAAAAATTTCAAAGGACACCATTCAGTTCTTAACCTTTTCTTTCTCTTGGAAGTTACTTTTTAGCCAGCTTCCAGAATAGAAAATGTTAAAAATACAAAACACCAAAAGAATGTGAAGATATCTTTTTATTGTAACAGAAGCAGCTTAATCTCTCCCCTCCTTCACAACGTTCCCAGGTCTCTCTCCCTCTCCAGCTGTGCTTCTCTTGTGCTTTTCACGTAGCATCTTAGTTCTTAATTTTTAATGTTGAGCGAGACTTTTCTTTTGTTCCCTTCTTTCTGAACTTCCGACTGCTTTTTTACGCAGAGGACTTACCCCAAACACAAACGTTATTAGTGAAATATCATAGAGAACATTGCACGTAACTACCTGATAGCCAGCAATAAGTTATTGAGTAAAACAGTCCAAAAATAAACAGCCATGAGGGGGCTGGCTCAAAGTATCAGGGAAAATTGACCAAGAACTATGGCCAAAAGAGTTTTAATTCAAGATAGGGATTTTGTCTAAGCTGTAAGGGACAAGGTCAAATAGGCGTAAATGTAGTCCAAGGAAGGATGGCGTGAATATGGTAGGAGATAGTGATAGGAAAGGTACATCTATGGGAGATGTATTTGGGCCATACGAAAGATCTTGACCACAGGAGATCAGAGTGAGGGCAAAGGAAAAAGGGGCAAAGCCACACTTTGTTGGTAGGATGCTTTTGGGACAGAGTTGTGTCTGGTGGAAGAGAGATAAGGGTCCAGGAGGCAAGGTGAGAGTCTGTGGGACAAGGGTATGGGTCTGAAGGAAAAAGGGTGAAAGCCCTGTGGGGCATTATGAGGATTTTGAGAACAGAATGGAGGGTCTTTGGGGAAAGGGGAAGAGGGGCTATGGATACAGGACAGATGGGAGGGGAGAGGGCTGGAGACAGGAGGGAGAATCTGTGGGGAAAATGGAGAGGGCCTGTGGACACAGTGTGAGTGTTTGTGGGGACAGGGACTTGGACAGTGGACATAATTTGCATTCTTAAACACCCTAGAGTTGTTTGAATTTTGAAATAAGAGCAGCAAATACTGAAAACATAGGTCATTCAGCATCTGTGGAAAGAGGTCTTCACATTCAAGGCTTTTCAGCAAACCATTCTAATGAAAGGATCACAAACGTAACTTTCTCTCTTCATAGATACTCTTACTCTATGAAGGGTCTTGGCCCGAAATGTAGACTGTTCATTCATTTCCATAGATGCTGCCTGACCTGCAGAGTTCTGCCAGCATTTAGTGTGTGTTGCTCTGGATTTCCAGCATCCGTATGATCTTTTATGTTTAACATTTATTTTATGGTGTTACTATTTTGCTTTAGCAGTTAGAACATAGAACATAGAATAGTACAGCACATTACAGGCCCTTCGGCCCACAATGTTGTGCCGACCCTCAAACCCTGCCTCCCATATAACCCCCCCACCTTAAATTCCTCCATATACCTTTACAGTAGTCTATATATATAGTTCTATACATAATCCTTCGCACAGTTCAGGCCAATGAAATATTGAAAAGCCCACTTACCGACTGGCAGGACTCAGTTCTGAGGTGCTGTTTCTGTGATTTGAAGTATCATTTTCCACTACATATTGAAAGAGCAGAATATTATGGTTAACAGAATTTTACCATGACACATTGGACTGAAAAGTCATCCTACCCAGGTAGGAGCATTAATACAGGCTACACCCAGCTCTCATACTGTTTTTGGATAAAGAGCAGAGACCAGAGGATTGCATCATTAAAAGTAACTGGTAGCCACTTCATTACTACAGTAGGTAGGTACAGACATAATGGTTGAAGGGGAAAGCTAATGGAGAAATAGAAAGCCCCTCATTTCATCACCTGCCTGGGGATACAGATGGTAGGGCAGGTGCCTCTCTCACAGTTGAACAGTGAAATAAAACTCCCTCCCCAGTTGGACAGAGGTTTGGCCACCCATGGTCAGATGGACACCTCTCCTAATCTCAGATAGCTGAACGAATGGCAGCAAAATGGACAAAAAAAAGACAAAGTCAGTGATCAACTGCCACTTAAGTCAAGTGGAAGCTGGAAGGTAATGGATAAAAGGCGCAAAATATTTGAGATCTGCAAGGAACTGTCAATTCATAGGCAAGAAATGGTGTTTTATATATGACTTTAGATTCAATGAGCCATTGCTTGGCCATTGCCTTGACATCACTGATTAGAACAGAGAATGTAGAAAATACAGAGCAGTACCGGCCCTTCATCTCACAATGTTGTGTTGACCTTTTAATCTACTACTTTTGATCTGACCCTTCCCTGTTAAATATCCCTCTTTTCTCTATCCACGTGCCTATCTAAGTGTTTCTTACATGTTCCTAATGTATCTGCTTGTACTACCACCCCTGGAAGGTCAGTCTACTCAACAACCAATAAAGCATACCTCTGACATCCCCCCATATCTTCTTCCAATCACCTTAAAATTACGTTCCCTTATATTTCCTATTTCTGCCCTGGTCAAAAAGTCTCTGGCTATCCACTTTATCTACGCCTCTTAGCCTCTTGTATACTGTATTCTATCAAGTCACCTCTCATCCTCATTTGCCCCAAAGAGAAAAGTCCTGGCTTGCTCAACCTATCCTCATTGGACATGCTCTCTAATCCGGGCAGCATCCTGGTAAATCTCCTCTGTACCCTCTCTAAAGCTTCCACATCCTTCTTATAATGAGGTGAACAGAACTGAACACAATATTCCAAGTGTGGTCTAACCAGGGTTTTACAGAGCTGCAACATTACATCACAGCTCTTGAACTCAATCCCCTGACTAATGAAGGTGTACCGTATAGCCTACATTATAATAAGGGACTACTTTATGTTTTAATAACACGTCATTGCATGCACTATTAGGCACGTATTGATCTGTACGTGCGTGTCAAGTTTGGCCTCTACCAGTAAAGAACCATGAAACTTAGTTCCCATCTCCAGTGTTTTTATTAATAACATAGTTGTGTAACAAGGCCACATGCACAACAAAGTGGCGACGAGAATTATGAACCTACATCTTATCAGAACACCATGTTTTAGATGATAACAACACTTGGAGGAGAAGAGAGAGAAGGGAGATGAAAAGGAGCGACACACACATCTATACAGAGTGCGCTCGTGGTGCTAGCAAAAAGGAGATGTGAGTCAAATGGAATGTGTAGTAACTGCAAGGAGCTAGCTAAAAAGAAAACAAGGAAAAATGGGACTAAATTAACACAACAAAGAAGGGGATGATTGGAACCATTGCAGCATTTGATAGTAGCATTGAAAACTGGGTAACTTGGGCTCTAGTGATGACATCGTCCAGAATGGCTGATTAAATCAATAGCTCCTCCGGAAAAAAATGCATATTTTGCCCCGTTAATCCATCAAATATAAGATCTTTCAATAATATCTGAATTGATAAGGGGGGCCAAGAATGGGGAAAAAGACTGGAGATAAAAAAAGTATCACCGCAGAGCCTATGGACAAGAGGGGCAATATGAACGTGTGGTAGCGAGGCTGACGATGGGCCTCATTCAGACGAAGAGGCAAATATGATAAGAATTCTGGAAGAGATACTGGGATTCCAAAAAGATATAAAATAGCAGCTAAATGATATCAAATCAGAGTTCACCATCGTCAATCAAAAATTAGCAGTGGCAGAGAGACGAAATGAGAAGGTGAAAGATCGCATGCAAAACATGGAACGGATACTAAGTAAGATGATAAAAATATTAAATCAACAAGAAGGTAAACTGCTTGACCTGGAGGGAAGATCATGACAGAAAAATATCAGGATATATTATGTTCCCGAGAGAGCGGAGGGTTTGTCTATGATGGAGTTTGTAGGAAAGTTACTGCGGGACGTGCTGGAGATTCCCTCGACTATGGAGCTTGAAATTGAGAGGGCGCATTGCGCGCTCATCCTGAGGCCTACTGGAGACAGGGAAGATAAGCCATGCTCAAGAGTAATTAGATTCCTTCAATACAGTACCAAGGCAGAGATTCTACAAAGGGACTGGGGAAAGAAGAGGGTGTTTTTGAACAGGAAATTAATATATTTTGATCAAGATTAGCCCCCAGCGGCCCTGCAGAAACGTAAAGAATACTCTGAAGTCAAGCAAATATTAAAGCAAGAAAAGATTAGATTCCAAACTCCATACCCTGCTAAACTGCGAGTATTTTATCAAGATGGGATCCAACTGTGTCAGATAGTGGAAGAGGCGACTACAGATGTGAAGGCCAGAGGGTTGCCCGTCAGCGTGATCAAACTGAGGGAAAACCTGGCTGAGCAGTTATCCTGCTCTGCTTAGGAAATAGTGAGAGAATCGAGAAATCAGGGGACGGGAGGAGGGTGAGAGAAGTATATCAGGAAGTGACTGTGAGTTTTCCGAAGACAGCCCTCACCCCCTCCAGAAGAGCCATAAGGTTTGGCTAACTTTAAAATTGTTGGTAGTCTAAACAGAAGCAAAAATAGTCGGTGCTATACCTATTTCAAGAAATACTTCTTATAATGTGGATTATATATTACTCAATTATTTTTAATTCATTCATTCACTCCTTTTTCCCCACCTAAATGAGAATATATATATGGGAGGAATACACAGGGAAATCTTTTCTGTGTAATGGACATAGATTTGTTCACTTACTTTTATGGGTACTGCACTGGGGGCCCTCAACTCACAGGTAGGAGGGGTTATCCCCCACAGCTAGACATTTCCTCTAGCTCAACCCAAGGTCATCTACTAGAGACCTCAGCCTTGGAATCACACCTTCGTCACCTTTTTTTTATTATTCACATTTCTTGGTTCTTACTTGTTCAGGGAGTAGATCGATTAAGTTTTATTCTGCTAACTTCGATGATATATTGACAGATAAATACACATGGCTATGGACAAAGTAAAACCCATTTCTTTTAATGTCAATGGGCTGTTAAATCCAATCAAATGCAGTAAAATTCTATCCAAAATGAGAAAAGAACAAGCCCATGTAGTATATTTACAGGAAATTTACTTAAGTGATAATGAGCATGGAAAACTAAAGAGAATGGGCTTCACTAATTTGTTTTTCTCCTCATATAAATCAGGACATAGGAGAGGAGTTGCTATTCTTATCTCAAGCAAGCTAAATTTTGAAAAAGTATTCGAAATGGGAGATAAGGAGGGCAGATATATTCTAGTAAGGGGGAATATAGACAGAAATTCAGATATTCTACTGAAACACGCCCCCAGGAAGTGATATTAGTTTCTTTCAGATAATTACCAATATTATGGTAACAGAAACAGAAGGTCTCCTGATATGTAGGGTAGACTTAAATTTATAATTACAACCAAAGTTAGACTCTTCCAATAGAAAAACTTATTAAACAAAATCCTTACATAAGAAAGTTAATACACTTTTTGAGGATGTCGTTCCAACAGAAGGGATTATACTCATTATTCTGCACCCCATTCTGTATATACAAGCTGAGACTATTTCATAACATTTGGAAAAGACAAAGACAAAATAAACACCTGTGGAATTGGGACAATAGATGTAAGTGACCATGCACCTATATATTTATCTGTTGATTTTGGCCTACAACCAAAGAATACTATTTGGAAACTAAATTCAAGTCTACTCAATGATTCCTACTTTAAGGAACAAATTAAAAAAGAAATTGGTCAATTCAGTGATAATGAAGAGGTTTCACTTCCCATTCTATGGGATACTCTGAAGGCTGTTTTAAGATGGAAAATCATAGTGATATCTTCATATTAGAAAAAAATAAGGAATAAAACATTAGAGGAATTACAAAATAGGCTGAAGGAACTAGAAAAAAAACACAAATTAAATTTGGCACAGGATACATTAGAGGAAATTTTAAAAATTATGAATGAAATTAATAGTTTGGCTTGGCAAGAGATCAGGAAAAATTTAATGCTTCTGAAACAGCAACGTTATGAAAGTGGGTCTAAATCTATGAAAATACTGGCGTGGAAACTGAAAAAAAAGATAACAGAAAATACAATTCATAGAATTAGGGATCCAAGAACCAAAATTATTTTTAAAAATAAACTAAGTGAAATTCAAGAAGCGTTTGAAGTGTTTTTCAAAACTCTATATTCCAAAGTTCCGGGGGAAGCATAACCCAAATTAACACCTTCCTGAATTCTCTAGAGTTACCCACTTTAAGCGAAGAACAAAATAGAACGATGACTGCTGACATAACTGAACTAAAAACTGCAATTAGTAGGCTTAGATTAAGCAAGTCACCAGGATCAGATGGGTATATGGCAGAGTGGTACAAAGATTTTAAAATTAGTTAATTCCTGTCTTACTCCCCACACTGAACTGGGCTCTAAAAAAGGCACAAATGCCACCCAGCTGGAAGGAAGTGAAAAATCTCAGCTATACCGAAAGAAGGCAAGGATAAAATGGAATGTGGGTCATTTAAACCAATATCCGTTCTTAATGTAGATTATAGATTATTTACCTCCATCATGGCTAAACAATTAGAGGAGTTTCTACCCCTATTGATACATAACAATCAGATAGGTTTTATACGACAATGCCAAACACAAGACAATATATGAAGGACACTTCACGTTATGGATCATATACAAAAAAATAGAATCAAAGCAATAGTGATAAGTGCGGACGCTGAAAAGGCATTTGATTCGGTTAATTGGAATTTTCTTTATAGAGTTTTATATAGATTTAGTTTCCATGAAAACTAAAACTATATTAAAACTATACAGGCACTTTATGACAACCCTACTGCTGGGATTAATGGATATTTATCAAATAGTTTTACCCTAGAAAGGGGCATGAGACAGGGTTGTGCATACTACTCTTCGCATTATATCTGGAACCATTAGCTCAATACATCAGACAAAATTAAGATCTCAGGGGAATTACTATTAAAGTGACAGAGCATAAATTGGCCTGTTATGCAGATGACATTTTGATCTATCTAGGGCAACCAACATACTCTTTACCTAAATTGATGCAATCCTTTGAACAATATGGTCAATTATCAGGATACAAGATCAACATAGATAAAACCCAATAACTTTCATATAACTATAGCCCACCGAGAGAAATTGAAAGTAGATATCCTGGGCATGGCAAACAGAGACTTTCAAATATTTGGGCATCATTATGCCAAAAGATTTGGCAAAATTATCAGAATGCAATTATCAGCCTATATATTAAAAAATTAAGGAAAATATAACAAGATGGAACCTAATTCCTTTTTCTAGTCTCAGATCAAGGATTGAATCTGTTAAAATGAATATACTGCCCAGACTATTATATCTCTTTCAGATCTCTTTCAGAAAAGGGGGGGATGGGGCCTACCTTCTCTTAGAGATTATTATTTTGCAGCACAGTTGAGAGCTGTGATATGCTGGTGCAACCCATCATATGGCACACAATGGAAAAACATTGAGGAGGGGATACTTCCCATCCCCATACAGGCAATTTTGGCTGATAACAACCTACAAAGGTACATAAATACTATTGATAACCTATGGATGAAATAGACTCTTAAGATATGGAAAACTATTATAAAAGAATACAAACTTGAGGGAGATATTGCAATTCTTAAATGGTGTACGTTTGATTTGGATTTTACACTGAATAAACTGGATGCTAGATTTAAGGACTGGACAGCTGAAGGAATAACAGTTCTTTGCAACATAATGAAAGGAGGAACATTGTTCAGTTTTGAAGTGCTTAAAGAGAAACACCTATTAGAAAAACAAGACTTTTATTGGCATTTACAGATGCAACAATATATTAATAGGATGGTTAAAAATGTGACCAAGGCAAGTACATGTTTGATGGAGCTATTTAGAAAAACATGTAATTCAGATAACGGTAGTAGAATCATTTGAAGCGTGTATAAGGGTTTGTCAAATCTTAAGACACATTCAACTTCATACATTAAAACAAAATTGGAGAAGGAAGGAGGGATAATTGTATCTGAGGAAGAATGAACAATAATATGGAAGTATTAATGGAAGTGTACCAGTTCACAGAAATGGAGGGAGTTCGGATGGAAAAACTTGATAAGATATTTTATTACACCCTCTCAGAAATCCCATTATGATAGTAACCTCCCTGTTTGCTGTAGAAATTGGGAAATCAAAATGTAAACCATTATCATATTTTCTGGGAATGCCCTGTTATCAAATACTATTGGAATGGGATACACAATGCCCTACAAGATATCTTTAAATGTGAAATACCCCAAGAAAGAAAGTATATACCTCAAAAATGGTTGAAAAGAAATAAATATTTAATGAATATACTGCTGGTGGCTGGTAAAAAGGCTCTTACCAGGAGATGGTTATTACAGGAGAGCCCAACCTTAAATGCATGGATGGAAATTACAATGGATATTTACAAAATGGAGAAGATAACAGCATCTGTTAATCATAAGTTGGAACAATTTGATTCATGCTGGGAAAAATGGTTTGGCTACATAACACCTCATAGGCCTGATTTTACTCTCACAAATCAATGAATATGTTGTAAAAAAAGATCACTCCCTACTTGTACATAGTTTTCTCCTTTTGCTTGTTCTTTCTTTCCTCTCTTTTCAATAAGTGGATACCTCAGATAAATATTAAGTGATCTGTGGCATATATATATATATGTATGTATAATATCTGAAATACATCTTATGGAAATGTTTGTTTGATGCTGAACTTCAATAAAAAATAAATTACAAAAAAAGAAAACTGCTAACTTACATTGAAATAATGGAGTTATATTGTGATGTTAGCAGTGTTAATGATGAAAAGAAAGCCAGCATCTTATTCAGTGTTATGGGAGCAAAAACATATAGGCTTCTACAGAGCTTGTTAACCCCTGAAAAGCCAGCTGACAAAACGTTCAAGCAAATAGTAGACACTCTCCAACAGTATTTAAACCCCAAACCATATATAACCATATAACAATTACAGCACGGAAACAGGCCATCTCAGCCCTTCTAGTCCGTGCTGAACGTTTACTCTCACCTAGTCCTACCGACCCGCATTCAGCCCTTAACCGTCCATTCCTTTCCTGTCCATATACCTAACCAATCTTACTTTAAATGACAATATCAAACCTGCCTGTAGCACTTCTACTGGAAGCTCGTTCCACACAGCTACCACTCTCTGAGTAAAGAAATTCCCCCTCATGTTGCCCTTAAACTTTTGCCCCCTAACTCTCAACTCATGTCCTGTTGTTTGAATCTCCCCTACTCTCAATGGAAAAACTCTATCTGCGTCAACTCTTATCTACCCCTCTCATATCAAGTCCCTCTATCAAGTCCCCCCTGAACCTTCTACACTCCAAAGAATAAAGACCTAACTTGTTCAACCTTTCTCTGTAACTTAGGTGCTGAAACCCAGGTAACATTCTAGTAAATCTTCGCTATACTCTCTCTATTTTGTTGACATCTTTCCTATAATTCGGTGACCAGAACTGTACACAATACTCCAAATTTGGCCTTGTACAATTTTAACATTACAAACCACTGGTCATTGCTGAAAGATTTAAATTTCACAAATGGAATCAGAGCAAAAATTAAAGTATTTCTTAATATTGTGCTGAATTGCGCGAATTATCAGAACATTATCAATTTGGAGCTGGTCTATCGGACGCATTGAGGGACAGTTTAGTTTGTGGCATGACGTGTGAAACCACACAGAAGAAGCTCCTGTGTAAATTAGACCTTACATTAGGCGCTGAATATTGCAACATCTTTGGAAAAGCAGCATGGGGTGCTTCAGGGATACAACAAAAATCTCTGGAGTATGCTACAAATAAAATGTCACTGAACAGAAATGAAGGGAAGAAATGTTACTGCTGTGGGAACATGTCACATAACCTAACGACTGTTAGTTTAAAGACAAAGAATGCAGAAACTGTGGCAAACAGGGCCACACTGGCAGAGTATGCAAAGCTGGTAAACAGCAGAAAAAGGACAAAATACAGAGAAACAAGAAACCCCCAGAAAGGAAAATACAACAATGTACACAGAATGCAGTTCTGATGAAAATGACTCAGACAAAAGCGAATTGTCTTGTCTGCAACTTCACAGTGTGAAAGAGACAGATGATAGAAGAGTAATATGGATCACTCCACAAGTGGCAGGTGTGAGACTGAAAATAGAGTTGGACACAGGTTCAGCTTTAATAGTGATCTCTGTACACGACTATAAATGACTGTTTTCTCACATACCTCTGAAACGAACTAAAATACTGCTAAAGACTTTCACAAGATAGTCTTTAAAGTAAAATTAAAGTGACAGTGATCTACAGAGACAAAACACAGCAACTGAACCTCTATGTACTGAAAAATGGAGGACCACCATTGCTGGGATGTGAATGGCTCAGGAAAATCCAGTTGGAGTGGCACACCATCAAGGCACTAGATGTGTCAGCAAAGGAGGGCAGCAAGGCTACATCTGAGAGACTGTCACAAATACTTGCTGACTCTGAGGAAGTGTTCATGAAAGGAATATGAACACTTCAGAGCATGAAGGCAAAGATTGAGATTGAGGAAAATGCATGTCCAAAATTTCACAAAGCCAGACCAGTGCCATATGCAATCTGTCCTACAGTAGAGGCTGAGCTGAAAAATTTGGAGCAGACTGGGGTCCTTTCAAAGGTGGATTGGAGTGAATGGGCCATGCCTATTGTTCCAGTGATGAAGAAAATCTCCAGCACAAAACCAGGAAAACCAAGCAAGGTGTGCATATGTGGGGACTTTAAGGCCAGGGACTCAGCATTACCTGGATGATGTCACTGTCACTGGCAAAGGTGACGACGAACATCTTTTTAACCTTGAACAAGTGCTCACCAGGATACAAGAATATGGACTCAGAGCTAATTGACAGAAATGTGAGTTTTTCAGAAAGGAGATTTCATGTGATCAACAAGGATGGCTTACTCATGTTTCAAGACAAGATAGAATGTGTCTCAGCTGAGAACATACCTTGGACTAGTGAACTATTACCACAAGTTCTTGCTTAGCCAATCCACAGTCTTACACCCCTAAATGCACTATTACAGACAGGGACACAATGGAAATGGACTGTGAGAAAGTGTTTCAAGAAACTAAAAGACTCATAACTTCAGGAGGGGTGCTCATGCACTTTGACCCCTCCTTATCAATCCAAATGGCTTGTGATGCCTTGCCCCATGTGATAGGAGCTGTGTTATCGCATAAGTTTCCAGATGGCTCAGAAAGACCTTTGCCTCAAGAATGCTAACTTCAACTGAATGCAACTATGCACAGATTGACAGAGAGGCCCTAAGCCTTGTGTGGGGAGTCAAGAAATTCAGTCACTACCTGATGGTCAAAAGTTTAACCTGTTGACTGACTATCAGCCTCTCATGTCAATCTTCAACCAAAGGAAAGGTGCTCCAGTAATGACAGCACAAAGGCTGCAACGATGGTCTCTTTTCTTAGGAGGTCACATGAATGACATTGAACACAAGGGGAACAAGCAACATGGCAACGCAGATGGTTTGTCACATTCACTACTGCTGACTTCAGAGGTAACTACACAAATGGATTCAGCAGAGGTCTTTCACACAACAGTTGAACAATTACCAGTGACAAACAGCCTCATTGAAAGAGAAACACACGATGACCCTATGTTGTCAAAAGTGTATGACATCACAGGAAAGGGATGGCCAGCCTGTGGTAACACACTGTTTCCAGCCTTCTCAGTGAGGAAGGAGCAGTTGTCAGTGTGTCAGGGAACACTAATGGTGGTTCATGAATTGAGATTCCTCCCAAGCTATGCATCAGAGTGCTGGTGGAACTGCATGAGGGGCACCTGGGTACTGTGAAGATGAAAAGTCTTGCCTGTGTCTATGTGTGGTGGCCAGGAATCGATAAACAGATTGAGGACTTGACCAAGAACTGCTCTGGATGTCAAAAGTTCCAGAACACACCACAAGCCTCTCTCCATCCTTGGGAATGGTCCTCATCACCATGGCAACAAGTGCACATCAACTTTGCTGGACCATTCATGGACTCTATCTTTTTAATCACCGTCGATGCACATTCCAAATGGCCAGAAGTCATCAAAGTGAAGACAACCACATCGGAAAAGACATTACAGATCTGAGGGCCATGTTTGCCAGGAATGGCATACCAGAAAAAATCTGCACAGACAATGGATGACAATTTGTCTCTGAAGAATTCTAAAGTTTTGTGAAGAACAATGGAATCAAGTACTTTACATCTGCCCCTTGCTATCTATCCACAAATGACTTGCAGAAAGATTTATGCAGACATTCTAGAAAGCCATCAAGGCAAGGGACAGTGAAAATCGACTACTACAACACAAGATAGACAACTTCATCCTTGCCTATCATAATGCAGTACATGCAACCACTAATCAGACTTCTGCAATGATAGACAATAGACAATAGGTGCAGAAGTAGACCATTCAGCCCTTCGAGCCTGCACCGCTATTCTGAGATCATGGCTGATCATGTACAATCAATACCCGGTTCCTGCCTTGTCCCCATAAGATACCTATCTAGCTCCTTCTTGAAAGCATCCAGAGAATTGGCCTCCACTGCCTTCTGAGGCAGCGCATTCCAGACCCCTACAACTCTCTGGGAGAAGAAATTTTTCCTTAACTCTGTCCTAAATGACCTACTCCTTAGTCTTAAACCATGCCCTCTGGTACTGGACTCTCCCAGCATCTGGAACATATTTCCTGCCTCTATCTTGTCCAATCCATTAATACTCTTATATGTTGCAATCAGATCCCCTCTCAATCTCCTTAATTCCAGCGTATACAAGCCCAGTCTCTCTAACCTCTCTGCATAAGACAGTCCTGACATCCCAGGAATTAACCTTGTGAATCTACGCTACACTTCCCCTACAGCCAGGATGTCCTTCCTTAACCCTGGAGACCAAAACTGTACACAATACTCCAGGTGTGGTCTCACTAGTGCCCTGTACAAATGCAAAAGAATTTCCTTGCTCTTGTACTCAATTCCCTTTGTAATAAAGGCCAACATTCCATTAGCCTTCTTCACTGCCTGCTGCACTTGCTCACTCACCTTCAGTGACTAATGAACAAGGACTCCTGGATCTCTTTGTATTTCTCCCTTACCTAACTCTACACCGTTCAGATAATAATCTGCCTTCCTGTTCTTACTCCAAAAGTGGATAACCTCACACTTATTCACATTAAACATCATCTGCCAAATATCTGCCCACTCACCCAGCCTATCCAAGTCACCCTGAATTCTCCTAACATCCTCATCACGTCACACTGCCACCCAGCTTAGTATCATCAGCAAACTTGCTGATGTTATTCTCAATGCCTTCATCTAAATCGTTGATGTAAATCTTAAACAGCTGTGGTCCCAATACCGAGCCCAGTGGCACCCCACTAGTCTCCACCTGCCATTCCGAGAAACACCCATTCACCGCTACCCTTTGCTTTCTATCTGCCAACCAGTTTTCTATCCATGTCAATATCTTCCCCCCAATGCCATGAGCTCTGATTTTACCCACCAATCTCCTACGTGGGACCTTATCAAATGCCTTCTGAAAATCGAGGTACACTACATCCACTGGATTTCCCTTATCTAACTTCCTGGTTACATTCTCGAAAAACTCCAATAGATTAGTCAAGCATGATTTGCCCTTGGTAAATCCATGCTGGCTCGTCCCAATCCTATCACTGCTATCTAGATATGCCACTATTTCATCTTTAATAATGGACTCTAGCACCTTCCCCACTGCTGATGTTAGGCTGATAGTTCTCTGTTTACTCCCTCCCTCCTTTCTTAAAAAGTGGGACAACATTAGCCATTCTCCAATCCTCAGGAACTGATCCTGAATCTAAGGAACATTGGAAAATGATTACCAATGCATCTGCAATTTCCAGAGCCACCTCCTTTAGTACCCTAGGATGCAGACCATCTGGACCTGGGGGTTTGTCAGCCTTCAGTCCCATCAGTCTACTCATCACCGTTTCCTTCCTAATGTCAATCTGTTTCATTTCCTCTGTTACCCTATGTCCTTGGCCCATCCATACATCTGGGAGATTGCTTGTGTCTTCCCTAGATCTAAAGTACTTATTAAATTCTTCTGCCATTTCTCTATTTCCCATAACAATTTCACCCAATTCATTCTTCAACATTGTTTTTAACTATCTTCTTTCTCTTCACATACCTAAAAAAGTTTTTGCTATCCTCCTTTATATTCCTGGCTAGCTTGCGTTTGTAACTCATTTTTTTCTCTCCATATTGCCTTTTTAGTTAAGTTCTGTTGTTCCTTAAAAATTTCCCAATCATCTGTCCTCCCACTCACCTTAGCTCTGTCATACTTTTTTTTTAATGCTTTGCAATCTCTGACTTCCTTTGTCAACCACTGTGGCCCCTTTCCCCCCTTTGAATCCTTCCTTCTCTGGAGGATGAACTGATTTTGCAGGTTGTGCATTATTCCCAAGAATACCTGCCATTGCTGTTCCATTGTCTTTTCTGCTAGGATATCTGTCCATTTAACTTTGGCCAGCTACTCCCTCATGGCTCCATAGTCTCCTTTGTTCAACTGCAACACTTATCCGATCTGCCCTTATTTTTCTCAAATTGCAGATAAAGACTTATGTTTCTGAACAGGAACCTGAGGTCCCACATGGATCTTCTCAAACCAAATGTACAGCGTGATGTGGAGAACAGACAGTTCAAACACTTGAATGCTAAATCCACATGGAGCTTCAATGTGGGACAGTCAGTTCTTGCACATGATTACCAGACTGAAAAGTGGCAGCCGGGTACAATTTTTGCCATAGATGGGCCACTGATGTATACAGTGGAGGTGGGAGAGAACGTATGGAGACATCATGTGGACGAAATCCTGGATGCTGAGAGAAAAACACAACAACACCTTACCCAGACTCCCCTGACATAAGAAGCACACGCTCCTGATGTGACCACATCAGCCTCCTCTACAAATAAGCCAGTCATCAGTGCTGATGACCCACTTGATGAAACTGCAGAGTCTCATTCCCCAAAGCAAACATTTCAGGTCAGACGTTACCCAGGGAGGCAAAGAAGACTTCCCCAGAGACTTGAGTTCTAAATGGGTCTCAGACCAAAAGTTAAAGAAAAGAGCTTGTTATAATTTGATATTATTAAGTTACTTTGTTATAATTTGTAAACAAATGGTAGGCATTTGTATGTTAAGGGTAAACATATTTGTTTAGCATAGTGCCCCAGTGGTTCTACCTTGTGGAATCTACCTATGGAGGTTGCCTGGGTGGTAGTTCCCTTTGAAGATGGTACCCCTGTGATAAGCTACTATTGGTGATAATTCGTAAGTGGATTTGGAACGATGACAGACAAAACCTACAATGACTGTTATCCTGTTTCACCACTGTGGAACCTGTGGAATATGATATAAATGTCCTCTCTCGACATTCACCTTGGATTACAAATCTCTCTCTCTCTCTCACTTCATTTAATCTGTGGATGAACTGAACTTTCATACCTTACCATCTCAAGATTTTAAGCCTGGTGCCTCCCCCCACCGAGCTTAATAGTTTCGAAGTTTTATTTACACATACGTGTACTCATAACACTGTTAACTTTTGATTATTCTTGTTTAAGTTGCTATATTAAGTAGATACTAATAAAGATAGTGGTTTTAACATTAAAACCAGACTCCAGGCATGGTCTATTGCTGCTTGTTCATTTAAACTGTTATGGGTACTTAACAAAATTGGGGCCTGCGTCCGGGATATGAACAAATTTGGGGGCTTATTGATTGATCAAATACCGATTTGATTGGGGAAATCCCTTTTGATTTACTTGTGTGAGGAAAAATCAGTAGCAATGGATGTTGATAAATTTCTGAAAGCGCTAACCTCTGAGGCATTAGAGGACGCCAGAAAGTTTGAGTTGTTGAGAATTGCTAAAATGTTAAAACTTACTAAGGTGTAATTGACAATGAGGAGGGCACGGATTCAGAGGATTATGTACCTAAGGCTGTGTTTAAAATGGAGGAGTTGGAGGTGTTTCCTGAAAGTAAACCAGTTAACCCTGAGCAGCAGTTACGGTTGGAGCAAATAAAGTTACAACAACTTAAGTTAGAGGTTGAGGAAAGACAAAGGCAGTTTGAGGATAGGTGAAGGCAGTTTGAGGCTGAGGAAGCAGAAAAACAGAGGGCAGAAGCAGGAAGACGGGTGGTTTGAGCTGGAAAAGATAGAGAGATTACAGCAAGGAGGTCTAGTGCTAGACCCTGGCGAGGGGTTTAGTGCCAGTCGGGAGGTTAAATTGGTACCTCCATTTGACAAAGCAGAAATTGATAAATACTTCTTGCATTTTGAAAAGGTGGCTCAGAGTCAAAATTGGCCGTAAAGAAGTTGGCCTGTTTTGTTAATAAGTGTATCTAAGGGTAAAGCCCTACAAACTTATTCGGCCCGATCACTTGAAGATGCAGCTAACTATGATATTGTGAAATGGGCTGTGCTTAAAGCTTATGAGATGGTTCAGAAAGCTTATAGACTAAGGTTTAGAAATTTGAAGAAGTCTATGACCCATACTTATGTGGAATTTACTTATGAGAAACTTGTGTATTTTGATCATTGGTGCACATCTAAGAATTTAAATGATTGTAACAGCTTGAAAGAGTTGGTTTTGATTGAAGAATTCAAAAGGTGTGTCCCTGACGATATAAAGACATATTTAGATGAAGACGATGCTGCCACTTTACTGGAGTCTGCTAGATTAGCAGATGAGTTTGCTTTAAACCACAAGGCTAAATTTACCCTGAATAAGAACTTCCAAAAGAGTAGCAGGGAAAAACCGCAGGATAAGCCAGTAATTAAATTGGGAACTAGTGACAAAAGTAAGGAGGAAGGGAGGCAATCGAAGGATAAATATTCTGGTCTTACTTGTTACTATTGTAAGAAAGCTGGTCACATGATGGCTAATCATTCTGTTCTGAAGAGGAGAACGGAAAAGGAAAAGGGGGCAGTCCCAAATGCTTGTGCTCAGTATGTTGAAGCACCTAAAACCCCACCGGGTTCTGAGCGTTCTGTTGAGGCTCAGTTAAGGACTGAGAAGGCTGACCGAGTTAAGAAGGGATTTGATCCTTTTATATCAGATGGGTTGGTGTCAGTAAATGAGGGGTCAACCCCGGTACCAGTAGCCCATTGCCAAAGACAACAGCTGGCCATCAGTATCTGTTAACCATTATGTGTACTGCATCCAGATTCCCAGAGGCGATCCCTCTCAGAAATATTAAAGCTAAAACTGTGGTGAAGGCTCACACCAAGTTGTTTACTTTGTTCGGTTTGCCAAAAGAAATTCAAACTGATCAAGGCAGTAATTTTACATCAGGATTATTCCAGCAGATAGTTTGTGAACTGGGAGCTAAACAGATTACATCGTCTGCGTACCATCCAGAATCACAAGGAGCTTTAGAAAGATTTCATTCTACCCTCAAAACAATGATTAAGACATACTGTATTGAGAATGGAAAAGATTGGGATGAGGGTGTATATTTTCTCCTATTTGCCATAAGAGAATTGGTGCAGGAATTACTGGATTTTAGTCCATTTGAATTCATATTTGATCACAGAGTGAGGGGACCTTTGACCTTGCTGAGGGAACAATGGATTGATGAAAAAGTGCATGTTAGCTTGTTAGCAATGTTTTGAAGTTCAAAAATAAATTACACCAAGTCTGTAGTCTAGTGAGACAAAACTTGAAGTCTTCTCAAGACAAAATGAAGCGTTATTTTGATAAGCGAGCTCAAGAAAGGACATATCACATGAGAGACAAAGAATTGGTGTTATTTCCAATGTCGACAAATCCACTCCAAGCAAATTTTAGCAGGCCATACAAAATAATCTCTAAAATTGATCCTTTGAATTTTGTTATTAAAACACCCGATCGAAGAAAACCTACACAGGTGGTACATGTAAATATGATAAAGCATAATTTTGACCCAGAGACGCCATCTGTGAGTGTTGTTGTGGGAACATGTGAAACTAGAGGGCCTGAGAATGGGATAACTGACTCGTCTAAGAATCTTAACAAGCCAACCATAGTCTCAGTAAGGCTTATGAACTCAGTTATTTTTAGAAAACATTGATAACAAATTGGCCCATTTCAGCCAAAACAACGACAACAACTGAAAGAATTAATTCCAAAATTTGAAGATTTGTTTCCCAATGTGCCCAAACAAACTTTGGTTGCTGTGCATGACATGACCCAATGAAGCAGCACCCCTATCGCATGAACATAGAAAAGAGTAAATTGGCTAAGCAGGAGATTGAATATATGCTGAAAAATGGTATTATCAGGCTGTCAACATCAGATTGGGCCACACCCTGTGTTATAGTGCCCTGATGGTAGAGTTAGATTTTGTACTGATTATAGGAAGGTAAATGCAGTAACAAAGACAGATGCTTACCCTATCCCCAGGGTGGTTGTTTGCATATACATGGTTAAAGAAAATGGTTAATCAGACTCCAGTTTAACCACACAGTCTGATTTTGCAGGAATATGATATGGTAATAAAGCATGTGAAGGGCACAAACAATATCATTGCAGATTGCCTGTCCAGATGCTAAGCTAAGTTCAAGTGAAGAAACTGGTATTTGAATATGCTTCTGCATACATTATATGATAATCACGTATATATTGTTTTACCTTCTATAGTTTGCAGTTAAAATTTTGCCCCTTGATCAAAATTTTCTTTTCTGGGGGGAAGTGTGATGAACCCCGAGGTATGTCTTGCCGTAGACTGTTATTTTTAAGAGAGCGAGAGAGAGAGAGAGAGAGGGGGGGGCAAAAGTATTTGACTCTGTAGCTTGTTTTGATTTAAGCAAGGACACTCACACACACACAGCCAGTCACAGTTGAAGCTGGACAATGGAAGGAAGCCAGTGACTAAGCGATCACTGGTTGGAACTTCCAAGTGTCCACAAGTCTGGGTTGAGCACCGACTCAGAACATCGATAGGTGGCTATCACGTTGTGTGATTGGGGCAACCTTGTGGAATCTATCTTTGTGTTAACCTTTGCCTGGGTGGTAGTTTCCTTTGATGACAGTACCCCTGTGATAAGCTAGTATTGGTGATAATTTGTAAGTGGATTTGGAACGATGAAGGATATGGCGATTGTTATCCTGTTTCACCACCGTGGAACCTGTGGAATACGATGTAAATTCCTTCTCTTGACATTCACCTTGGATTACAAATATCTCTCTCATATCATTTAATCTGTGGATGGACTGAACTTTCATATCTTACCATCACAAGATTTTAAGCCTGGTGCTCCCCCCCCCCACACCCCGACTGAGCTTAATAGTTTGGAAGTTTTATTTACACGTACGTATACTCATAACACTGTTAATTTTTGATTATTCTTGTTTAAGTTGCTATATTGAGTAGGTACTAATAAAGATAGCTGTTTTAACATCAAAACCAGACTCCAGGTGTGGTCTATTGCTGCTGGTTCATTTAAACCATTACGGGTATGTAACAGTAACCCATTTCCTCATCCAAGTCATTTTTAAAAATCACAAAGAGCTGGGGTCCTAGTATAGATCCCTGAGGAAGTCTACTCGTCACTGACCTCCAGGAAAAATATACTTCATCTATTAACAGTCCTTGTCTTCGAAGGGCAAGCCAATTCTGTATCCACCCAGATATGTCTCCCTGGATATCTTGCCCCCTGAGTTTCTGAATGAGCCTACCAGAGGGAACTTTATCGAATGTCTTACTAATATCCATATATATATCCTATCATTGCTCTAACGTCATCAATATGCTTTGTCACATCCTCGTTAGAATTCAAACAGGCTCATAAGGCATGACCTGCCCCTCACAAAGGAATACCATTTGCCAGCCTGCACTCACCAGGTACTACTCCTATGGCCAGCGATCATTGCCAAAGGTACAGTAATCTCCTCCCTCACGTCCTGTAGCAACTTAGAATATATTGCCCTGGCCTGGAGACTTATTTATCCTAACGTTTTTCAAAAGTTCCAATGCATCCTCTTTCTTAATGTTGACATGTTGTAGCATATTAGTCTGTTTTATGCTGTCCTCACAAACGTCAAGGTGAATACTGAAGCAAAGTATCCATTAAGGACCTCCCCGCCTGTCTAACATCAGGCACGTGCTTCCTCTTCTAGCCTTGATCAGTCCTACCCTCACTCTAGTCATCCTCCTGTTCTTCACATACATAAAGATTGCCTTAAGGTTTTCCTTAATCCTAATCACCAAGGTCTTCTCATGCCTCCTTCTAGCTCTCCTAAGTCAGCTCTTTCCTGGCTACCTTCTACCCCTCCCCTGACTGATCCTTGTTTCCTTAACCTTAAGTAAGCTTCTTTCTTTCTCTTAACTAGATGTTCCCACATCTGTTGTCAGCCATGGTTCGTTCACCTTACCATCCTCTCCCTGAATGTTGCAAACCAATCCAGAACCCCATGCAAGTGCTCCCTAAACAACATCTACATTGTGCGTTTCCCTGAGTATATCTGTTCCCGATTATGCTCCCAAGTTCTTGCCTAATAGCATTATATTTCACCCAACACACACAAAATGCTGGTGGAACACAGCAGGCCAGGCAGCATCTATAAGGAGAAGTACTGTCGACGTTTCGGACCAAGACCCTTCATCAGGACTAACTCCTTCTCACAATTAAACACTTTCCCATACCATCTACTCTTATCCCTCTCTGAGCCCTTGATAAAGGTCAGGCTGTCATGGTCACTGTTTCTGAAATGTTCACACACCAACACCTGATGTGGTTCATTGCCCGGTATCAGATCCAGTATGGCCTATACTCTAGTCAGCCTGTCTACATACTATGTCAGTTATCTTTCCTGAACACACCTAACAAATTCCACCCTATCTAAACTATTGGCACTAAGGAGGTGCCAATGAATGTTAGGGAAGTCAAACTTCCTCATGACAACAACCCTGTTAATTTTACACCTTTCTAAACTCCTGTTCTGGTCCTCAGTGTCGCTGTTGCTATCGGAGGTTGGCTCAATAGAGTTGACATAATAGAGGGATTTCTATGAACTCAGTAGACAATCTCTGCACGATGTTTTCTTTTTCTGCATCTGTGATACTATCCCTGATTAGCAATGCCACTGTCCCACTTCTTTTACTTCCTTCCCTGTTCCTTCTAAAACATCTAAACCTGGAACATCCAGCAGCCATTCCTACTCTTGTGACAGCCAAGTTGCTGTTATGGTCACAACATTGTAGTTCCATGGACTGACCCACGCTCTAAGTTCATCACCCTTGTTCCTGATACTTCATGCATTAAAATAGACATACCTCAACCCATCCTACTGACAGCAGTTCTGTCCTATCAACTGCCTGTCCTTTCTCACAATCTCTCTACATGCTGCATCTACCTCTATACCAATTGCCCCAACCTCTGACCTATCATTCTGGATCCTATCCTCCTGCGAAACTAGTTTAAACCCTCCCCAAAAGATCTGGCAAATCCGCCACAAGGAAAAAGTCCAATCACACACAAGGGAAGACCTGCAGATGCTGGAAATCCAAGCAACACACACAAAGTTCTGGAAGAACTCAGGAGGCCAGGCAGCACCTATGGAAAGGAGTACAGTCGATGTTTTGGGCCGAGACCCTTGGTCCTCCATGACTTCAGATGTAACCTGTCCTTTTTGTACAGGTCATAACTTCCCAAGAAGAGAGGCCAATGATCCACAATTCTGAAAACCTGCACCAATTCCTCATTCATCTGCCTTCACCAGCGTGAGACACAAGCAGTAATCCAAACACCACACACTCTTGGCATTCTTCTTTTTAGCTTACTATCCTAACTCCCTATATTCTCTTTTCAAGACTTCATCCTTTCCAAATCTTGATTCTTCAGGTATTTTGGAGAAATTGTTAGAACTAAATCCTTTTCAGAAAGGTGTAATATCAAATGTTTACAATATAATTATGAAAATACGTTCAGAGGCCTTTTATAAGATTAAAAATGTTTGAGAAAGAGAACTTAACTTTACTATCCCTATTGAGAATTGGGATAAAATTCTTCAATTAGTTAATTTATCCTCTATATGTGCTAAACATTCATTGATACAGTTTAAAATTTTGCACAGGGCTCATATGTCCAAGGATAAATTGGCTCGTTTTTATTCCCATATAAATCCTATATGTGACAGATGTCATTCTGAGATAGCTTTAACTCATATGTTTTGGTCATGTCCGCTTTTGAAAAAATATTGGCAAGACATTTTCGATATTATTTCCACGGTATTGAACATTGATTTACAACCTCATCCTATTACTGCAATCTTTGGTTTACCAATGATGGAGTCAATCCATTTATCTTCTTCTGCTTGTCAGATGATTGCATTTATTACATTAATGGTTAGAAGATCTATTTTGTTGAATTGGAAAGAAATTAATCTCCCTACCGTATTTCATTGGTTTTCTCAAACTATGTTGTGTCTAAATTTGGAGAAAATTAGAAGTGTTGTATATGACCCTTCTATTAAACTTGAAAAGATTTGGAGGCCATTTATTCAATATTTTCACGTGATGTAATTTGACCCTGTTCCAATCCTATTTGTTTTTCCAGTTTTGATTATATATATGTTGGGAAGACTGATATTTTGTTTTTTTTATATAGATACTATAAACAGCCCATTTTTTTTCCCTTTTTTTTCTTTATTAGTTAGTGATTAGTTTGTTAGATTGGTTTTTCTTAGGGCAATAATATTTTTTTTTCTTTTTCTCTTTTCTGTTTTTTTTACATGATTTACCTAGTTCTTTTTTGTTTCGTTTATATGACATTTGTATCATTCATGATTTGGGAAGACTTAACTATACTGTACTTATTGCTTGTGTATCCTTTTATGTTCATTTTAATTTTGTAAGTTTGTAATCCCATTATCTATGTACTAATCTTATCATGTTGATATTAATAAAAAGATTGGAAAAAAAAGACTTCATCCCCTACCCTACCTAAGTTATTTCCCTGGCTGTTCACCCTGCCCATTTAGAACACTATGGACCTGAGACACCTCTGACTCTGAAACCTGGGAGGTAACATACCATTAGGGAATCTCTTTCACAACCACAGAATCTCTTGTCTGATCCTCTATTGGATTCCCCCCCCCCCCGCATCACTACTGCCCTCTCCTTCTCCCTTCTTTCCTTCTGCGCCACTGAACTAGACTAGGTGCCATCCCAAGTGTTATTCAGGGGAATGGCCACAGGCCATTCTGCACTACCTACCTGTTCCCTTTCTCTCTCCTGACAGCTGTCTAGCTACCTGTCTTCTGCAACCTAGGGGTGACTACCTCCCTGTCACTCTTAACTATTACTTTCTTATTGTCCTGAATGAGCTGGAGGTAATCCAGCTGCAGCTCCAGTTTCCTAACAAAATCTGTAAGGAGCTACAAGTGGGTGCAATTCACACAAATTTGGTTATCAGGAAGACTAGAAGCTTTCATCAAATAGCAGCCTCAGTGGCGGAAAACTGTGCAGAAGACTCGTTGAGTAAAGATGGCCCTTAATCCCCAACATGCTTCCATCATGTAACATGATCAATGAAAAACTATCAATGAACAGAATCATGTCAGCTTCTGCAAACCTAATACTGACCATGGGAAAGTTCCTCTGATCGATCATGAGCTGAGGGAGTGGTGTCCCCTGAATTTCAGAGGTCCAAATTCTAAAGGGGACACAGGGGCATAATGTTTGCAGTCCTGATGGGTCTGCTCTGTGCTGAAGAAACTGTTGAGGATGGAGCTTGTCCAACAGTGACCTCAGTAATGCACAAAGGATAAACACTAGCATTTAGCACAATCAAATGAGTGAGGCGTAATCTGAGAGTTCTAAGTGCGACAAAATTAGATCAATCAAATTGGCCAGTTTTGCAGTGTATCACACCTGTCTCTTGTTCTTGAGGGACCAGTATCTGTATTCCTTTGGCTAGTGTAAATCTGAGAATTGGAAACTCCTCTGGAAAACATGTGAAAGGACAATTACTTTACTGACTTCAAGCAATAAATCAAGAAGTACATTGCATTTGAGAATAATATTTCACATAACATTTTGAAATTTTGGTTCCCTGTTGAAAGAATATATTTTAAGTGACACTAATTCAGTATGACAAAAAATGCTTAACATCAATTAAAATTACCTGCACATGCAAAATTAACATTTATTAGTGTTAATGTGAGTTACCTACACTGAAATTGATATACAACCATACAGTGTATTTGCCTCTAGCTTCCATCCTGCCCTTAAATTCACTCAGTCCATTTTGACACCTCCCTCCCCTTTATTGATATCTGTCTCCACCTTTGGAGACAAATTGTCAACCGACGTTTTATAAACCACCAATTCCCAAGTTTATCTTGACTCTACCTCTTCCTACCCTATTCCTGTAAAACTGCTATTCCTTTTTCCCAGCTCCATCGCCTCCACCACATCTGTTCCAAGCTGCAATTTTCCTTTCCGGGACATCAGAGATATCCTCCTTCTTTAAAGAATAGGGTTTCCCTTCCTCCACTATTGATGCTGTCCTCACCCTTATCTCCACTTTCCTTACCTACCTCCCTACAAGCCTCCACATCCAACATGTCAACCTCTGCAACTTCTGCCATCTCCAAGGGGATCCCTCCTCCCCTCCCCCTCCGCATTCTGCAGGGGTCACCACGATTCCCTTCTCCATTCACCCCTCCTAGCACATCCCTGCGAAGGGCTTAAGTTCTACATTTGCCCATTCATCTCCTCCCTTCATTCAGTGTCCCAAACAATCCTTCCAGGTGAGGCAACACTTAACCTGCCAGTCTACTGGGGTCATCTATTGAGTCCAGTGCTCCTGATGCAGCCTCCTCTACATTGGTGAGAGCCGTCATATAATTGGAGGACCACATCATTGAGCACCTCCGCTCCATCCCCTCCATTCTCCAAAAGCAGAACTTGCCAGCAGCCAAACACTTTTATTCCCATTCCCATTCCAAATTGTTGGGCCATGGACCCCTCTTGTGCCAAAGATGAGGCCACCCTCAGGCTGGAGAAGCAACACCTTATATTCCGTCTAGGTAGCCTCCAACTTGAAGGTATGAATATCGATTTCTCCTATCGGTAAAAGGATTTTTTCCCTCCCCTTCCTCTCTTCCCACTCTGGCTTTTTACACCTTTTCACCTACTTATCATTCATCACCTCTCCTATCTCTTTCCTTTTCTCCTATAAGATTCCTTCCTCCCCAGCCCTTTACCTTTCCCTGGCTTCACCTATCACCTTCCAACCACTCTCCTTCCCTTCCCCTACCTTTTTATTTTGGCATATTCCCCCTTCCTTTCCAGTCCTGAAGAGGGACCGGGCCTGAAACATGGACTGTTTACATGTTTCCTTAGATGCTGCCTGAACAGTTGAGTTCCTCCAGCATTTTGTGTGTGTTGCTTTGGATTTCCAGCATCTGCAGACTTCCTCGTGTTTATGATGTGGTGTTGGGTGGATTGTAAGCCTGCTAGTGATTTTCAGCAGGATTTAATCCTGCAAATAGTGAATGTAGAGAGAGGTTAATTGCCAACCAACCAACATGCCCGCAGAAAAAGAATCTCAGGGTTGTATGTGGTGACATGTATGTACTCTGATAATAAATTTTACTTCGAACTTTGAATCTCTCCATTATTTGAAGTCATCAGCTCTAAAATTCCTTTCTAAGGTCCCAGAGCAACATTTCATTTCCAATTTCAAAACAGCAATGTTTTCACCAAAAATATGCAAAAAGTTTAGTTTGAAATTAAACCGATAAGTGTAAAACGTGTTTTTTTTCTCTTAATTTGATCAGACAGATCTGACAATGGTTCCATGTATTTGGAAATTTCTATTATTTTTATCTGCCTTATAAAGATACAGTGCTCTCTGCAGTTGCCCCACTGTATTGCAAACCATTTCTTATCTGTTGATTGCTAGGAGCAGACATATCCCCACACTCACATTGCAGCTGTCTCTGTTTTGATCTTCTCCCAGTATTTCTTGCAGCTATCTGCATTTTATGGCTTCAGGATTTTACCTCACATAGTAATGAGGTGCCTGGCTTTATAGAGGAGGAGACAGGGCAAGTACAACAGAATCCCCCACCCCCAAAGCGCATACACAGTGGATCAACCATCACAATTTCCAGTACATCAAAGGAATGTCACCAGCAGACACCCTCCCCAATGGTGGTCAGCATTTTGTGATCAACATATCAATTCTGCCCACTCTTCAATCACCTTCAACATACCTTAAAGACATAAAATGTTTGTCCATCATGTCCGATGATGACATGAAACCTGTGTGGGAGAATTTTTAAAGTGGAAAAAGCAGTTGTACTGGGGCAGTTCCATTCCCTCAACCTCAGAAGTCCGGTCCAGTGGCACAAACAAGTGCCACAAACTGGAGTCTTCCTTAGTAGCAGTGGATGAGTCCACGCCTTCTGAGCCTTGTCATGCCCTTCGCTCTCCACGGAGCGTTTCAGAGCTGGCCATTGGATCTCACTGTAGATCTCAATTGCCCAGTCCGCTGGAGCTGTCTTCGCATGCTAGGACAGGCATGTCCCTATCTCACTGGGGTACGAGGCTGCTGGTGACCCTCACCTGATTTAGTGCATCAGGGTGTGGCTGCTGTCGTGTGCAAACAGCTACTTGGAGCCACAGGTGAGAGCTGAGTGTCTACTGGGGACCAAAGGTGAGTGAGCTGCCCCAGAACTGACATCACGAGACCATTCCCCAGAGGTGCTACTCCTCGCTGGACACCCCATATATTCCTATATGAATTCTTATCATCCCATGCCTGAATGTTGCATGCAGGCGTGAACTGGTTCATTTACTGAAGATTTTCAGATGAAATTAGATAATGTGCACCAATCGTTAGTGAACATCCTCATTTTTGAGTTCATGAAGAAAAGAAAGTAAAATGTAACTAGGTTTATTATTGTCACAAGTCCAAAGTATAGTAAAAAGATCAAACACGAGGAAATCTGCAGATGCTGGAAATTCAAACAACACACACAAAATGCTGGTGAAACACAGCAGGCCAGGCAGCATCTATAAAGAGAAGCACTGTCAACGTTTCGGGCCGAGACCCTTCATCAGAACCTGTTTTGCATGATCAAGGTTATTATAACCATGGATGGCAATGGGGATAAACTCCCATTACTTATTAAATGCTCCCAATGGTGTGCACGTCAAGTAGCCTCTGACAACCAAGTCCAGCCACTAGCCTCCATACGTGGCTTACCTACTAACTCCAGTGGAACAGTTTCTACTGACAGGAGAAGGGGGCAAAGGCAAGTTACTGGTGCCTCAAAACCAGTCGCTTTGGGCAGATGGGGCTTTCAGCCATGGTTGGCAACTCATCTAGGACTCTGATCTTAAACCTCTGCTGTCTTGAGGCTATACTCACTCATGGAGAAAGCTTCAGGAGTAAATCCTGAGGAAAAGTCCTGAGCTGGAGTCCCTTAGGCAGTCCTGCATTGAATTCAATGCTGATTGGCAACCTATATCAATCTCTGCCATTCCTTTGGATTCATCAGATGCATGGAGAGGGGGAATTTGCTACACGGGCAATAATTGCTTTCCATATCGTACTGCCCTAGCTTGCCTATCACATTAACAGCTGGGACACAATATCCATGGTCAACCAGATCATTTCATCACTTCAGTAGACTAGAAAATGGGTAAAGCAGTAAGAGAATGGAGAATATGGTGTTACAGTGCAGTACAAGCAGACAATAAGTTATAAGGCCATAGCAAGGTTGATTGTGTGGTCAAGCATCCTTCTTATTGTGCAAAAAGGTCTGTTCAGTAGTCTTACTATGCAGGACAGAAACTGTCTTTAGTCTGATAGTACTTTTTCTCAAGTTTTTGAATCTCTTCCCCAATGGAAGGGGGAAGAAGAGAGTATATCTGGGGCAGTAGGGTTCTTTGATCATATTGGCTGCTTTACCGAGGCAGTGAGAAATGTAGACAAAGTCCATGGAGGGAAGTATGGTTTTTGTGATGTGCTACGCTGTATCCACAATTCTCTGCAGTCTAATAACGTTTACTGTCTTAAATAGGATGACTGTTAAGTATCACACTGGTTCACCACATGCTCCCCTCTTTGGCAGAGCAGTTACCATACCAAGCACGAAGGATTCTTTCTAAGGTGCATCAATAAAAATTGGTGAGGTTCAGCAGGGGCATTAGTGAGGTTTCTGTGGTGGTTCAGTCCGAAGTCCATGGTCCGGTCCGTGGACTCTGGGTTTTCTGGCGCTTCCTTGCTGCGGTTGGACTTAACTAGAAACACCTGAGGCTCATATTGGAACTGGGAATATAAGTGGCCCTGGTATTGAGTGTGGTCGTCTTGTCAAGATACTCATGGCACAGATGGCTGGTGGAAGGCTAGAATGGACTCTTGCCATCCTTGGGGCCACGTTGGAGAACCATGGCTTCTGGCAGCCTTGCTGGGAGTAGTCGGAGCGGTCATTGTGGTATGGATTCAGCTGTTCCCCAGGCCAGCTGGGTGGCCGTCAGCCACTCCGAGCTAGGTAGGGATCCGGTTGCTTCCGTAGCCAGCCAAGGCTGCTGGCCATAATGGCTACTCGGAGCTATCCCGATGCAGAGGTGGAACTGTGTGTCGTTTCTTGGCGTTTGTCTCTTCCTGTCCTCGCCCCTGTGGGGTAAGTCCGGCCGTTCTGCCATTGCCTCCTATGGGATCTGTCTTGCCTTGTCCTCGCCTAGGTGGGGTAAGTCAGGCCATTCTGCCTTTACCCGACGAATGGTCCTGCCCCACCTTGGTGTGGAGTTATAGAAGAGTCCCAGCTTGTCGGAGGATAAGTCCCAGCTCTGTCTGTGTACCGTCCTGTCTCATGTCAGTGTCCTGGCTTGTCGGAGGATAAGTACTGGCTCCATGTTGATGTACAGTTCCTATTCTGCCCCTAGCCCCAGCCTCTGAGTTCCCTAAGCTCCAAGCCTGCAGCCTCTAGCCTCAAACCTCGACCCAAGCCTGCAGCCTCCAGCCTCAAACCTCGACCCAAGCCTGCAGCCTCCAGCCTCAAGCCTTGAGTCAAGCCTGCAGCCTCCAGCCTCAAACCTCGACCCACGCCTGCAGCCTCCAGCCTCAAGCCTTGAGTCAAGCCTGCAGCCTCCAGCCTCAAACCTCGACCCACGCCTGCAGCCTCCAGCCTCAAACCTCGACCCAAGCCTGCAGCCTCTAGCCTCAAGCCTCGATCCAAGCCTGCAGCCTCCAGCCTCAAGCCTCGAGTCAAGCCTCAAGACCCCAAGTCCCTAGCCAAGCCTCGTCACATCCTTGCCTGGGTTTGGGGGTCCAAGTCCGAGGCAAGCCCCAGGTTCTGGGTCCTTGTCCAGTCTCGGGCTCGGAGTCCACCATCCTGCTTTCCCTGCCTAGACTGCATCCCATCCCATCCTTGGGTTCCGTCTCATCCTGTTTCCAGGACTCCACTGTCTGTGTCCTGCAGTTGGGTCCTGATTCAACACCCGACTTATGACAGTTTCAGACGGTAGCTTTGTACGTTTCTGCTACTGTTCTCACTGTGTTCCCAAAGACATGGTCATTGTCACCAATGCTATCATGAATAAATGCATCTGCTCCAGGTGGACTGGTAAGAGTGAGATCTGATATGTTTACATTTCATATTGAAGATCCATGAAGATAGCTATGAGCTTCAGAGGACACTGACTCATCAGCAGCAGAGAGCAGGTGACATCACTTTTCAGTGCATGTGTTCTCAATCTGCTGGGGTTACTCAGTTACTGTTGCATGCCCCTTTGGTTATTAATGCCACTCCTATTTTGGCCTTCTCCACTACCATAGTGAGGCCCAATATAAGCTAACCTTCTGTCTCGGCACCATGCACACTTCTGGGATGAACACTAAGTTTTCCAGCTTCAAGTGAACTTCTCTCTTGTCATTTCCCATGTGATGTGATGAAATGATCTGTGTGGATGGCATGCACAACGATTTTCACTGTACCTCAGTACACGTGACAATAGTAAGTCATCATCATGCTCATGTCCCTTTCTCATCTTGTTTCTATAAAATGCCTCGCTAATGGTCAGTCCTCAAACTCTTTATTATGTGATGAGGAAATCTGCAGATGCTGGAAATCCAAGCAACTCTCAAAATGCTGGAGGAACTTAGCAGGCCAGGCAGCACTGATGAAAAAGAATAAACAGTCAATGTTTCGGGCCGAGATCCTTTACCAGGACTGGAAAAATAGATGAGGTTACAGCAAAAAAGTGGAGCAAGGGGATGGAAAAGTACAAGGTGGGAAGTGCTAGGTGTAACCAGGAGAATAGGAGGGGTGAAGTAAAGAGCTGGGAAACTAATGGGTGAAAGAGATAAGGGCCAGAGATGGGGGTATCTGGTAAGAGAGTGTAGAAGACTATGGAAGGGGGAGGAGCACCAGAGAGAAGAGATGGGCAGAAAAGGAGATGAGGTGAGAGATGGAAACAGGATGGGAATGTGTATGCCATCAGATTGGAGGCTACCCTGGCAGAATATAAGGTGTTGATTCTCCAACCTGAGTGCAGCCTCATCGCGGAAGTAGAAGAGGCCATGAACTGACATGTCAGAATGAGAATGGGAAGTTAAGTTGAAGTGGGTGGCCACTGGGAGATGCTAGCAACACACACAAAATGCTGGTGGAATGCAGCAGGCCAGGCAGCATCTATAGGAAGAAGCACAGTCAACATTTTGGGCCGAGACCCTTCGTCAGGACTAACTGAAAGAAAAAATAGTAAGAGATTTGAAAGTAGGAGGGGGAGGGGGAAATCCAAAATGATAGGAGAAGACAGGAGGAGGCGAGATCAAGCTAAGAGCTGGAAAGGTAATTGGCAAAAGGGATACAGAGCTGGAGAAGGGAAAGGATCATAGGGGGCCTAGGGAGAAAGAAAGGGGGAGGGGAGCACCAGAGAGAGATGGGGAACAGGCAAAGAGTGAAAGGGAGGGGGGAAATAAATAAATCAGGGATGGGGAAAGAAGGGAAGGAGGGGCATTAATGGAAGTTAGAGAAATCAATGTTAATGCCATCAGGTTGGAGGCTACCCAGATGGAATATAAGGTGTTGTTCTTTCAACCTGGGTGTGGCTTCATCTTGACAGTAGAGGAGGCCATGGATAGACATATCAGAATGGGAATGGGACGTGGAATTAAAATGTGTGGCCACTGGGAGATCCTGCTTTCTCTGGCGGACTGAGCGTAGGTGTTCAGCGAAATGGTCTCCCAGTCTGTGTTGGGTCTCACCAATATATAAAAGGACACACCGGGAGCACCGTACGCAGTATACCACACCAGCCGACTCACAGGTGAAGTATTACCTCACCTGGAAGGACAGTCTGGGACCCTGAATAGTGGTGAGGGAGGAAGTGTAAGGGCAGGTGTAGCGGGAGATCCTGCCTTTTATGACAGATGGCGCATAGGTACTTGGTGAAGCAGTCACCCAATCTATGTTGGATCTCACTGATATACAGGAGGCTACATCAGGAACACCAGACTCAGTAGATAACCCCAACAGAAATTTCGTCACCTGAAGGACTGTTTGGGGCTCTGAATGGTAGTGAGGGAAGAGGAGTATGGGCAGGAATGGCACTTGTTCCACTTGCAAGGATAAGCACCACGAGGGAGATTGGTGGGGAGGAATGAACGGAGAAGGGAGTCGAGCAGGGAGCAATCTCTGCAGAAAGCTGAAAGTTGGGGGGAGGGAAAGATGTGCTTGGTAGTAGATCCCGTTGGCGACGGCAAGTTATGTGCTGGAAACATGGAGGCTACTGGGGTGGTTGATGAGGGCAAGAGGAATCTTATCCCTGGTGGGGTGGCGGGAGGATGGGGTGAGGGCAGACAGGCACAAAATGGAAGTAATGCAGATGAGGGCAGCATTGATGGTGGAGGAAGGAAAGGCCCTGTCCTTGAAGAAGGAGGACATCTCATCAGTTCTGGAATGAAAAGCCTCATCCCGACAGCAGATGCAGCAGAGACAGAGGAACTGAGAGGAGGGGATGGCACTTTTACAAGTAACCAGGGTGGGAAGAGGTATAGCTGTGAGAATCAGAGGGTTTATAAGTGATATCAGTCGATAAACTGCCTCCAGTGATCAAGACAGAGAGATCGAGAAGGGGGAGAGAGGTGTTGAAAATGGTGCAGGTAAATTTGAGGGCAAAGCTGATAAGTCGACATATTCAACATGGGTGAAAGAAGCAGCCCTAATGCAGTTGTTGATGTAGCACAGGAAAAGCTGGGGAGTAATACCAGTGTAGGCTTGGAAAATAGACTATTTCACATAGCCAACAAAAAGGCAAGCACAGCTGGGACATCGCTACACCTTTGACTTGGAGGAGCTGAAGGAGAAATTATTGAGAGTGAGGACCAGTCAGTTGGAGGAGTGGTGGTGGAGGGGAACAGGTTGGGTCTGTTATCTAGAAGAAGTGGAGAGCTTTAAGGCTCTCATGATGGGGGTTAGAGATGTATAGGGTCCGAACAACCATGGTGAAAATTGGACAATCAGGGCCTGGGAACCTAAAGTCATTGAAAAGATCCTGAGAGTGTGAAGTGTCACGGATGTAGTTGGAAAGGTTTGAACCAGGGGGAATAAAACAGAGTTGAGGTAGGCAGATACAAGTTCAGTGGGGCAGGAACAAACAGACTGCTGGCAGTGGATGCAAGAACCCTGTAGTTAATGGAAGTGATGGTGCAGGTGACAATGGCCTAGTGCTCCATATTGTTTGAGGGGTAAGTAAGAGGAGGCATCTGAGAGTTGTCGCCTAGCCTCAGCAAGGTAGATGTCAGTCCACCAGACTATTATAGCATACCCGTTTTCATGTGATCTACCTTAATCAAACTCCATGTAGTCTTTTGACTTCCAGCTCATTCCTCCCTTCAGCTCTGCTTTCAAAACTTTACACCCTGCACTCTCCCTTCACAGACACTGCTTGATTTGCTGAGTTCTTCCGGGTTTCCATTTTTGTTTCATAGGCTCTCAAAATCTGTGTTTACACTAACATTAGAACCATAGAATATTACAGCACAGAAACAGGCTTTTTGGCCCTTCTTGGCTGTGCCGAACAATTTTTTTGCCTAGTCCCACTGACCTGTATCTGGACCATATCCCTCCATACACCTCTCATCCATGTACCTGTCCAAGTTTTTCTTAAATGTTAAAAGAATTTACCACTTCATCTGGCAGCTCATTCCACACTCCCACCACTCTCTGTGTGAAGGAGCTCCTCCCAATGTTCCCTTTAAACTTTTCCTCTTTCACCCTTAACCTATGACCTCTGGATTTTTCTCCCTGAGCTTCAGTGGAAAAAGCCTGCTTGCTTTCACTGTATCTATACCCATCATAATTTTATATACCTCCATCAAGTCTCCCCTCATTCTTCTACGCTCCAGGGAATAAAGTCCTAACCTATTCAACCTTGTAACTCAGTTTCTCAAGTCCCGACAACATCCCTGTAAACCTTCTCTGCACTCTTTCAACCTTATTAATATCCTTCCTGTAATTTGGTGACCAAAACTGCACACAATACTCCAAATTCGGCCTCAACAATGCTTTATGCAACCTCAGCATAACATTCCAATTCTTATACTCAATACTTTGATTTATAAAGGCCAATGTACCAAAAGCTCTCTTTGCTACCCTATCTATCTGTGATGCCACTTTTAGGGAATTTTGTATCTGTATTCCCAGATCCCTCTGTTCTACTGCACTCCTCAGTGCCCTACCATTTACCTTGTATGTTCCACCTTGGTTTCTCCTTCAAAAGTGCAATACCTCACACTTATCTGTATTAAACTCCATCTGCCATTTTTTTGCCCATTTTTCTAGTTGGTCCAGATCCCTCTGCAAGTTTTGAAAACCTTCCTCACTGTCCACTACACCTCCAATCTTTGTATCATCAACAAAATTGCTGATCCAATTTACCACATTATCATCCAGATCATTGATATAGATGACAAATAACAATGGACCCAGCACTGATCCCTGTGGCACACCACTAGTCACAGGCCTCCACTCAGAGAAGCAATCCTCCACTACCATTCTCTGACTTCTCCCATTGAGCTAATGTCTAATCCAATTTACTACCTCACCATGTATACCTAGCGACTGAATCTTCCTAACTAACCTCCCATGCGGGACCTTGTCAAAGGCCTTACTGAAGTCCATGTAGACAACATCCACTGCCTTCCCTTCATCCATTTTCCTTGTAACCTCCTTGAAAAACTCTAATAGATTTGTTAAACATGACTCACCACACACAAAGCCGTGTTGACTCTCCCTAATAAGTCCCTGTCCATCCAAATACTTGTAGATCCTATCTCTTAGTACTCCTTCCAATAATTTACCTACTACAGATGTCAAACTTACCAGCCTATAATTTCCTGGATTACTTTTTGAGCCTTTTTTAAACAACGGAACAACATGAGCTGTCTACCAATCCTCTGGCACCTCACCCGTAGATACCAACATTTTAAATATATCTGCCAGGGCCCCTGCAATTTCAACTAATCTCCTTCAAGGTCTGAGGGAAATACCCTGTCAGGTCCTGGGGATTTATCTACTCTGATTTGTCTCAAGATAGCAAGCACCTCCTCCTCTTTAATCTGTATAGGTTCCATGACCTCACTACTTGTTTGCCTCATTTCCATTGACTCCATGCCATCTTCCTTAGTAAATACAGATGCAAAAAAAACATTTAAGATCTCCCCCTTTTTTTTTGGTTCCATACATAGCTGACCACTCTGATCTTCAAGAGGACCAATTTTATCCCTTACTATCCTTTTGCTCTTAATATACCTGCAGAAGCTCTTTGGATTATCCTTCACCTTGACTGCCAAAGCAACCTCATGTCTTCTTTTAGCCCTCCTGATTTCTTTCTTAAGTATTTTTTTGCACTTTTTATACTCCTCAAGTACCTTATTTGCTCCGTTTCCTATACATGTCAAACATCTCTCTCTTCTTATTTATCAGATTTCCAATATCCCTCGAGAACCAAGTTTCCTTATTCTTATTCACTTTGCCTTTAATCCTGACAGGAACATACAAACTCTGCACTCTCAAAATTTCTCCTTTGAAGGCCTCCCACTTACCAACGACATCCTTGCCAGAGAACAACCTGTCCCAATCCACGCTTTTTAGATACTTTCTCATTTCTTCAAATTTGGCCTTTTTCCAGTTAAGATCCTCAACCCGAGGACCAGATCTATCTTTATCCATGATCAAGTTGAAACTAATGGTGTTATGATCACTGGAACCAAAGTGTTCCCCTACACACACTTCCGTCACCTGTCCTAACTCGTTTCCTAATAGGAGATCTAATATTGCATCCTCTCTCGTCGGTACCTCTATATATTGATTTAGAAAACTTTCCTGAACACATTTTACAAACTCTAACCTGCCTAGACCTTTAACAGTATGGGAGTCCCAATCAATATGCAGAAAATTAAAATCCCCTACTATCACAACTTCATGTTTACTGCAGTTGTCTGCTATCTCTCTGTAGATTTGCTCCTCCAATTCCCGTTGAATATTGGGTGGTCTATAATACAACCCCATTAATGTGGTCATACCTTTCCTGTTTCTCAGCTCCACCCATATGGCCTCAGTAGACAAGCCCTCTGATCTGTAACATTTTCCTGACTAGCAATGCCACTCCCCCTCCCCTTCATCCCTCTGTCTCTATCACGTCTGAAACATCGGAACCCTGGAACATTAAGCTGCCAGTCCTGCCCCTCCTGTAGCCAAGTTTCACTAATGGCTACAATGTCATAATTCCATGTGTCAATCCACACCCTCAGCTCGTCAGCCTTCCCCACAATACTCCTCCCATTGAAATAGACACACCTCAGAAGATTATTACCACCACACACAACCCTTCTATTTGTGACTTTGCATGAAACTTTAACATCATTTATTTTCACCCCCACTCCACTATCTATTCTGGCACTCTGGTTCCCATCCCCCTGCAAATCTAGTTTAAACCCACCCCCAATAGCACTAACAAACCTCCCTGCAAGGATATTGGTCCCCCTGTAGTTCAAGTGTAACCCATCTCTCTTGTACAGGTCCCACCTGCCCCAGAAGAGACCCCAATGATCCTGAAATCTGAAACCCTGCCCCATACACCAGTTCCTCAGCCACGTGTTCACCCTCCAGAGCATCCTACACTTACCCTCACTGGCACGTGGCACAGGTAGCAATCCTGAGATTACCACCCTCGAGGTTCTGCTTTTTAACTTCCTACCAAGCTCTCTATACTCACTCCTCAGGACTTCCTCACTCTTTCTTCTTACGTCATTGGTACCGATGTGTACCATGACATCTGGCTGATCACCCTCCCATTTCAGAATGCTGTGCACGTGATCAGAGACATCCCTGACCCTGGCACCTGGGAGGCAACAAACCATCTGGGAGTCTCTGTCACAACGACAGAACTTCCTGTCTGTACCCCTAACTATCAAGTCCTCTATCACTACCACTCTCCTCTTCTTCCCCCCTCCCTTCTGCACTGCAGAACCAGTCTCAGTGCCAGAGATCCAGCTTCCGCAGCTTGTCCCAGGTAAGTCATTTCCCCCAACAGTATCCAAATCGATATACTTGTTGTTGAGGGGTATGGCCACAGGGAAGCCCTGCTCTGCTTGCTCTTTCCCCTTCCCTCGCCTGATGGTAACCCAATTACTTATGCACTGTTCCTTTGGTGTAACTGCCTCCCTGTAGCTACTATCTATAAACTCCTCATTCTCCTGAATGATCCGGAGGTCATCCAGCTCCTGCTCTGGTTCCCTCACATGGTTTGTTCGGAGCTGCAGCTGGATGCACTCCTTGCAGTTGTTGATAGAACTCACTGAATCCCCCGCCTGAAGCCTTCGGTCGAGATGAAGCCCTGTCCAGTGATTCTGTGCCTGCATTACTTTGCTACTAAAGAAGCAATTCTTTGAGATGCTAGGATGCGGGGTAAGCTAATTTATAATGGAATAGAGTTTTGTATAGTTGAAGATTTTATCTCTGAGCTTTATGCAGAAAGAATTAAATATCGGGAAGTGATGGCTGAACTTTATAGGAAGAACTGTCGTCCCTCTTTGCAGCATCCAGCTCGTTTGATAACTTTTCTGCCTAACGCCCGTCCAAAAGAATTTGATTCCCCAGAGGAGGCTTGGAAATTTGTCAATGAGTTTAAGACTGTCATGTAAGCAACTCCAACGCTGCTTGTTTTGCAAGTAACTCCAAAACCTAATCCTTAGCTGAGAGCTGTCTGTAGCTGAATCGTTGAAAGTTCAATCTATGTTCTATGTCTACATAGACATCGCTTTGACTCTTTTTTTTCTTTAAGATTTGTAAGAATTTAACACCAGTTGTAACATATTATTTGCTTGGATCTATCTTTTTTGAAAATATGATCAATTTTTATTAAATTAATTTAAGATGGCCGCTGTTAACTGCATTCTAACTTTTGTTCGACATAATATCAAAATTTTTGGAATTTCTCTTTTTTTTAACGTATCTGATGTTGTGTCTTTAGTCAGTGGTGTCAGTATATAACTTTCTTTTTAAAAAGAGTCTGCCTATTAGAGACAAAGGGTTTAGGGTGTTTAGTTTAACGTGCTGTCCACCTATTGGATGGGTTTTTTTCTGGCTTTGTGGGGAGAGGGTTGGGGCTATTAGTTTAGGTTTTTTTCAACTGGGCAGTCCCGAGAGGTTTTCCTGTTAATTATGTTGTTTTTTTTTCTTTCTGATTGAATCCATAATTTGTTCTTCCCTGTAGGTTTGGTTTGTGTTGGCGCACTAATTTATTTTATAAAACCTTAAATTAAAGTCTTAGTATGGATGTTAATAAAATTAATATAATTTCCTGGAACCTGAATGGCTTGAACCAACCTATTAAGCGTAGAAAGATCTTTAAGAAATTTTAAACATTTCCTGATATTTTGCTGATATTATTTTTGTTCAAGAGACCCATATCCATTTTTTTAAATTTTGGAAGAGCTCTCAGTTTCACTCTTCATCAGTAAATAAAATTAGAGGGGAGTCTATTTTTATTAATTTTAAAGTCTCTTTTGTACATTTCAATACTGTCACTGATTCAATTGGAAGATATTTAACTGTTATTGGTGTTATGAATGTACCACAGCTCTGAGGGGCCAAAGGGGCAGGAGCAGCCCCCTCCTTCCGAAGAATCGCAAGATCACTATTAATTCGAGTCTCGGACCCAGGCAAATGAGAGTCAATGTAACGGTTTTGGCCAGGGCTCTTAGAGACACCTGTGCTAAGGGCATGACCCTGCTACGTGACAGCTACCACGGATATGGACACCCTCGGGCAATGTGGGGGTGGGGATTGCATCACCCTACTTTGATGGACATCTACAACTCTGCAAGTCAAGATAGACAATAGACAATAGGTGCAGAAGTAGACCATTGAGCCCCTTGTGTCTGCACCGCCATTCTGAGATCATGGCTGATCATTCACTATCAGTACCCAGTCCCTGCCTTGTCCCCATATCCCTTGATTCCCCTATCCACCAGATATCTATCTAACTCCTTCTTGAAAGCATCCAGAGAATTGGCCTCCGCCGTCTTCCGAGGCAATGCATTCCATACCTTCACAACTCTCTGGGAGAAGAAGCTCTTCCTCAACTCTGTTTTAAATAACTGACCTCTTATTCTCAATCCATGCCCTCTGGTACTGGACTCTCCCAACATCTGGAACATATTTCCTGTCTCAATCCTATCAAATCCTTTAATTATCTTAAACGTTTCAATCAGATCCCCTCTCAATCTCCTCAATTCCAGTGTGTACAAGCCCAATTTCTCCAATCTCTCTGCGTAAGACAGCCCTGACTTCCCAGGAATCAACCTAGTGAATCTACGCTGCACTTCCTCAATTGCCAGAATGTCCTTCCTTAAACCTGGAGACCAAAACTGTACACAATATTCCAGGTGTGGTCTCACCAGGGCCCTGTATAAATGCAAAAGGACATCCTTGCTCTTGTACTCAATTCCCCTTGTAATAAAGGCCAACATTCCATTTGCCCTCTTCACTGCCTGTTGCACTTGCTCATTCACCTTCATTGACTGGTGAACTAGGACTCCTAGGTCTCTTTGCATTTCTCCCTTACCTAACTCTACACCGTTCAGACAATACTCTGCCCTCTTGTTCCTGCTTCCAAAGTGGATAACTTAACATTTATTCACATTGAATGACATCTGCCAAGTATCTGCCCACTCACCCAGCCTATCCAAGTCTCCCTGTATTCTCCTAACGTCCTCTTCGCATGTCACACTGCCACCCAGTTTAATATCGTCAGCAAACTTGCTGATATAGTTTTCAATGCCCTCATCTAAATCATTGACATAAAAGGGGACTGCAGAAGGCGGTATCCCAGAGAGATGCACCAGATGGACTCGATCGCTCAACGCTCCCGTGATAGCTGGAAGCCAGTCAAAAGCCACGAGTGCTCCGTAACTTCTCTGCCTGGGGAGTGGGTGGCTGATAATACTGAGAAGGACTTTGAACTAATAACAGGGAAACAACGCTCCCCTGATTCAACGGAGTTGCTTCATCAAAGACCCGGGCAAGTTTTGTCGTTTCTCCTCACTCTCTCTGAAAAACGTGAAACCCAGCGATTCCCCAAAAAGACTGAAGCCTGCAGACTTCTGAGTGACTTTTGTATTTCCAACGGACAATATATTATCCCCTAGACAACAGTCGAGATTATTTCTTAATGATGATTATTGCTATACCCGTGCTTTAGATTGAGTTTTGCCAATGTATATGTTCTGAGTGTTTGTGTTAACCTTACTTTTGTGCCCCCCTTTATGAATAAAACCGTTCAAAAATAGTGCCATCAGACTCCAACGGACCTCTCTATCTTTGCTGGTGAGTTATCCAGTTACGGGATACGTAACACTGGCTTGTTATATGGTCAAAAGGTGGCTTTGGTGTGTGTGTGTGTGTGTGTGTGTGTATGCACCTAATGTAGATAGCCCTGAATTTTTAAGAGGTTATTTTCTGCACTGCCAAATTTAAATGAACATAAGTTGATTATGGGTGGTGTCTTTAGCTGCTGTCTCAATCCCTCGATTGATAGGTCATCAATCAATCCATGCCTTCCTAATAAGGCTGCGTCCTGTATTAATTCCTTTTTATTAGAATACAGTTTGGTGGATATTTGGAGATTTCTTTATCCTAAAGATAAGGATTCTTCTTTTTTTTCACATGTACATCATAAATATTCATGAATTGATTATCTTCTGTCAGATACGTGATTGGTGTCTTTTGTTGCTGATTGTGCATATGGCACTATTGCGCTGTCAGATCATGCACCCATGAGACTTGCACTGAAGCTCCCTGATACATGGAATGCATCTCAGTCAAGATTTAATGCTGCCAGCTCCATGATTCAGCATTTGTAAGTATATTAAAGAGCAAATCTCTTTTTTTGAATTAATTACAACTGAGGGTATGTCAAATTTGGTTATTTGGGATACAATGAAATCTTAGGGGACAGATATTCAGCAGCTTTAAGAAGGAAAACTAAAGTGGAGCTTTTAGTGATTACTAACAGGATTAAAGAAATAGATAAAGTTTATTCAGTATCACCTTCTGAAGATCTATATAAGGAAAGGATGAAACTTCAAACACAGCATGGCTTGCTATTGACTTATCCCATTGAGCAGCAACTTCTGAAATCTAGAAGTCAATTTTATATACTTGGAGGTAAGTCAGGTAAATTGCTGGTTGCTCAACTCAAAGCTACTATGGCTAGAAGGCAGATTTTAAAAATATGAAGATCTGACAGAACTGAAACATCAGATTGTCAGGAAATTAATAATAAGGCATTTTTGGACTTTAATCTTTATAAATCTGATTTTCTGGACAATACTATTTTTATGAATGAATTTCTCCGAGATATGAATACTTTAGATGCACCCATTAATCGAGAGGAAATAGCAAGAGTTATATCTTCTTTTCAATCAAATAAAGCTCTGGGACCGGATGGATTTATGGTAGATTTTTAAAAGACATTTGCTGAAATACTTACACCTCATTTATGTCAAATTTTAATTGATTCTATATCTTCTGGGATCCTCCCAAAAACTTTCTATGAGGCATCAATTTCATTAATTCCCAAAAAAGAAAAAGATTTATCTGAATGTGTCTCTTACAGACTAACTTCCTTAATAAATGTGGATTCTAAAATTCTTTCTAATATTTTGGCTAACTGGCTTGAGAATCTTTTACCTAAGTTTATTTCTAAAGATCAAACTGGATTTATTAAGAATAGATAATCATATTTTAATATTCAGAGATTATTGATTTGGAGATTATTCATTCCTCTCCATCTAAAGAATCTGAATGTATTGTTTCCCTTGAAAGCCTTTGATAGGGTAGAATGGCCCTATTTATTTGAGGTTTTAGAAAGATTTAATTTTGGTCCACGTTTTATTTCCTGGATTAAGCTGATCTATCAAGCTCCTATGGCGGCAGTTATAACTAACAATCAAAAATCTCCTTATTTTAGGTTATACAGAGGTACCCGGCAGTGTTGTCCTCTTAGTCCATTGTTATTCAACCTGCCTCTAGAACCTCTTGCTATTGCTCTTCAGGACTCCAATAAGGTTCAAAGTATTAAGAAAGGAGATAAAATGCATAAGGTTTTGTTGTATGCAGATAACTTGTTAGTTTATATTTCAGATCCTAAGAAGTCTATTCCTGCTACATTATCTATATTTTCTGAATTTAGTAGTTTCGCTGGATATAAATTAAATTTGCACAAAAGTGAGTTATTTCCTATTAACAACTATTTGGATCAATATGACCAAATTCCTTTTAGTATTGCTAAAAGTAACTTCACTTGGTATTAAAATTACCAAAAACATTAACGACCTGTATAAATATAATTTTCTTCCATTAATTGAGTACGTACAAGAAGTACTTTCTAAATCGTCTCCTGTGGCATTATCATTAATTGATCAAATTAATGCTATTAAAATGATAGTGTTACCTAAGTTTCTATATGTATCCCAAGCTACCCCTTCTTTTGTTCCTAAACTGTTTTTTGACAGAATAGACTCTAAGATTCTATCTTTCATTTGGAATAATAAAAATCCTAGATTAAGTTAACCTTTACTGCAGAAATTAAAGAAATATGGTGGTATGGCTCAAATTTTAGAATGTATTACTGGGCAATTAATATTCGATATATCTCTTTTTGGATTCATTTTTCAGACATACATGACTGTCCTTTGAGTGGATTTGGAGAAAAACTCAGTGAAGGAGTATTCTTTGGCCTCTTTACTGGGAGCTCCTCTTACTTTTTTGCTTTCTAAGATTGCTAGTTGAGACCTTAATCCTATTATTAAACATAAATTAAGAATTTGGTTTCAGTTTTGTAGATTCTTTGACTTTAATAATTTTGTTCTTTCTAGTAAAATCCATTTCAACTTTTTTTTAAAACCATCAGTTTCCGATCAGACCTTTTCAATTTGGAAAACCAAAGGAATAGTAACTTTTTTTAGATTTGTTTATGGGCAATTGTTTAATGTCTTTCACTCAGTTAGTGGACAAATATAACCTATCTAATGAACACTTTTAGATGTTTACAAATTAGGAATTTTCTACGTAGATTACTTCCAAATTTTCCCTCGGCTTATTCACCCAATGTAATAGATATTCTTTTTCAGGTTAACCATTTCAAAAAGGACTGATAGCTATAATTTATAAATGGTTATTGAATTTGCGAATGTTATCTAATGATAAAATTAAAGCTGCATGGGAATTGGAATTTCGAGAGTCACTTTCAGATAATCAATGGGATAAAATTTTTCATTTGGTAAATACTTCATCTATTTGTGTCCGTCATTCTTTGATACAGTTCAAGGTAGTACATCCAGCGCATATGTCAAAGGTCAAATTAGCCCGTATCTTTTCCAATATTAATCCTATTTGTGATAGATGTAATATTGAGGTGGCTACTTTAACTCATATGTTTTGGTCTTGTATCAAGATAGATAATTTTTGGAAAGAAGTCTTTAAAACTTTATCAAAAGTCTTGAATTTGGAACTACAACCCATTTTACTTACAGCATTTTTTGGGATCATTCCATCGGAAGCAGGATATATTCCTGTTTCTGCTCAACGGATGATAGCTTTTACAACTTTATTGGCTAGGAGAGCCATTTTGCTTAAATGGAAGCACTCTAATCCACCTACTACTCTTTATTGTCTTACTTCCATTATCTCTTGTTTAAGTTTGGAGAAAATAAGAAGTCAGACATTTGATACATCCTTTAAATTTGAGGAAACTTGGTGACCTTTTATTCAATATTTTCATAGCTCTTCCAATTACCTTCTCGAAGTGTTGGTTTTGATCAGAAAGTTTTTCTTTTTTCTTGCTTTCACTCGCAATTTGAGCTGCCCAGTTCCTTTCTGTCCTCTTTTTTGTTTGTGGGTTCTTGTGTATATTAAAATTATAAAAGTTTCTTTATCTTTTTATGGATAAGAGAATCAATTACCTTTTTCTTTATGACACACTATTAGATTAATACTATGTATGATCTTGATATTTATTTTACCTTTTATATGAATTGTTATTGATATAGATATTTGAGATAATTCTCCTCTTGTTTATTTATATATATACTTTTTTAATTAATAAAAAGATTGATAAAGAAAGGATGAATATCACTATTACAAGGGGACATAATTTCAAGGTGATTGGAGCAAAGTATTTTGGGGACAAAAACTAAGTTTTTGTTTTTTTTATTATACACGGAGTGTGGTGGGTGTGTGGAATGCCCTGCACAACATGTTGGTAGAGGCAGGTACTTTAGGAATGTTTAAGAAACTCTTAGATAGGCACATGATGATAGAAAAATGGAAGGCTAGTAGGAGAGAAGATTAAAAGGTCAGCACAACATTGTGGGCTGAAGGGCCCGTGCTGTGTTGTGAATGTTCTACACTCAGCGGCCACTTTATTAGCTACCTCTTGTACCTAATAAAGTGGCCACTGTGTGTATGCTCATGGTCTTCTGCTGCTGTAGCCCATCCACTTCAATGTTCACCTTGTTCAGTATTCAGTGATAATTTTCTGCATACTATTGTTGTAACATGTGGTTATTTGAGTTACTGTCACTTTCCTGTCAGCTTGAATCAGCCTGACCAGTCTCCTCTGATCTCACCCATTAACAAGGATTTTTGCCCACAGAACTGCTGCTGACTAGATGTTTTTTTGTTTCTCGCATCATAATTCTCTGTAAACTCGAGAGACTGTTGTGTGTGAAAATGCCAGGAGATCAGCAATTTCTGAGATAATTAAAACACTCTGTCTGGCACCAACAATAAGTCCTTGGTTAAAATCACAAATCTTCCCCATTCTGATGTTTGGTCTGAACAACAATTGAACCTCTTGACCATGTCTGCATGCCTTTATGCACTGGGTTTTTGCCACATGACTGCCTCACTCGATGAATTCACACAATCGGAACTGATGAAGAGTCTTTGTCCTAAATGTTGATAGTTGTTCCATTTCCATAGGTGTTCCCTGACATGCTGAGTTCCTCTAGCATTTTGAGTGTGTTGCTCTGGACTTCCATCGTCTGATGAATCTCTTTTGGCTAATTAGATATTTGCATTAGTGAGCAGACACCTAAAAAGTGGCCACTGAGTGTATATCCTCTATGTAACTAACACTGTACATGTATGAAAAGCATGAGATGCATATAACTTTTTACATTATATTCTCTTGACACAGGAGATCATTCAGCTTAACAATCTCTTCTAGCTCCAGAGCAATCCTATTCCTCCCAATTCTCTAAACATTCTTTCATACATGTCCTTATACACTCCCAATGTCCCATCGTCCACCTACACTAGAAGAATTTAACCTCACAATCTGCATACTTTGGGGTATGGGAGGAAAACGGAGCACCAGGAGGAAATCCCAGAAGTCGCATGGAGAATGTGCTAGTTCCACAGAGACAGACCGGAGGTCAGAATCGAACCTGTGTTACTGGAGTTGTTAAACATCTGAACGACTTGCTGCACCACTGAGCACAAGCAAAAAAGTTTATTGAATGAATAAATGAATGAAATATCTTTATTGTCATTGCATAGTACAATTTGTCATGCACCAATACAGCGAAAATGAGTTTGTAACTCTTGTACTCAATGCTATAAAACAACAAATAAAATAAATAAACAATAAATAACATCAAGTAACCAGCCAGTGCAAGCAACGTCCAGCAGTACAAAAGCGAAACTCAGATGCACGACAGCCATAAAACCAGTATTAAAAGTAGCGATATAACAAACTTATGGATGATGCTTGATTGATTGGTTCAGAGCAATTATAGCTCTGGGGAAAAAGTTATTTTTCAGTCTGGAAGTGCGGGCATAGGAAATCTTATAACGTCTGCCATATGAAAGAGGCTCGAACAGATGGCTGCTTGGGTGTAGCATTGGTATAGCATTTTTCAACACAAGGCTCTTTACATTGTGCTTTACATTGAACGAGATATAAAAATCAAACACCAAATTTCAGGTAATATATAAGAGAATAAAATCACACAAAAATCATATGATAATTAGAAGTTACAGCACAGGAGATTCTAATTTAAAGCTACGGCGAAAAGAAAAATTTTAAGCCTCAATTTAAAAGAGCTTAAAGTTGGGGCAGACTTCAGGTCCTCTGGAAGGTTATTCCAGATATGTGGAGCTTAGTGACTAAAAGCTGCTTCACCTGTTTAGTTTTGGCCCTGGGGATGGTAAGCAGACCTGCCCCAAATGACCTGAGAGCTAAGGAAGGCCCAGCCAGAGATTGGAGATGTATTTTGGCCCTAGACTATTCAGTATTTTATAAACCAGTAGTATTATTTTAAAGTCAATCCTCTGATGGACAGGAAGCCAGTGTAGTGACTGAGAACTGGAGTGATGTGTTCTACTTTCATGGTCTTAGTGACGACTCTAGCAGAGCATTCTGAATGAGCTGCAGCTGAAGGATTTTTTACAGAGACCTGTGAAAACGCGATTACAGTAGTCAAGCCTACAAAAAATAAATGCATGGATGGGTTTTTCTAGATCGTACTAAGACATATGCCCTTTAACTTGCTATATTTATAAGATGGCAGTAGGCTGACTTTGTAATTGTCTTAATTTACAGTTAAAATTTAAGTTGGCGTCCATCACGACACCAAGCTTTCTAGCTTGATTTGTGGTTTGTAACGACAGGGATTCTAAGTGAGCCTTGACTTTTAATCATTCTTTTCTGGCACCTAAAACAATTATTTCAGTTTTCTCTTTGTTTAACTGGAGGAAATTTTGGCTCATCCAAACAGTGATTTGTTCAATAAAGTTTTTAGTGATTGTATGGGACCATAGTCTCTTGATGATACTGTTATATAAATCTGAGTGTCATCTATATAATTAAGATGAGATATTTTAATGCTTACATGATTTGAGCTAGAATGATTTAACATTTGTACATGTTAAACAGAAGAGGCCTGAATGTCATTTTTGTCGGCCTGGTATGCAGCTACCAATCGATACAAAATAGTCCTTGTCCTATAAATATGATTTAAATCACTTTAGGACTGTACTGGGAAGTCTCACCCAGTTTTCCAGTCAGTCCAGTAATATGCCATGGTCAACAGTGTCAAAATTAACAAACACTAAGGTCCAGTAAAACCAAATCATAAATTTTACCATCATCATGGCGTGAGCGGATGTGATTTAAAACCTTGACCAGAGCAGTCTCAGTGCTATAGTGTTGTCAAAATCCAGACGGGAGAACAGTTCCCTAGTGCCAAAAAGCTATTAAGTTGATAAACAATTTTTCAATGATTTTAATTAAACATGGTAAGTTTTATATTGACCTGTAGTTATTAATTACTGAGGCATTTTAACAAGATACTAGGAGCATTGTAAGAAAGGTGGATGAGCTAAGAGCATGGATTGATACCTGGAAATGTGATGTTGTAGCTATTAGTGAAACATGGTTGCAGGAGGGTTGTGATTGGCAACTGAATATTCCTGGATTTTGTTGCTTGAGGTGTGATAGAATCGGAGGGACAAGAGGGGAGGGTGTTACATTGCTTGTCAGAGAAAGTATTACAGTGGTGCTCTGGCAGGATAGATTAGAGGGCTCGTCTAGAAAGACTATTTGGGTGGAATTGAGGAATGGGAAAGGTGTAGTAACACTTATAGGGGTGTATTATAGACCACCTAATGGGGAGCGAAAATTGGAGGAGCAAATTTGTAAAGAGATAGCAGATATTTGTAGTAAGCTCAGGGTTGTGATTGTGGGAGATTTTAATTTTCCACACATAGACTGGGAAGCCCATACTGTAAAAGGGATGGATGGTTTGGAGTTTGTAAAATGTGTGCCAGATAGCTTTTTGCAGCAATACATAGAGGTACCAACTAGAGAAGGGGCAGTGTTGGATCTTCTGTTAGAGCATGAGAAAGGTCAGGTGATGGAGGTATGTGTTGGGGAGCACTTCGGGTCCAGTGATCACAATGCCATTAGTTTCAATATAATTATAGAGAAGGAGAGGACTGGACCCAGGGTTGAGATTTTTGATTGGAGAAAGGCTGACTTTGAGGCAATGCGAAAGGATTTAGAAGGAGTGGATTGGGACAATTTGTTTTATGGGAAGGATGTAATAGAGAAATGGCGGTCATTTAAAGGTGAAATTTTGAGGGTACAGAATCTTTATGTTCCTGTTAGGTTGAAAGGAAAGGTTAAAAATTTGAGAAAGCCATAGTTTTCAAGGGATATTGGAAACTTAGTTAGGAAAAAGAGAGATATCTACAATAAATATAGGTAGCATGGAGTAAATGAGATGCTCGAGGAATAAAATGAATGTAAGAAGAATCTTAAGAAAGAAATTAGAAAAGCTAAAAGAAGGTGCGAGGTTGCTTTGGCAAGTAAGGTGAAAATAAATCCAAAAGGCTTCCACAGTTATATTAATAGCAAAAGGATAATGAGGAATAAAATTGGTCCCTTAGAGAATCAGAGTAGACAGCTATGTGTGGAGCCGAAAGAGATGGGGGAGATTTTGAACAATTTCTTTTCTTCGGTATTCACTAAGGAGAAGGATGTTGAATTGTGTAAGGTAAAGGAAACAAGTAGGGAAGTTATGGAAACTATGATGATTAAAGAGGAGGAAGTACTAGTGCTTTTAAGAAATATAAAAGTGGATAAATCTCCGGGTCCTGACAGGAAATTCCCTAGGACCTTGAGGGAGGTTAGTGTACAAATAGCAGGGGCTCTGACAGAAATATTTCAAATGTCATTAGAAAAAGGGATGGTGCGAGAGGATTGGCACTTTGCTCATGTGGTTCCATTGTTTAAAAAGGGTTCTAAGAGTAAATCTAGCAATTATAGGCCTGTCAGTTTGACGTCAGTGGTGGGTAAATTAATGGAAAATATTCTTAGAGATGGTATATATAATTATCTGGATAGACAGGGTCTGATTAGGAACAGTCAACTTGGATTTGTGCATGGAAGGTCATGTTTGACAAATCTTATTGGATTTTTTGAAGAGGTTACGAGGAAAGTTGACGAGGGTAAAGCATTGGATGTTGTCTGTATGGACTTCAATAAGGTCTTTGACAAGGTTCCACACGGAAGATTAGTTAGGAAGGTTCAATCATTAGGTATTTATATTGAAGTAGTAAAATGGATTCAACAGTGGCTGGATGGGAGATACCAGAGAGTAGTGGTCGATAACTGTTTACCAGGTGGGAGGCCGGTGACTAGTGGTGTGCCTCAGGGATCTGTACTGGGTCCAATGTTGTTTGTCGTATACATTAATGATCTGGATGATGGGGTGGTAAATTGGATTAGTGAGTATGCAGATGATACTAAGGTAGGTGGCATGTGGATAATGAAGTAGGTATTCAAAGCTTGCAGAGAGATTTAGGCCAGTTAGAAGAGTGGGCTGAACAATGGCAGATCGAGTTTAATGCCGATAAGTGTGAGGTGCTACATTTTGGTAGGACTAATCCACAGGACATACATGGTAAATGGTAGGGCATTGAAGAATGCAGTAGAACAGAGTGATCTAGGAATAATGGTGCATAGTTCCTTGAAGGTGGAATCTCATGTTGATAGGGTGGTGAAGAAAGCTTTTGGTATGTTGGCCTTTATAAATCAGAGTATTGAGTATAGGAGATGGGATGTAATGTTAAAATTGTACAAGGCATTGGTAAGGCCGAATTTGGAATATTGTGTACAGTTCTGGTCACCGAATTATAGGAAAGATGTCAACAAAATAGAGAGTACAGAGAAGATTTACTAGAATGTTACCTGGGTTTCAGCACCTAAGTTACAGGGAAAGATTCAACAAGTTAACTCTTTATTCTTTGGAGCATAAAAGGTTGAGGGGGGACTTGATAGGGGTTTTTAAAATTATGAGGGGGATAGACAGAGTTGACGTGGATAGGCTTTTTCCATTGAGAGTAGGGGAGATTCAAACAAGAGGAAATGAGTTGAGACTTAGGGGGCAAAAGTTTAGGGGTAACACGAGGGGGAATTTCTTTACTCAGAGAGTGGTAGCTGTGTGGAATGAGCTTCCAGTAGAAGTGGTAGAGGCAGGTTCGGTATTGTCATTTAAAACAAAATTGGATAGGTATATGGACAGGAAAGGAATGGAAGGTTATGGGCTGAATGCGGGTCAGTGGGATTAGGTGAGAGTAAGCGGCGTTCAGCACGGACGAAGGGCTGAGATGGCCTGTTTCCGTGCTGTAATTGTAATATGGTTATATAAGATACACAGAAATGCTCCCTTCACATTCCTCTCTATGAACATTCCCCAACCAACATAGCATCAGTTTGCTGACTTTACACTGCCCTACAGCATCTTGAACATTGATGCAGCATAAGACATAAGAGACATAAGGATTAGGCCAGTCAGTTCATTGAGTCTACTCCGTCATTCCAAACTGGCTGCTTTTCATCCCTCTCAACCTCATTCTCCTGCCTTTGCCCTGTGACCTTTGACACCATTACTAATCAAGAACCTATGAACCTCTGCATTAAATACTTGGCCTCCATAGCAATCCGTGGCAATGAATTCCACAGATTCACCACTCTCTTGCTAAAGAAATTCCTCCTCAATTTTGGAACTTTGTTCTAAATTGACATTCCTCTATTATGAGGCTGTGCCCTTTGTTCCGAGACTCACCCACTATAGAAAATATTCTCTCTACATCCACTCTATCTAGGCCTTTCAATATTCAATTGGTTTAAATGAGGAAACCCCCCCCCCCCCCATTCGTCTAAACTCCAGTGAGTACAGGTTAACTCTCCTCATAGAGCAGGATGGTAATGTAGTGGTTAACACAATGCTTCACAGTACAGGTGACCTGGGTTCAATTCCTACCGCTGCTACATTCTTCCCATGTCCACACAGGTTCTCTCCTGGTGCCTTGGTTTCCTCAGTTGGTAAGTTAGTTGGCCATTGTAAATTGTCCTGTGATTAGCCTAGGATTAAATCGAGTAATTGCTGGGCAGCACAGCTCGAACGGCCAGAAGGACCCTCAATAAGTCTGTTAACCCTTTCATTCCTGATATCATTCTTGTGAAGCTCCTCTGGACCCTTAGCCATACCAACACATCCTTTCTTCAGTAAGAGGACCAAAACTGCTCACAATACTCTATATGAGGTCAGACCAATGCCTTCTAAAGCCTCAGCATTACATCCTTGCTTTTTAATTCTAGTCCTCTTGAAATGAATGCTGACATTGCATTTGTTTTCCTTACTACAAGCCCAGTCTACCAAGTTGACCTTTAGGAAATCCTGTACAGCTACTCCCAAGTCCCTTTGCACCTCTGATTTCTGAATTTGCTCCATTTAGAAAATAGCCTATGCCTTTATTCCTTTTACCAAAATGTATGACCATACATTTCCCTATACTATATTCCACCAGCCACTTCTTTGCCCATTCTCCCAATCTGTCTAAGACCTTCTGCGGATTCCTTGCTTCATCAACATTACCTGCCCTCGCGCTTATCATCTACAAATTTGGCCACAAAGATGTCAATTCATCATACAAATAATTGAAAAGAAGTGGTTGCAACACTGACTCTGGCAGAACACCACTGGCAGCCAATCAGGAAAAAAACCCTTTATTCCCACTCTGTGCCTCCTGCCAGTCAGTAAATCTACCCATGCTAGTATGTTTCCGGTAATATTATGGGCTCTTCTCTTGTTTAGCAGCCTCGGATGTAGCACCTTGTCAAAGGCCTTCTGAAAATCCAAGTAAATAGCATCCACTGACTGTCATTTGTCTATTCTGTCTGTTATTCCCTCAAAGATATCCAATGGTCTTGTCAAGCAAGAGTTTCCCTCAAGGAAACCATGATGACTTTGGCTTATTTTATCACGTGGCTCCAAGTACCCTGAAACCTCATTTTAATAATGGATTCCAAAATCTTCCTGTGGTGAACTACATATACCTGTCTGGACACGCCCCTCTGCTGACTGCTCCTGTGGCTCCTCCCACAGACCCCTGTATAAAGGTCATTGGAGGCACTGCTCCGCCCTCAGTCTCAACGATGTTGTGTGGTGGCCTCTTGCTGCTAATCGTGGTCTCTTGCAGCTAATAAAAGCCTATCGTTTGCCTCCTGTCTCCGAGAGTTATTGATGGTGCATCACTTCCTAACCACTGAGGCTAGGCTAAATGGCCTATAATTTCCTTTCTTCTGTTTCTTCCCCTTCTTAGAGTGGAGTGACATATGCAATTTTCCAGTCCTCCAGACTCTTAGCCCTTGAAAGATCACTATTAATGCCTCCACAATCTCATCAGCTACCTCTTTCAGTATTCTGGGTCCAGGTGATTTATCTACTTTCAGCTTCCCAAGCACCTTCTCTTTAGTAATAATAAGTATGGCAGACAAATTATAAAATCCCTCTCTGCTGTCCCAGGAATCATTCCAATGAGAGACATCGCATAAGCTTTCCAAAACAAAATTCAGTTGACGCTGGAACTGTGATATAAAAACAGACAGAATTAGAACCATCAGCAGGTCAGACAGTATCAGTGCATAGGGTATCATATCGATAGCACAGCATTGAGGACTGCAAAAAGTTCTTTGTACCAAAAACCACAACATAGATTTTTGCCTTTCAACACTGTGAAGAGCACTGTATCGTGAAACAGCTATAGCATTCTTACATGAAGATTTAAGGCTTCTCTCCTCTATCTAAACAAGTCCAGGTGAATTACAGCACAAAAGGTGCATAGCAAAGCTCCTGCTCTTTTGCCCATCAATTATCAGGCTGATACAGAAGGGCTTTGCAGCACAGTAAGTACTTGCTTTGCCTTGTCTCATCAGAATCTTGCAAGGCACTGTAGAGGTTAAATGCAGAAGAAAGCTCATTCCACATTGTCCCTTTCAAATATTCCTAGGAAAAGTTTGTACTGATCAGTGACAATAATAAAATTTAATAATACAGTAAATGCACTTCAAATCTTTGACAGAGTAAAGGTCCCACAACAAATTACATAAAATTCAGGTGAAATACGCTGCTAAGCACCACCTACACTCTCTAAGACACTGGAGGATCTCAGTAGGTTTGGCAGCATCAGTGGAAGTAAATAAACAATTGACTTTTTGGGCTGAGCTCCTTCTTTAGGACTGGAAAGGAAGGGGGAAATGCAAAAATAAGAAGGCAAATCACTAGAAAGTGATAGGTGAAGCCAGACAGATGGGAAAGGCAAGGGGTTGGAGAGAAAGGAATCTGATAAGAGAGGCAAGCAGACCAGAGGTGAAAGGGAAGGAGGAGGGGACCCAGGGGAGCTGATAGACAGGTGAGAAGGTGTATAAGCCCAGAGTGGGGAATGGGGAGGGATGTTTTTTTAACCAGAAGGAGAAATCGATATTCATGTCATCAGGTTTGAGGCTGCACAGATGAAACATAAGGTGTTGTTCCTCTACCCTGATGGTGGCCTCATCTTGGCTCAAGAGCAGACTGTGGACCGACATGTCAGAATTAGAATGGGAACCAGAATTTAAATGTTTGGCCACCAGGAAGTTCCACTTTTGGCAGATGGAGCAGAGGTGCTCAACAAAGCCATCCCCCAACTTGTGATGGGTCTCACCAATGTAGAGGAAGCTCATTGGGAGCACTGGACACAATAAACAATCCCAGCAGATTCACAGGTGAAGTGTTGACTCAGGTGAAGGATTGTTTGGGGCCCATTACTCTCTAACCAAAACGCCCAGGATAAGTACAGCACAAATGATTTCCAGAGTAAATCTTTCTATAAACTATCTCAAAAAACACTCCCACAGCTGTGTTAGAAATGCACATTCTCAGCAAACCTCCCCAAGGGCAGGTACAGTGTATGTTAGATGCAAAGAGAAGCTCGCACTTCAGTGCACTGATTCACGATCCAGAGCCGATAAAGGTTGGGTCACCACAGCACTAAGCTTCCTCCTTTCCCGATCCAGCACTCCCTGTCAGAAGTACTAAGTAAAACATTCTACATTTTCTGAGTTCCAACAAATACCTTCAACATGGATATAAAGCTTCTACAAAATTAAACTTTCCTATTAGACGTTAACAGAGCAAGTACAACACTTGTTAGAGTCAAAACAAAGCCCCCTTCCATGCTCTCCCATCAATTTTCTTAGACTAGCTACACCATATATAATGACAAAGGAATGATTACCCTGTTCCATTAATCATTCTCTCAGCAGAAATGCATGCATTAATCTTGAAAGTTATTTTGACTTCCTCCCTGTGACAATAGACAATTGTCTATTGGAAGGAAATTCCTTTGTAGAGTAACTAAAGCCTAACTTGGAGAAATCCTTTCTCCAGTATCACTTTATCCATTACTTACCTCCTGCGAGCGCAGGCATCATTTCATAAAAATTAAATTCAAGAGACGGATTCAGGTAATCTGGTGGAACATACTCCTTTCTCCATTGACGTATGGGTTGGCCCAATATTTTTAGAGCATTCAGGAAACAGAATCTGTGCGAAAGATATGAAAAGAGAAAGATGTCATTATGATTGGAATCTGATACTTTTAAAAGGACTACCCATTCTCTTTTATAATAAAAACAGGAAGTATTGGTAACACTACAGGTTACTTCAGGCATCTCCAGGTCATTGACCTGAAGCACTAACTATCACCACACATGTTGTCTTATGAGCATTTCCAGAACTTTCAATTTTTGATTCAGATTTCCAGCTTCAACAGTTCTTTTATTTAAAAGTTTCAACTTACATTTTCATTATTATGTGAAATAAAACACTGATCATCAGGAACCTTATTCTGAGTCAGGGCGCAGTACAGTCCCACTAGCACGTAGCAGAAGCTGATCATTCAGCGTAAGATTCAACGCCTTTTGTTACATGGAGGGCCAGTGCTGACGGAGTGCTGCATTACTGGAACGCAAGGAGGGAGAACCAAACTTGTCACACTGTGGGAGGGATGGTACTTAGAGAACGTTGCACTGTGAGAGGAGAGGTACTGCAGGACTGTCACTTTGTGGAACGGGCAGCTCAGAACTGAGGGAGTGCCACACTCTAGAAGGGGCTGTACTGAGGGAGTGTCAGAGTGACTAACCTTCAAAAAGTGCTGATTGAGTTGTAAAGGAATGTCACCATGTGTACCATCCCAGTGCCTTACACCAATGGATTACAAACAGCTTTGCTTAGCTGTCTCATCAGAAATGTGTTCTTTCAACCCTACCCTTCCCCAGCTTCATTCTCCACACTCGTTACAACCATCAATGAAATATCATTCTTTTCGCAAAGAAGATATAACTTACGTTAAAGTACTACTGAGTTTTCAGGAAGACAGCATGTGGAAGTCTTGTACAGATGGTGGAAGCAGTACACATGATTCCCAACTACCCAACCACCTGCTTCATCAGCTTCTCCCTGACCACATATGGCAATCTGTGGGGACCCACAGCCTCATCAGCCTCAGAATCCACAAATCTAGAATGGAAGCAAGGCACTCTCACCCCCGAGAGACTGCCCAAGGAGAAGAAGTAGTATGGAAACCTGATATTAGCACTACCAAGATTCTAGTGTGACAGCTTGACCAAAACCTTGTACAGAGACAGGTGGACTGCGGTTCATATAGGAAATGAATGGGAATGGAAGCACAGCACCCAGCTTTGTCCACTTCTCCCTTTTTGAGAAATGGATGACACTACCAGGAAACACAGTCAACATACATTAATTATTGTGACCACAGCCATTATCAATACTCTTCAGAGACTGTCTTCCTGACATCAATGATTGTGTAACCAGGACTTGCGATATACACCAGCTGCTCATACAACCATCCACCACCCACTCTCATGGCTCACCTGACCCTGATTGGGAGGGGGCTAAGCAGATGCTGCATCCTGCTCAACAGTAACCTGCAGGTTAGCAGAGGGAAAAACACCTTTGGTAGAGACTTAACTCTACCCCACCACTTTAAAGTACTGCAGTACTTGTGATATTTACATCATAGAAGGCCATTCATCCCATAGAGCTTATATCAACCAAAAGTGGACAAAATCAATCCCATCTTCTAGTTCTTGGTCACAACCCTGCCAGTGCTTATTTGGGTACTATTTACACCTGGCGAGAGCCTCCACTTCCACTGCTCTTTCAGGCGGAATTCCAGCACTATTCCACTACTCGTGAGTGAAATTATATATTCTCATCTCTCCTCAGTCCTATCAATTAAACCTTTGGCACTTGAACCCTCTACTAAGGAAAAAAATCATATTATTTTTCATATCCTGGCCTCCTTCAGTTTTATACACCTCAAGCTAATCTCTTGTCAGTCACCCTGGCTAGACAGCCTTTCCTCTTAATGATAATTCTTCAGTGCTGCCATTCTCTTAAGTATCTTCCGCACCCATTCCATTCCAGCGCTGTCACATTCTTCTCCAGTCTGGTGTTAACTCAAAACGTACAACACAGAGCAGTGACCTGCAGCAGAAGACATTAAACCAGGGTTTCACAACCTGGGGACTGCGTACCCCTTACTTATAGTATTGGTCCGTGGCACGAAAAAGGTTGTGAACCCTTGCATTAAACAGATGTTGACCCCACAGACCCCACTACTGCACCGCTGGCTACTCAGGTCAGGTGTCAATTATCCTGAGACATAGGCACCAGTCTGACTAGGCAGAATGATGCCCTGTGCGAGCTGGAGGCTGACCTTTTCCAGAAGTGTAAGAGAGGGAAGATCACAGCCATGCGCGCACTGTGAAACAAGCACGGTTCCAGTGTTCCATGCCGAGTTGCCATAAGGATCCGGTCTTTCTCATACTCTGAAATATTCACCTGTCCGGGGGAGAAGTGAGAACGAGTCTATCAGAGAATTAGATTCCTGCTGCTTTCTACTACAAGGAATTCTAAGCAGGTTCACCCTCAAGTCCAATGCCAAGCTGTCAGGCTTTTCACTGAGCAGCACTCTCACCCCTCACATCGTTAATCATGAGATTCAGGTCCCATTCCAGAAGCTTGAGCACATGACCAATCCGGTCACTCCACCGAGACTGAAGTGTTTCTCCAGATGAGTCATTATACTCAGAATCAGAATCAGGTTTATTATCACCAGCATGTGATGTGAAATTGGTTAACTTAACAGCAGCAGTTCAATGCAATACACAATCTAGCAGAGAAACAAACAAACAAACAAACAAACAAACAAACAAATAAATAAATAAGCAAGCAAGCAAGCAAGTAAATCAATTACATATATTGAATAGATTTTAAAAAACAAGCAAAGCCAGGATGGCAGAGGGATAGAAGCTGTTCCTGAATCACTGAGTGCGTGCCTTCAGGCTTCTGTACCTCCTACCTGATGGTAACAGTGAGAAAAGGGCAAGCCCTGGGTGCTGGAGGTCCTTAATAATGGACACTGCCTTTCTCAGACACCGCTCCCTAAAGATGTCCTGGGTACTTTGTAGGCTAGTATCCAAGATGGAGCTGACTAGATTTACAACCCTCTACAGCTTCTTTCTGTGCAGTAACCCCTCCATACCATTAAAGCTCTATCTGCAATATGCCATGGATGTAGGCCATTTGGGTAATCACTTTCATGCTAGCTCTGGGAAAACAATTCCATTAGCCACTTTCTCTCTCTGTCCATTTCTTATAACCATATAACAATCACAGCACGGAAACAGGCCATCTTGGCCCTCCTAGTCCATGCCGAACCCTTAATCTCACCAAGTCCCACCTACCCGCACTCAGCCCATAACCCTCCACTCCTTTCCTGTCCATATACCTATCCAATTTTACCTTAAATGACACAACTGAACTGGCCTCTACTACTTCTACAGGAAGCTCATTCCACACAGCTATCACTCTTTGAGTAAAGAAATACCCCCTCGTGTTTCCCTTAAACTTCTGCCCCCTAACTCTCAAATCATGTCCTCTAGTTTGAATCTCCCCTACTCTCAATGGAAACAGCCTGTTCATGTCAACTCTATCTATCCCTCTCAAAATTTTAAATACCTCGATCAAATCCCCCCTCAACCTTCTACGCTCCAATGAATAGAGACCTAACTTGTTCAACCTTTCTCTGTAACTTAATTGTTGAAACCCAGGTAACATCCTAGTAAATCGTCTCTGCACTCCCTCTAATTTATTGATATCTTTCCTATAATTCGGTGACCAGAACTGCACACAATATTCCAAATTTGGCCTTACCAATGCCTTGTACAACTTTAGCATTACATCCCAACTTCTGTACTCAATGCTTTGATTTATAAAGGCCAGCATTCCAAAAGCCCTCTTCACCACCCTATCTACATGAGACTCCACTTTCAGGGACTATGCACAGTTATTCCTAGATCTCTCTGTTCCTCTGCATTCCTCAATGCCCTACCATTTACTCTGTATGTTCTATTTGGATTATTCCTGCCAAAATGTAGAACCTCACACTTCTCAGCATTAAACTCCATCTGCCAATGTTCAGCCCATTCTTCTAACCGGCATAAATCTCCCTGCAAGCTTTGAAAATCCACCTCATTATCCACAACACCTCCTACCTTAGTATCATCGGCATACTTACTAATCCAATTTACCACCCCATCATCCAGATCATTTATGTATATTACAAACAACATTGGGCCCAAAACAGATCCCTGAGGCACCCCGCTAGTCACCGGCCTCCATCCCGATAAACAATTATCCACCACTACTCTCTGGCATCTCCCATCTAGCCACTGTTGAATCCATTTTATTACTCCAGCATTAATACCTAACGACTGAACCTTCTTAACTAACCTTCCATTTGGAACTTTGTCAAAGGCTTTGCTGTAGTCTTAATCTCTCTAATGCATTTCCATTAACTCTCCTTTGATTTTTCTTTGCTTACACCAATGGCCAATTCATTTTCTTGTCCTGGGATGTGGGAGGAAACCAGAGCATCTAATATAAGAACATGCACATGCAGTCAAGGGAGCATATGCAGCCTCTAGACAATTAGCTACCAATGTCACAACTATTCTCGGGTCCCTAGTGTTGTGAGACCATAGCACTACCTGCTGTGCCACCATACCATCATAGAGTGATTTCTAAAAGGAATATGGGAGTTTTCCCAGGACCCTGGCCCAAGTATCTATCACCATTGAATAATCGTGACATTTATGTTATTGGGGTCTGTGGGATCTTGTATACAACTTGGTGATTCATTTACTGTATTGCAAGTATGATATTTCATTGTGAAGCACTTTGGGATGTCTGGAATTCAGGAGGAATGTTACAAGACACTCTAAACAATGATGTGTTTAGTGAGATTATAAGAACAGACTCATATATATTCTGCATTTAGAGAGAAAAACAGAAATGGGAAATGATGATATAAAGTGGGTGCTCTTGTACACCAGCCACAAAACAGACATGCAGATGAACACAAAGTTAAGAAGTAAAATGGTATGCTGGCCTTCATTGCAAAAGGTTTTGATTTCAAGGATACTTTCCGTCAAATACATAGGGCCTTGGTAAGCAACACACACAAAATACTGGTGGAACACAGCAGGCCAGGCAGCATCTATAGGAAGAAGTACAGTCAACATTTCAGGTGGAGACCCTTTGTCAGGACTAACAGAAAAAAGAGATAGTAAGAGATTTGAAAGTGCGAGGGGGAGGGGGAGACCCGAAATGATAGGAGAAGACAGGAGGGGGAGGGATGAAGCTAAGAGCTGGGAAGTCGATTGGCAAAAGGGATACAAGTCAAGTCTAGTCACTTTTTATAGTAATTTTGACCATAAATGCTGGTACAGTACACTGTAAAAACGAGACAATGTTTTTCAGGACTATGGTGAAACAGAACAGGCTGAACTACATAAAAAAACAACACAGAAAAGAAACTACACTTGACTACACATCTACCCAGGACTGCGTAAAGTGCACAAAACAGTGCAGGCATTACAATAACTAACAAGCAAGACAATAGGGCAGTAAGTTGGTGTCAGTCCAGGCTCTGGGTATTGAGTAGTCTGATAGCTTGGGGGAAAAACTGTTACATAGTCTGGTCGTGAGAGCCCGAATGCTGCAGTGCCTTTTCCCAGATGGCAGGAGGGAGAAGAGTTTGTATGAGGGGTGCGTGGGGTCCTTCACAATGCTGTTTGCTTTGTGGATGCAGCGTGTAGTGTAAATGTCCGTGATGGTGGGAAGAGAGACCCCGATGATCTTCTCAGCTGACTTCACTATACGCTGCAGGGTCTTGCAATCTGAGATGGTGCAATTTCCGAACCAGGCAGTGATGCGGCTGGTCAGGATGCTCTCAATACAGCCCCTGTAGAATGTGATGAGGATTGAGGGTGGGAGATGGACTTTCCTCAGCCTTCGCAGAAAGTAGAGACGCTGCTGGGCTTTCTTTGCTATGGAGCTGGTGTTGAGGGACCAGGTGAGATTCTCTGCCAGGTGATTACCAAGAAATTTGGTGCTCTTAACGATCTCTACTGAGGAGCCATCGATGATCAGCAGGGAGTGGTCGCTCAGTGCCCTTTTGAAATCAACAACCATCTCTTTTGTTTTGTTCACATTCAGAGACAGGTTGTTGGCTCTGCACTCTGCACCTCCTCTCTGTAAGCTGACTCGTCGTTCTTGCTGATGAGACCCACCACGGTCGAGTCATTGGTGAACTTGATGATGTGGTTTGAGCTGTGTCTTGCAGCACAGTCATGGGTCAGCAGAGTGAACAGCAGTGGACTGAACACACAGCCCTGGGGGGCCCCTGTGCTAAGTGTGATGGTGCTGGAGATGCTGCTCCTGTTCCGGACTGACTGAGGTCTCCCAGTCAGGAAGTCTAGTATCCCGTTGCAGAGGGAGGTGTTCAGGCCCAGCAGGCTCAGCTTTCAAATCAGTTTCTGAGGGATGATTGTGTTGAATGCTGAACTGAAGTCTATGAACAGCATTCGAAGGCTGGAGAAGGGGGAGTATCACAGGACGGAAGACCTTGGAAGAAAGAAAGGGGGAAGGGAACACCAGAGGAAGATGGAGAGCAGGCAAGGAGTTATTGTGAGAGGAAATAAGAGAGAAAAAAAATTATTAAAAATTAGGGATGGGGTAAGAAGGGTAGGAGGGGCATAAACGGAAGTTAGAGAAATCAATGTTCATGCCATCAGGTTGGAGGTTTGTTTGTTTTGTGTTGTCCTCCAGCGTGAGTGTGGCTTCATCTCGACAGTAGAGGAGGTCATGGATTGACATATTGGAGGGGGAATGGGACGTGGAATTAAAATGTTTGGCCAGTGGGAGATCCTGCTTCCTCTGGCAAACAGAGCGTAGGTGTTCAGTGAAACGGTCTCCCAGTCTGCATCGGGTCTCACCAAAATATAAAAGGCCGCACTGGGAGCACCAGACACAGTATACCACACCAGCAGACTTACAGGTGAAGTGATGCCTCACCTGGAAGGAATGTCTGGGGCCCTGAATGGTGGTGAGGGAGGAAGTGTAAGGGCAGGTATAGCACTTGTTCCACTTACATGGGTAAGTGCCAGGAGGGAGATCGGTGGGAAGGGATGGGGGTGACGAATGGACAAGGGAGTTGCGTAGGGAGCAATCCCTGCAGAAAGCAGAAAGTGGGGGGAGGGAAAGATGTGCTTGGTGGTGGGATCTCGTTGGAAATGGCGGAAGTTATGGAGAATTATATGTTGGACACAGAGACTGGTGGGGTGGTAGGTGAGGACAAGAGGAACCCTATCCCTAGTGGGGTGGTGGGAGGATGGGGTGAGAGCAGATGTGCGTGAAATGGGAGAGATGCATTTGAGGGCAGAGTTGATGGTGGAGGAAAGGAAGCCCCTTTGTTTAAAAAAGGAAGACATCTCCTTCGTCCTGGAATGAAAAGCCTCATTCTGAGAGCAGATGCAATGGGGATGGAGGAATTGAGAGAAGGGGATGGCACTTTTACAAGTAACAAGGTGGGAAGAGGAATAGTCCAGGTAGCTATGAGAGTCTGTGGGCTTATAGTAGATGTCAGTACATAAAGTCATCTCCAGAAGATGAGTAACCTTAAAACCTGATGGCATGAATATTGATTTTTCTAACTTCCATGAATGTCCCTCCTCCCCTTCTTTCCCCATCCCTGATTTTTAATGTTTAATAATTTTTTTCTACTCTTTCCCTCTCACAATAACTCCTTGCCTGTTCTCAATCTTCCTCTGGTGCTCCCCTCTCCCTTTCTTTCTTCCAAGGCCTTCCGTCCTGTGATCCTCCCCCTTCTCCAGCCTTGTATCCCTTTTGCCAATCAACTTCCCAGCTCTAGGCTTCATCCCTCCCCCTCCTGTCTTCTATCATTTCGGATTCCCCCCCCCCCCCACCACTTTCAAATCTCTTACTATCTTTTCTTTCAGTTAGTCCTGACGAAGGGTCTCAGTCGAAAATGTCAACTGTACTTCTTCCTATAGATGCTGCCTGGCCTGCTGCGTTCCATCAGCATTTTGTGTGTGTTGCTTGAATTTCCAGCATCTGCAGATTTTCCCATGTTTGGGCCTTGGTATGCCTTGAATATTGTGTGCATTTTTCGCCCATTGACTTAAAAAAGACATGTTTGCTAAACTAAGAGAGCAGGAAAGGTTCATCAGATTGATTCTAGGAATGCTGGGGCTGGTCAATAGGAGAGATTAGACTATTAGAGTTTAGCAGACTGAAAGGAAATCACTAAGGCATTTTGAACGGAGGTTATATCCCTTTCAGAATCAGGAATCACAATCGCAGGATACAGGGTGAGTTCAGGAGAAATTTCTTCACCCAGGAAGGTGAAGCTGCTGCTTCTTTGTTCTGCATTAATTGAGTAAGTGTTTTCTCACTGGTTAGTTTTTAACTGCAGTATTGAATAGTATTTTCTAACTGGTTAATTTTTATATATAGATTAGAATGGAAATCTAGACCATAAGACCATAAGAGAAGGGGGCAGAATTAGAACATTTGGCCCATCAAGTCTGTTGTGCTATTTCATTATGGCTGATCCAATTTTCCTCTCGGCCCTAATCTTCTACCTTCTCCCTTCTCATGCCCTGACCAATCAAAAATCTATCAACTACTTTATGTAAATATACATAAAGACTTGGCCTCCACAGCTACCTGCGACAAAGAATTCCGCAGATTCACCATTCAATGGCTATTCACCATTCTCCGTTCTATAAGGTCGCCCCTCTATTCTGAGGCTGTGTCCTCTGGTCTTAGACTCACCCACCAGAGGAAACATTTTCTCCATGTCCACTCTATCAAGGCCTTTCACTATTCAATAGGTTTCAATTAGGTCACCCCTCATTCTTCTGAGGTCTAGTGAATACAGGCCCAGAGCCATCAAATGTTCTTCATATGACAAGCCATTTAATCCTGGTATCATTTTTGTGAACCTCCTTTGAATTATCTTCAGTTTCAGCACATCCTTTCTATGATAAGGGGCCTAAAACTGCTCACAATACTCCAAGTGAGGCCTCACCAGTGCTTTCAACATTACATCTTTGCTTTTATATTCTAGTCCTCTTGAAATGAATGCTACCATTGCATTTGCCTTCCTCACTACAAACTCAACCTGCAAATTAAAAAACAAGGACTCCCAAGTCACTTTGCACTTCAGATTTCTGTATTTTCTTTCTGCTTAGAAAATAAGTCAACCCTTTTATTTCTTCTACCAAACTGCATGAACATATACTTCCAGACACTGGAAGTATTCCATCTGCTGTATCCTTTCCCATTCTCCTAATTGTCTAAGTCCTTCTGCAGCCTTCCTCTTTCCTCAATACTACCCGCTCCTCCACCTATCTTCATATCATCTGCAAACTTTGCAACAAAGCCTTCAATTCCATCATCCAAATCATTGACATATAACATAAAATGAATCAGTCCCAACAGACCCCTGTGGAGCACCACTAGTCACCGGCAGCCAACCAGAAAAGGCTCCCTTTATTCCCACTCTTTGCCTCTGCCAATCAGCTTTATCCATATTAGAATCTTTCTGTAATACCATGGGCTCATGGCTTGTTAAGCAGTCTCATGTGTGGCACTGTCCAAGGCCTCTGAGAATGCAAGTTCACAACCTTTGTCTATCCTGCTTTTTCCCTTATCTCTGGGTATAAAATAGTTAAACACAAAGCGCGCCAGCTTAATCTTCTTAGTCTCTTGTCTGGAAGTCTTCCACCAGTAGCTTCTGCCCCTGTTTCCTTTGTTTTATCAACTCTTAATAAAACAACAAGAAGCAACAAGTTTTGTGTTTCATTCCTGTCTTCTAAAAGAACCTTGGACTTCAACACCAGAATCCATCAATTCCCTAAAGTTTAATTATGCAGGTTGAGTCGGTGATAAAGAAGACAAATGCAAGATTAGCATTCATTTTGAGAGAGCTAGAATATAAAAACAAGAATATAATGCTGAGGCTTTATAAAATATTGAACAGTCCACCTTTGGAGTTTTGACAGCTGTCTTGGCCCCTTATTGTAGAAAAGATGTGCTGGCATGGGAGAGGGTCAATGTATGAGAAACGTTTGATGGTTCTGGGCCTGTATGGAGTTGATAGGGGTAATAGCTCAGCCATGATGGAATGGCAGAGCAGATCTGATGGGCCAAGGTGTGAAGTGCGCCAGCTCTGTGAAGACTATTAGGGAGCTGGAGCAGCAGCTGGAGGACCTTCAGCTTGTATGGGAGAGTGAGGAGATAATCGATCAGAGTTACAGGGAAGTAGTCACCTGTAAGTTGCAGGAGGCGAGTAGCTGGGTGACTGTCAGGAGAAATGATTTGAATAGGCAGTTAGTGCAGAGCACCCTGTGGCTATTCCCCTCAATAATAAATATACCACTTTAGATACTGTTGTGGGGGATGACCTCCCAGGAGAATGCTATGGAGACCAGGTTACTGACATTGAGCATGGGCCTGGGAAAGAGGGAGAAGAGTAGTGATAGGGGACTCAATAATCAGAGGAACAAACAATAGATTCTGTGGATGTAAATGGGACACCCTCCTAGGTTGCCTCCTAGGTGCCAGGGTCAGCGACATCTCAGATCACGTCCACAGTGTTTTGGACATAAGAAGAAAAAGCAAATAAGTCCTGAAGAAAGAATTTAGAGGGCTAGGCAGAAAGCAGAGAAGCAGAAGTAGGACCTCTAGGGTAGAAATTGCTGGATTGCTGCCTTTGCCACATACCAGTGAAGATAGAAACAGGATAATTTGGCAGATTAATGTGTGGCTGAGGAGCTGGTTCAGGGGTCAGGTTCATAGTAGATCTCAAGAGAGTGAGTTTGTTGAACTTCTAGAAGATGGCTCTTTAGAGCCTACTAGGGGATCAACCTTACTGGATTGGGTGTTATGCAAGGACCCAGAGGAGATTAGAGAGCTTAAGGTAAAATAATTCTTAGGAGGTAGTGATCACAATATGATTGAATTCAACTTGAAGTTTGATAGGGAGAAAATAAAGTTTAACGTAGCAATATTTCAGTGGAGTAAGGGAAATTACAGTGGTATGAGAAAGGAGTTGGCCAAAGTAAATTGGAAGGAGCTGCTGGCAGGGATGTCAGCAGAGCAGCAATGGTGTGCATTTCTGGGAAAAATGAGGAAGGTGCAGGATAGATGTATTCCAGAAATGAAGAAATACTCAAATGTTAAAATAGTACAACTGTGGCCGACAAGGGAAGTCAAAGCTAATGTAAAAACAAGGGAGAGGGCCTACAACAAAGCAAGAATTAGTGGGAAGACGGAGGATTGGGAAGCTTTTTAAAACCTACTGTAACCCTTACCCAACAGGCTGGTATATGTCTAGGGGAAAAAGGAGATCCAGCCACTCTCCAACCCACCTCCCGTACACGCAGGTGCTGTGAGAATCGAGTTAATGCCTAGCGCCCGCCACCAGTATCAAACCCACAACAAATACCGTTATGAAATACACTTTAAAGAGTTTACTAAAATTAAAAAAATAGTAGGCAATACAATATTTATATATATATATATATATATATATATATATATATATATACACACAAGGAAAAAACAAAAGGCGCCAACTTATCAAAGTTCAGTCTGTTTAGTGCACTCGTTGGAGCTCAATCAACGAACCAATCGACCCATCCGGCCGTCGCACCTGGGACCACCCCGGTGGTCTTACGAGCAGTCCAGCACACGTCCACCTTCCTCAGCGTCTTCCACGGCCTCTCCCAAAAAAAACCCGCGAAAACCCCTCCCCCAAGTTCCCAGCATCACAAGACACAATGACATTCCCCATTGATTAACAAATGAAGACAATTACCATATCAGCCATTCTAAAGTGAAACAACGGCGAGAGAAACACTTATCCGACAAAGAAACATTCCTACTTGTAACAAACCAACGAGGCCATTTTGAGTAACATACCCAGGACATTGTACACTACAGAAAGCAACTAAGAGAATCAATAGGAAGGGAAAGATTAACTATGAAAGCAAGCAAACAATATCAATGTGGATAGTAAAAGCTTCTTCAAGTAGATAAAAAATAGAGAGATGACAGTGGATATAGAACTGCTAGAAAATGAAGTGAGAGAAATAATAACAGGGGACAAGGTGATGGCAGATGAACTAAGTGAGCATCTTGCATCAGTCTTCACTGTGACGACACTAGCAGTGTGCCAGATGTTGAAGGGTGTGAGGGGAGAGAAGTGGGTGCAGTTACTATTACAAGGGAGAAAGTCCTCAAAAAGCTGAAAGACCAACGGGTACTTAAGTCACCCAGACCAGATGAACTGCATCCTAGGGTTCAGAAAGAGTTAACAGTAGAGATTATGGAGACATTAATGATGATCTTTCAAAAAAAAAATCATTGGACTCTGCCATGGTGCCAGATAACTGGAAAATTGCAAATCTCACTCCACTCTTTAAGAAAGGAGGAAGACAGCAGAAGGGAAATTATAGACCAGTTAGCCTGACCTCAGTGGCTGGGAAGATGTTGGAGTCGATTGTTATGAATAAGGATAAGGAGAACTTGGCGACACAGGGCAAGATAGGACAAAATCAGCATGGTTTCCTTAAGGAAAAATCTTGCCTGATGAACCTGTTGGAATTCTTTGAGATGATTACAAGTAGGCAGGATAAAGGGGATACAGTGGATGTTGTATATTTGGACTTTCAGAAGGCCTTTGACGAGGTGCCACACATAAGGCTGCTTACCAAGTTAAGAGCCCATAGTGTTACAAGAGTGTTAATGGCATGGTTAGAACATTGGCTGATTGGTAGGAGACAGCAAATGGGAATAAAAGGATTCTTTTCTAGTTGGCTGCCAGTGACCTAGTAGTGTTCCGCAGGGGTCATTCTGGGGCCGCTACTTCTTATGCTGTATATCAGTGATTTAGATGATGAAATAGATGGCTTTGTTGCCAAGTTTGCAGATAATATGAAGATTGGTGGAGGGGCAGGTAGGAAAATAGGAAGGCTACAGAAGGACTTAGACAGGTTAGGGGAATGGGCAAGAAAATGGCAATTGAAATACAATGTTGGAAAATGCACTGTCATGCACTTTGGTAGAAGGAATAATTGTGCAGAAGTTTCTCTAAACAGGGAGAAAATTCAAAACTCTTAGATGCAAAGAGACTTGGGAGTCCTTGTGCAAAATACCCTAGAGGTTAACTTGCAGGTAGAGTTGGTGGTGAGGAAGGCAAATACAATGTTACATAGAAACATAGAAAACCTACAGTACAATACCTGCCCTCAGGCCCACAAAGTTGTGCCGAACGTGTCCCTATCTTACAAATTACTAGACTTCCCCATAGCCCCCTATTTTTTTAAACTCCATGTACCTATCTAAAAATCTCTTAAAAGACCTATCGTATCCTCCTCCACCACTGTTGCCGGCAGCCCATTCCATGCACTCACCACTCTCTGAGTAAAAAACTTACCCCTTACATCTCCTCTGTACCTACTCCCCAGCACCTTAAACCTGCGTCCTCTTGTGGCAGCCATTTCGGCCCTCGGAAAAAGCCTCTGATTATCCACATGATCAATGTCTCTCATCATCTTATACACGTGTATCAGGTCACCTCTCATCCTCCGTTGTTCCAAGGAGAAAAGGCCAAGTTCACTCAACCTATTCTCATAAGGCATGCTCCCCAATCCAGGCAACATCCTTGTAAATCTTCTCTGCTCCCTTTCTATGATTTCCACATCTTTCCTGTAGTGAGGTGAACAGAACTGAGCACAGTACTCCAAGTGGGGTCTGACCAGGGTCCTATATAGCTGCAACACTAAATTCAATTCCACGATCCTCTCGGCTCCTAAATTCAATTCCATGATCGATGAAGTATGCCTTCTTAACCACGGCGTCAACCTGCGCAGCTGCTTTGAGTGTCCAATGGACTCAGACCCCAAGATCCCTCTGATCCTCCACACTGCCAAGAGTCTTACCATTAATACTATATTCTGCCATCATATTTGACCTACCAAACTGAACCACTTCACATTTATCTGGGTTGAACTCCATCTGCCACTTCTCAGCCCAGTTTTACATCCTATCAATAATAAATGAATGTTAGCATTCATTTTAAGAGAACTAGAAAACAAGAGCAGGGATGTGATGTTGAGGCTTTATAAGGTGCTAGGGAGGCCTCATGTGGACAGGTTGTGGACAATTTTGGGCTCCTTATCTGAGAAAGGATGTGTTGGCATTGGAGAGGGTCCAGAGGAGATTCACAAGGATGATTCCAGGAATGAAAGGGTTATCATATGAGGAACGCTTGATGGTCTACGCCTGTACTGACTGGAATTTAGAAGGATCTGTGGGGGGAGGTCTCATTAAAATATTTTGAACTTTGAAAGGCCTAGACAGAGCAGATGTGGAAAGGATGTTTCCCATGGAGGGGAAGTCTAGGACCACAGCCTCAGGATAGAGGGGCATCCATTTAAAATAGAAATGTGGCAAAATTTCTTTGGCCAGAGGGTGGTAAATTTTGAATTTGTTACCACAGGCGACTGTGGAGGTCAGGTCATTGGGTGTATTTTAGGCAGAGATTGATAGGTTCTTGATTGGCCATGGCATCAAAGGTTATGGGGAGAAGGCTGGGAAGTGGGGCTGAGAAGGTAAAAGATGGATCAGACATGATTGAAAGATAGAACAGAATCGATGGGTCAAATGGCCTAATTATGCTCCTATGTTTTATGGTCAATCCCATGCCATGTATTTCACTTCCTTTTAATCAAGCGGAACATGATAAACGATTTCCTGAAATCCAAATCTGAGCATGGGCACTCCTTAAATGTCCTGGACCAGGAGGTTGAGAATGACCTCAAAACCACAACTGCTGATTTTTGTCGGCTTAAAGCAACAAGTGGTATGAAGTGAAAGTCTATCCAAAATGTTCTATTTTTCATGATATTTGATACTCCTGGTACTGTCTCACAGGGATACAGTCTGGAAGCAGGGGGTTTGGCAGGGAATAGTGAATTCTTGGCTCTGTAGCACTGCAGAGACAGAGGTGCAGATGAGCTGTAGGAGGGGAGTCCTATAGGGTTGGTACTAGGCAGTGAAATTCTGTACCGGCTCAAAATACACAATACATGAGGGGTTGAGATTGTAGATGGAGAAGCAGATAAGAAATTATTTATTCTAGGATGAGTGACTCTCCTGTTGATGTCAGTTTGTAATAAAGAGAAAGACTGTTCTGGAGGTAAACCCCAGACTCAACGTGAATTCTTTCTGCCTACACAGTTCCCAAACTCTGACTAGGCTATGTCCCTCCTGATGACAACTGTCAGAGGGTTTCCATGAGGGATGTACTACATAAAGAGCGCCTTGGGCACTCAACTTTGATATTCAGCATTTGTGCCAAGCAACTTTCCTGGAACTTCTAGCATCTCATCATAATCATAGCTTTTATAGCTCGTGAAGTAGTGCGGACTTTCTACTTCTACTTGTGTGCTCCTGTAGGCGGCGCGGCACAAGGCAGCAGCGGCCTTTCGGATCTGGCGCTACTTTAATTTAATTCTAATTAAATTTAATTTTAAGGCACAATTAGGGTTTAGGGCAATGGATAACAGAGTGACTATCTACCATCGTCAGATACTGCTACAGTACAGAGATCACCCAAAAACAAACCTTCACGAAAATCTGCTGGTTAGATTGCGCGACCACGGCTTGCTGAGGGAATCAGCCCTAGCCAGCCGGCCCTCTCGTCCATTCTGCTCTCCAATGTCTGCTTGCTGAGGGAATCAGGCCTGCAGTCCTCGGAGTTGCCTGATGCCAGTGGCCGGAGGTGGGGACAGTGTAAGCGGTGTGCAAGGACGCAGAAATGAGGCGAGCAGGCAGGCGTCCTTGCCAGGAAAAAAGCAAGCCCTAGTCAGCCGGCCCCCCCATCCATTCTGCTCTCCAACGGACATTAAATTGGACTACATCTGTGGCAACGAAATACTCAGCGGGAGTACAGAAATGGACAGAATCCTGAGATGCCGCCATTGAGCAGATTATTTATATAACAGATTTTCCCCCCAAGCCATTGGACTACCAACCTACTGACCACTGCTGTGCCTATTGTCTTGTTTATTATTTATTGTAATGCCTGCACTACTGTGTTCTGTGTACTTAATGCGGTCTTGAGTAGGTCTGTAGTCTAGTGTAGCTTTTGTGTTGGCTTACATAGTTCAGTGTAGTTTTTGTATTGTTCATGTAGCACCATGGTCCTGAAAAACGTTGTCTCATTTTTACTATGTACTGTACCAGCAGTTATGGTTGAAATGACAATAAAAGCAACTTGACTTGACTTGACTTGGGGACAAAGATAAAGCACGAAATTCACTGCACTGAAGTTACGAATCCGAAATGTTTCTGTGGGCTGGATCTTTACTCAGACTTATAAAACTGGGCAATGCCAAGCACAGAATGACCCCTGGTTAGTCTGGATTCCCGAACTGTGTAACAGAGGGCATACTCTAAGGCAGGGCTTCTCAGTTTTTATGCCAGTGAGCCTTACCATTAACTAGGGGTTCGTGGACCCCACATTGGGAACTCCTGCTCCAGTGTAATTTTTAGGAGGAAGGAAAGTAAGAGGAACAGAGGCTAATGCTCACCCGGAGACGTGGAGGATTGTCTACCTGCAGGAACAACTTGAAGATCATTGCCACTCTGGCCCGAAGCAATCCCTCATAAATGTCATTATGCATCCCCATTCGGGCCATGATGATTGCTGCTTCTGATCGCCTTATATAACTGGAACGGCACAGAAATTATCAGCAGGCATACCTGAGACCTCAAAACCGCAATCACTCAAGGTCCTAAGATACTCTCATACAAGTTTGGTTTACCAGCCTTTGGAGTGGTTAATGATATTGGTTTGGGGAAGGATTAACTTTCTATTTCTACTGTCCTAAACTAGACTGAATCGGAACCTTTTGGATGGATTTTTTTTCTGTCATCTGCCATTGCATACATGTCATGGCAATGTTGTATTTCAGAATGCAAAAGATTTTGCCAACCACGTGCAGTTTGTTCCACTCCCGGTCTTTCTGCCTAACAGCTTCTGATGGAAATGTGACAGTGTTATTCTCTTCTATCTTCTCTTTGTTTTGGTTTTTATGACCAAAACACACTTCATGCTGTGTATATTTTGGGGGTGGGTTTGCTTTAAAATAACTTTAATAAAACAACAAAAAAATAAAGTTTGTATTATTATCTTGTCCTTGATGTCTAGGATGCACCGTTCCCCGGGAACTCTCATCATTCATGCGAGGCCTAAGCAGAAATTGCGTGCTTCCTCCTCAGAACCACCCAGTCAGGTGTGTAAACTCAGCAGAGAAGCCTCCCTGATGGCTCACTACCTGGATCTGTGAGTGGCCAAGCCCAGGGGCAGACCAAGTAGTATGGCCCTCTGCCTAAAGATGAGGAGTGTGGGGCTTTAGTGTAGCTGGAATTTGAGAAGCACCCTGCTTAAATACTGAAATTGGCTGCAATCTCAAGCACTTCATATCAGCTGTCTATATACTGAAGTGAATTATAGTGTTATCTGTGAGTCCTTGAACTAGCTTATATCCCAGCCTCCTGAAATTCATTCACAACCCACACATTCTCACTACCAATATTCACAGGCATGCACCCTCACTATCCTCCGTTGCTACAACAGCTCATGCACGTTCTGACTACAGTCACTCATACGCATTCTCATCGACCCACATTTACTGTAACCATTCAGAAGAATGCTCGCTCTTGTTGTCTCGGATATTGGAAGTGTTGTGGAAAGTGTGGAGGGCTGTCAGAGGCTACAGCAGGACATTGATGGGATGCAAATCTGGGCTGAGAAGTGGCAGATGGAGTTCAGTCCAGATAAATGTGAAATGGTTCCTTTTGGTAGGTCAAATATGATGGCAGAATATAGTATTAATGGTAAGGCTCTTGGCAGTGTGGAGGATCAGAGGGATCTTGGGGCTCAAGTCCATAGGACACTCAAAGCAGCTGCACAGGTTGACTCTGTGGTTAAGAAGGTGTATGGTGTATTGGCCTTCATCAATCGTGGAATTGAATTTAGGAGCCGAGAGGTAATGTTGCAGCTATATAGGACTCTGGTCAGATCCCACTTGGAGTACCGTGCTCAGTTCTGGTTGCCTCACTACAGGAAGGATGTGGAAGCCATAGAAAGGGTGCAGAGGAGACTTACAAGGATGTTGCCTGGATTGGGGAGCATGTCTTATGAGAATAGGTCGAGTGAACTCATCCTTTTCTCCTTGGAGTGACGGAGGATGAGAGGTGACCTGATAAAGGTGTACAAGATGATGAGAGGATTTATCGTGTGGATAGTCAGAGGCTTTTTCCCAGGGCTGAAATGGTTGCCACAAGAGGACGCAGGTTTAAGGGAGTAGGTACAAAGGAGATGTCAGGGGTAAGTTTTTTACTCAGAGAGTGGTGAGTGCGTGGAAAGGGCTGCTGGCAACGGTGGTGGAGGCGGATACGATAGGGTCTTTCTTAGATAGGTACTTGGAGCTTAGTAAAATAGAGGGCTATGGAGAAGTCTAGTAATTTGTAAGGTAGGGACACATTCGGCACAACTTTGTGGGCCTAAGGACCTGTATTGTGCTGTAGGTTTTCTATGTTTCTATTTCATTTGTGATCGCAAGACTCTGTTGGACAGTAACAATGTAAGTTGCCGAAGACCTGTTGCTGTCGTCTGGTGGAGGGTCAGTGTACATGAGGGATGTGTGGCCTCAGTTGTAGCAAGAACTAGTCAAGCCTCAGACTCGCTTACTGCTGCAGACCAGGTGAGCGATGCAAAAGCACTACAAGCATGGTGAGCTTGGCTGGGGCCTGGCTGCTTTTGTCGGTGCCGCCCTCCCGTGTTTGTGTGGCGGAATGACAGGCTGAATTGAGTATGTCTGTACACTGCCGGAAGACTGCACCATCGATTGCTGGACATTGTCGCTCAGGATCTCAGACTATTTAGAACCATAGAACATTATGGCACAGAAACAAGCCTTTTGGCCCTTCTTGGCTGTGCCGAACCATTTTTCTGCCTAGTCCCACTGACCTGCACCTGGACCATATCACTCCATACACCTCTCATCCACGTACCGGTCCAAGTTTTTCTTAAATGTTAAAAGTGAGCCTGCATTTACTACTTCATCTGGCAGCTCATTCCACAGTCCCACCACTCTCTGTGTGAAGAAGCCTCCCCTAATGTTCCCTTTAAACTTTTCCCCCTTCACCCTTAACCCATGTCCTATGGTTCTTTTCTCCCCTAGCCTCAGTGGAAAAAGCCTGCTTGCATTCACTCTATCTATACCCATCATAATTTTATACACCTCTATCAGGCCTCTCCTCATTCTTCTACGCTCCAGGGAATAAAGTCCTAACCTATTCAATCTTTCTCTGTAACTCAGTTTCTCAAGTCCTGGCAACATCCTTGTAAACTTTCTCTGCACTCTTTCAACCTTATTAATATCCTTCCTGTAATTTAGTGACCAAAACTGCACTCAATACTCCAAATTTTGCCTCACCAATGCCTTACACAAGCTCACCATAACATTTCAATTCTTATACTCAATACTATATATGTGTGCGTTTTAATATGCTTTTTGTTCAATATTTTAAATTGTGTTACTCTTTTTTTCATATTTGCTTGATATTTTAAATGTTTTGCACCTTGGCCCCAGAGGAAAGCTGTCTAGTTCAGTATGGTTTAAATGGCAATTAAAATTGATTTGATTTGATTTTGATTGATTTGATTAATTACAACTACTCACTCAAATATACAGTGAGTGTGCGGTCATACACATGTACACTCTCCCTACAACCATTGACTCGTGTGCACATTCGCACTATAACCACTCACAAATATACACATTCCCATTACAACCTCTCATACCCTTCCTTCTCTGCCTCCAACATAGATGCTTTTTGCACAATCACTCACAGGTAACAATGCTCTCATTATAACTACACACTGAAATTTTAATCTCACACACACACCAGCACTGTCACTACAACCCACTCGGATAAGTGCACACTCTAACTACAATCACTCAGGTCTCAGCACAGGCTCACAACAGTCACTCACAGGCACACCGTCACTGCAACAATTCACACAAGGACTCACCACAATCACGTGGATGCACACATTAGAACCACAAATGTGCATCCCTACATTACACAACAAAATGCATACTCACACTAACGCCACACAGACACATGCAGTGTAGCCATTTGGATACTACAGTGTAACCAGGTTCCCTATGTTATAGCATGGTTCTGTCCTTCTGAACTGCTTGTAATCTGGACAGTTTGCAAAACAGAAATGTAGCCAGTTCGCCCCCCCGGCAAGGATTCCTTCAACAACAGCAGCTGGCAAATCCCTACCAGTTTCCCAAATGATATCTGCCTTTATGGGCTGTACATGAGCCAGGTGTTTAACCTGGGGGGGTGGAGGGTACCTGTGCATAACACCACACTCACACACAACTGGAGAAAGGGTCAGTGTTAGGCCTACCGAAGCTAGGAATGTGAATATAAAAAGCAAGTCTTTTCTCGGCAGCTCAGGCAAGAAGCATGTATCTGTGTCAGAGGCCTAAGGAAGTTGAGAGAGAGGATAAAGGAGCGTATTCCCACAAGGCTGCTCTTTCTAGACTGTTCAAGTGCAGAAAATGGCGGCGTCAGAGGCTTTACCTCAGCTGCAAATAAAAGGAGATGGGCTCAAGTGGAGCCAGCTATTGTTGGACTGTGCCAGTGATAGAGTGGGGAGGCCTTGGCTTAAAAGGCTTCAGTGTGAACAGTCATAGGCACAGTTAAGAAGAGGTAAGTCTTTTTCTTTTTTTGTATAATCAGGATGGAATGCACCGCCTGTCGGATGTGGGAGTTCTGGTTACCTGACAGTTTCCCGGGTGACTATGTCTGTGGGAATTGCACCCAACTTCCAGCTCCTGACTGACTGGGTCAAGGTGTTGGAGCTGGAGTTGGATGTATTCAGGATCATTTGGGGGGCCTAAGATATTACAGATGAGACTTTTGAAGAAGTGGTCACACCCGGAGTACAGGTTTCAGACTACCAGAGAAGATAAGGGGATTAAAGAAGTTCCCCCTGTGGCCATTCCCCTCAGCAACAAGTACCTCTTTTGAATACTGCTGCTGGGATGACCCATCGGGGTACAACAGTGGTGACACTGTGGCCAGCTCTCAGGCTTGACGGGAAGGGTAAAGTCAGGCAGTTGTAGGGGACTCGACAGTTAAGGAGATTCTGTGGCCACAGAAGAGACACTAGGACAGTGTGTTGCCTTCCAGGTGCTGGGGCTCATGATGTACTGCACCGGCTATGGCACCAGCGGCCAACCTGGACAGCGGAAGTTTTGAGAGGAGGGGACTTCAATCAGGTCTGCTGCCTGAAGGTAAAAGGCAGCACCAGGTCGGTACAGCGAGAAAGAGCTTTGACCAGCAACCAGTTGGTGTTTGGAATTGACTACCAAGTGCAGGTTAAAAGAAGGCAGGGGCAAGTGCAGTGGACATAGTCTAAGTGGTAACCTTGAGGCTTCAGCTCTTCGAGGTTTCGACAAAAAGAGGCTTCACGCAGAGAAAGTGAAGAAATGCTCAAGCTTTTTCATTCACTTCTTTACATCTGCCCAGGCAGGATAGCTGTATGCTCCTCTTGCTGGATGTGGGAAGGCAGGGAGACCTGCAGTGTCCCTGACGACTACAACTGCGAGAAGTGCATCCAGCTGCAGGCTCTAACAAACTGCGTTTAGGAGTCGGAGCTGGAACTGGATGAACTCCAGATAATTCCGGAGGCTGAGATGGTGATAGATAGGACATACAGAGAGGTAGTGTGCAGGAGACAGGAGACTGGGTGACAGTCAGGAAGGGGAAAGGGATTAAGTAGCCTGTGCAGAGCCGTCCCCCTCAAGAACAGGTTTATCACTTTGGATACTGTCAGCGGGAGATGACCTAACAGAGGAAGGTCACAGTGGTCAAATCTCTGGCACTGAGTCTGCCTCTGAGATTCAGAAGGGAATGGTGGAGAAGAGGCAGTGTGTGGGATTGGGGATTCGTTAGTTTGGGGAATGGATCAGAGGTTCTGTGGGTGAGAATGAGATTCGTGGATGGCATGATGTCTCCCAGGTGCCAGGATCCAAGATGTCGCAGATAGAATCCTTAGCATCCTTAAATGAGAGGGTGAAGAGTCAGTCATGGTCCACGTCGGTATCAATGACATGGGTAAGACAAGTAATGATGTTCGCATAGGGGGTTCAGGGAGTTAGGTGCTAAATTAAAGGGCAAAACCTCCAGGGCTGTGATATCAGGATTGCGACTTGTGCCATGCACTAGTGAGGCCAGAACAAGGAAGATTATACAGTTTAATACATGGCTAAGGAGTTGGTGTAGGAGGAGGGCATAAGACTTTTGGATCATTGAGCTCTCTTCCAGGAAAAGTGGGACCTACAGAAAAGACGGTTTACACCTGGACTGGAGTGGGACTAATATCCCAGTGGGAAAGTTTGTTAATGCTGCATGGTGGGGTTTAAACTAGAGTTGCAGAGGGATAGGAACCAGCATGCCAAGAACAGTTAGTGGAGAGGTTGTGGAGGCAGATGTTGGTAAGATCTCAGACAAAATTAAAAATTAAAAGGTTGAGCTTGGTGCGACTAGTGCCCTGGGCTGTGTATATTTCAATGCAAGGAGTATTGTAGGAAAGGCAGGTGATAGTGCTGAAGTGAAGAGAGGTTTTTGATAGGGCAAAGTTGTAGTCTACAGGATGACTTGCAATATAAAAGGCAGACAAATTTGAAAAGGATGAATACAGGTCTGAAGGTGCTATGTTTAAATACGCGCAGTATACAGAATAAGGTTGATGAACTTGCAGCACAGTTGCAGATTGGCAGGTATCACTGTAGGCATCACAGAATAATGGCCGAAAGAAGAGGAACTTAATATCCAAGGATACACATTGGATCGAAAGGACTGGTAGGAAGGAAGAGGGGGGCGGCATTGATCTATTGGTAAAATATGATTTGGATGATGGAATTGATAGTTTTTTGTCGTAAAATTTACAAGTGATATGAAGGTAAGTGGGGGACAGATAGTTTTGCAGAAGTAGAGAGATCTCAGAAGGACTTAGACAGATTAAAAGAAAGGACAAAGAATGGACGAAGGGTCTCGGCCCGAAACATCGACAGCGCTATAGATGCTGGCTGGCCCGCTGTGTTCCACCAGCATTTTGAGTGTGTAAGTGTGAATTGGTTCATTTTGGTAGGTCAAATATGATGGCAGAATATAGTATTAATAACTGTATAATGATTACAGCACGGAAACAGGCCATCTGGGCCCTTCTAGTCCGTGCCGAACGTTTACTCTCACCTAGTTCCACTGGCCTGCACTCAGCCCATAACCCTCCATTCCTTTCCTGTCCATATGCCTATCCAATTTTACTTTAATTGACAATATCGAACCTGCCTCTACCACTTCTACTGGAAGCTCGTTCCACACAGCTACCACTCTCTGAGTAAAGAAATTCCCCCTCGTGTTCCCCCTTACTCTGAACTCATGTCATCTTGTTTGAATCTCCCCTACTCTCAATGGAAAAAGCCTATCCACGTCAACTCTATCTATCCCCGTCATAACTTTAAATACCTCTATCAAGTTCCCCCTCAACCTTCTACACTCCAAAGTTTAAACACCTAAGTTGTTCAACCTTTCTCTGTAACTTAGTTGTTGAAACCCAGGTAACATTCTAGTAAATCTCCTCTGTACTCTCTCTATTTTGTTGACATCTTTCCTGTAATTCAGTGACCAGAACTGTACACAATACTCCAAATTTGGCCTCACCAATGCATTGTACAATTTTAACATTACATCCCAACTCCTACACTCAACACTCTGATTTATAAAGGCCAACATACCAAGAGCTTTCTTCACCATCCTATCCACATGAGATTCCACCTTCAGGGAACTATGCAGCATTATTCCTAGATCACTCTGTTCTACTGCATTCCTCAGTGCCCTACCATTTACCATGTATGTCCTATTTTGATTATTCCTACCAAAAGGTAGCACCTCACACTTATCAGCATTAAACTCCATCTGCCATCTTTCAGCCCACTTTTCTAACTGGCCTAAATCTCTGTGCAAGCTTTAAAAACCTACTTCATTATCCACAACGCCACCTATCTTTGCATCATCTGCATACTTACTAATCCAATTTACCACCCCATCATCCAGATCATAAATGTATATGACAAACAACATTGGACCCAGTACAGATCCCCGAGGCACACCACTAGTCACTGGCCTCCAACCTGACAAACAGTTGTCCACCACTATTCTCTGGCATCTCCCATCCAGCCTCTGTTGAATCCATTTTACTACTTCAATATTAACACCTAAAGATTGAACCTTCCTAACTAACCTTCCATGCGGAACCTTGTCAAAGGCCTTACTGAAGTCCATTTAGACAACATCCACTGCTTTACCCTCATCAACTTTCCTCATAACCTCTTCAAAAAATTCAGTAAGACTTGTCAAACATGACCTTCCACGCACAAATCCATATTGACTGTTCCTAATCAGACCCTGGTTATCCAGATAATTATATATACCATCTATAAGAATACTTTCCATTAATTTACCTACCACTGACGTCAAAATTACAGGCCGATAATTGCTAGCCTTACTCTTAGAACCCTTTTTAAACAATGGAACTAGATGAGCTATATACCAATCCCTGTTTCTAATGACATTTGAAGTATTTCTGTCAGAGCCCTTGCTATTTCTACACTAACTTCCCTCAAGGTCCTAGGGAATATCCTGTCCAGACCTGGAGATTTATCCACTTCTATATTCCTTAAAAGCGCCAGCAACCTCGTACCTTCTTTTAGCTTTTCTAATTTCTTAATGGTAATACTCTTGGCAGTGTGAAGAATCAGAGGGATCTTGGGGTCTGAGTTCATAGAGCGCTCAAAGCAACTGCGCAGGTTGACTCTGTGGTTAAGAAGGCGTATGGTGCATTGGCCTTCATTAAACATGGAATTGAATTGAGGAGCTGAAAGGTAATGTTGCAGCTATATAGGACCCTGGTCAGACCCCACTTGGAGTACTGTGCTCAGTTCTGGTCACCTCACTACAGGAAGGATGTGGAAACCATAGAAAGGATGCAGAGGAGATTTACAAGGATGTTGCCTGAACTGAGGAGCACGCCTTATGAGAATAGGTTGAGTGAACTTGGCCTTTTCTCCTTGGAGCGATGGAGGATGAGAGGTGACCTGATAGAGGTGTATAAGATTATGAGAGGAATTGATAGTGTGGATAGTCAGAGGCTTTTTCCGAGGGCCAAAATGGTTGCCACAAGGGGACACAGGTTTAAGGCGCTGGGGAGTAGGTACAGAGGAGATGTCAGGGGTAAGTGTTTTACACAGAGAGTGGTGAGTGCGTGGAATGGGCTGTCGGTAATGCTGGTGGAGGCAGATATGATATGGTCTTTTAAGAGACCTTTGGATAGGTTCATGGAGCTTAGAAAAAGAGAGGGCTATGGTCATTTCTAAGGTAGGGACATGTTTGGCACAACTTTAAGGGCGAAAGGGCCTGTATTGTGTCGTAGATTTTCTACATTTCTATGAAGGGATATAGGGAGAAGGCAGGATATTGTTGCTGAGAGGAAAATTGGATCAGCCATGATGCAGTGACAGAGCAGATTTGATGAGCCAAATGGCTGAATTCTGCTCCTATATCTTATGGTCTTATTTTCTCAAGGGGGAGGGGGAACAGCCAGAAGGCATGGTGCATATTGGTACCAATGACATAGGCAGAAAAGGGGAAGAGGTCCTTTGCAGTGAGTATATAGAGTTAAGAAAGAGGCTGAAGAGAAAGACTTCCAAGGTTGTAATCTACGGATTACTCCCTGTGCAGGTAGGAATGGGGTGATAGCATGGATGAATGGGTGGTTGTGGAGATGGTGAAGGGCAGGTTTTCAAGTTCTTGGATCATTGGGACATCTTCTGGGGAAGGTGTGACCTGCACAAGAGGGATGGGTAGCACCTGTGCTGGAGTGAAACCTATACTTGGCCGGAAGGTTTGCCAATGCTACTCAGGAGAGTTTAAACTAGTTCAGCAGGGGGCTAGGAACCAGAGCCCCAGGTCAGTAAGGGAAGGATTGGACCAGAAGGTAGATGTCAGGAAAAATACTGAAAAGCAAAATTGAATTAACAGGTATGATGGGTCAGAGAGTTTGAAATCTGTATATTTTACTGCTGGGAGTATTATGGGTAAGGGTGATGAACTTAGAGCATGGATCAGTACATGGAACTACAATGTTGTACCCATTACTGAAACTTGGCCAAGAAAGGGGCAGGAATGGGTGATTATTGTACAGGTCTTTGAAGTTTTAGAAAAGATAGAGGAGAAGGTAAAAGGGGATGGGAGGAGCTGTACTACTAATCAAGGACAATTTCACAGCTGCATTCAATGGAGACATAATGGAGAGGCCAAACTCTGAGTCAATTGGTTTGAACTCAGGGATAGGAAGGGTGCAATCACACTGATGGGATTGCACTACAGACCCCCTACTGGGACATCGAGGAACAGATATGTAACCAGATTAAGGAAATGTGTAAAATAATAGGGTTGTTGTCATGGCAGATTTCAATTTCCCTAATATAAACTAGGACCTTCTTATTGCAAGGGGTTTAAATGGGGCAGAATTTATTAAGTGTATCCAGGAAGGTTCCTTAAATCAATATGTGGACAGTCCAATGAGAGGTGGATCTGGTGTTGGGTAATGAGCCTGGCCAGATGACTGACTTTTCAGTGGGCTAACAGTTAGGAAACAGTGACAACTACTCCTTAATGTTCAGGACCGCTATAAATAGGTATGGTCATTATAGGAGACTCTTAAATTGTAGTAGGGCAAAATACAAGGGCATTAGGTTGGAACTAAGGAGTGCTAATTGGGAACGTCTTTCCTTTGGCAAGTCCACATCAGACATGTGGAGGGTGTTTAAAGATCAATTGCTAGAGAAATTCCTTAGGAAAAGGATCTATGAGCATTTGAAAATTGTCTAATTAGGGAGAGCCAACATGGCTTTCTGCGGGACAAGTTGTGTCTTACCAACTTAATTGAGTTTTTTAACAAGGTGATGAGAGAGATTGATAAGAGTAGGGAAGTGGATGTTGTCTACTTGGCTTTTAGAAAGGTGTTTAGTAAGATCTTCATGGGAGGCAAATCCAGAAGATTAAGATGCATGGGATCCACAGCAAATAGGCTGTTTGGATTCAGAACTGGCTTTTGCATATAAGACAGAGTGTAGTGGTTGAAGAGACTTATTCATGTTGGAGGTCCGTAATTAGTGGGGATCTGTGCTGGGACCTCAGCCATTTGTGATGTATATAAATGACCTGGGTAAAAATATAGATGGGTGGGTTAGTATATTTGTGGATGGTGTCAAGATTGGTGGAGTTGTGGATAGTGAAGAAGACTGGCGAAGAATACAGCACAATATTGACCAGTTGCAGATATGGGCTGAGAAATGGCAGATGGAGTTTAACCCAGATAAATGAGAGGTGTTGCACCTCGGTAGGGCAAATGCAAGGAGACAGTACGCTGTAAAGGGCAAGGCCTTTAACAGTGTTGCTGAGCAGAGAGATCTTGGGGTTCAAGTTCATAGCTCCTTGAAAGTGGCTACATAAGTCAATAAGGTGGTTAAGAAGGCTTATGGAATGCTTGCTTTTATTATTCGAGGCAATATGTTCAAAAGTCAGGAAGTCAACTTTATAAAACTCTGGGTTGGGCCACATCTGGAATATTGCGTACAGTTCTAGTCATCCCACTATAGGAAGGATATTGAGGCTTTGGAGAGGGTGCAAAAGAGGTTTACCAGGACGCTGCCTGGTCTAAAGGTCATGTGCTGTCATGAGAGGCTGGATAAACTTGGGTTGTTTTCTCAGGAGTGTTGGAGGCTGAGGGGAGATCTGATAGAGGTTCACAAGATTATGAGAGGCATAGATAGAATGGACAGAGAGGATCTGTTTCCCAGGGTTGAAATGTATAATACCAGAGGGCGTGCATTGAAAGTGAAATTGGGTAGGTTCAAGGGAGATATGAGCGATAAATTTTTTACTCAGAGAGTGGTGGTTGTTTGAAATGCATTGCCTGGTATAGTGGTAGAGTCAAATACAATAGAGGCTTTAAGAGATGTTTGGATAGGCACATAGATGTAAGGAGGATGGAGGGATATGGACATGGTATAGGTAAGAGGGATTAGTGTCTGGGTGTTTTTGATTTGCTTTGGCACAGAGTTGTGGGCCAAATGGCCTGTTCCTGTGCTGTACTATTCTATGTTCTATAAATCACCCACTCCTCTCCTCCCCACCACCCCCCAAACAGCCACTGAGTGGTGGACGAATAGGCATGTAGATAGGTTATGGAAAGGTTCAGAAATGATAGGGTTGTCATAGTGAGGGACTTCAACTTCCCCAGTAATGTTGCAACTTAATACAGGAAGCTTAGATGGGGCAGGATTTATTCAGTGCATCCAAGAGATGCTATTGAAACAGTTACGTGGAGAGTCCAACAAAAGAAGAAAACATACTGGACCTAAGTTTTTGGGAATAAGCCTGAACAGGTGACATACTTGTTCATGGCTACACATGTTGGGAAAAACTTTTATTGTTTTAAGATAGTCATAAATAAGGAAAGGTTGGATCTTGCGGGAAGGTACTAATTTGGTGAGGGCAAATTATGACAGGATAGGACAGGAGCTAAAGGGCATTGATTGGAAACAGCTGTAGTCAGACAAAACCACGGCTGTCATGTGGGAATTGCTTAAAGACCAGCTGAGCAGAGCTCAGAATCAGCATGTTCCCGTAAGGAACAAGGACAAAGATGGCACAATCCCAAAGAAGAGTCTCGGTCTGAAATGTCCACTGTTTGTTCATTTCCATTGATGCTGCCTGGCATTCTGAGTTCCTCCAGCATTTTGTGGGTGTAGCTTTGGATCTCCAGCATTTGCAGAATCTCTTGTGCTTTTGGCAATGTAAAGAACTTCCGGTGACCTAAGAGGTTCTAAATTTAGCCGGGGAGAAAAAGGAAAGAATACATTATTTTTAGGAAGCTAAAATCAGATTGGGGTCTTTTGGAATACAGAAAAACCAGGGAAGTGCTCAAGCTGGCAGTTAGTAAGACCTAAGGGGGCATTGAAATGTCCTCAGCAAGCAGGAACAAGGGAAACCCCAGAGCATTTTATATTGATGTTAAGAAAATGAGGATATCTATGGATTGTGTAGGTCTGCTCCAATATAGACTACACAGTTTGTGCCTGGAGTCAAAGCAAGTAACTGAGATACTAAATGAGTACTTTGCACCAGTGCTTACTGAACAGAAGGAATTTGAGGATAGTGAAAAGAGAGTGGGACATGCTAATGTGCTGGAACATTTGAAAAATAAGGAGGATGTAGTGCTGGGTCTTCTGAAAAGCATTGAGATGGATAAATTCACAGGGTCTGATGGTACATATCCCAGATTACTAAAAGAAGCAAATGATATTACTGTGGATTTGATAAGGGTCTTTGTGTCTTCACTAGTGACAGGAGAGGTCCCAGAGGACTGGGGAGTAGCAAATGTGCTTCTGTTCACAAAACGAAATAGGGATAATCCAGGAAATGATAGACTAATGAGCTCATGTCAGTGGTAGGGAAGCTATTGGAGAGGATGCTGAGGGACAGGATTTATGTATATCTGTAAAGACATAGCCTGTTTAGTAGGCTTGGCTTTGTGCAGGGCAGGTCATGCCTTAAAAATTTGACTGAGTTTTTGATTGAACAATGGATATTATCTACATGAACTTCAGTTCATGAATTTGATAAGGACCTTCATGGCAGATTAATTCAAAAGACAAATATAAATCCAGGGTGGACTGCAAGTTTGAATTTAGAACTGGCTTGCCATAGAAGACAGAGAGTAGTGGGAGGTCTGTGACCAGTGATGATCTGTGAGGATCAGTGCTGGGACCAGTATTGTTTGTGATATAAATTAACGACTAGAATGAAAATATAGGTGTGTGGACTAACAAGTTTGTACATACCAGCAAGATTGGTGGAGTTGTGAACAGCATAGACTATCAAAGAATACAGTGAGATATATGTAGATCAATTACAGACACGGGCAGAGAAGTGGCAGATGGAGTTAAATCTAGGCAAGCGTGAGGTGTTGTTCTTGAATGGGTCAAATGAAAAGAGAAAGTATACAGTTAATAGTAGATCCTTAATAGCAATAAGGCACAGAGAGATCTTGGGGACCAGGTCCATAGTTAGGTATACAAGTGGATAAGGAGGTAAATATGGCATATGAAATGCTTGCTTTCAACATGGCTTTTTCAATATAGATTGTGCCTCACGAGCCTGATTGAGTTTTTTGAAGAGATAACAAAAGAAATTGATGAGGGTAGGGAAGTGGATGTGGTCTACATGGACTTTAGCAAAGCATTTGACAAGGTCCTTCATGAGAGACTCATCCAGAAAGTCATGAGGCATGGGATAAGTGGAACCTTGGCTGTTTGGATAAAAAATTGGCTTAACGGAAGAAAACAGAGGGTAGTTGTGGAAGGAAAGTATTCTGCCTGGAGGTCGGTGACTAGTGGAGTGCTGCAGGGATCTGTCCTGGGACCCCTGCTATTTGTGATTTTTATAAATGACCTGCATGTAGAGGAGGAAGGATAGGTGAGTAAGTTTACGGATGACACGAAGATTGGAGGAGTTGTGGATGGAGCTGCAGGTGGTCAAAAGTTACAAGAGGATATAGACAGGCTGCAGAGTTGGGCAGAAAAATGGCAGATGGAGTTCAATCTGGACAAGTGTGAGGTGATGCATTTTGGAAGAACAAACCAGAAGACTGAGTACAGGATTAATGGTCAGTTACTTAAGAGTGTGGATGAACAAAGGGACTTTGGGGTTCAAATCCATACGTCCCTCAAGGTTGCTGCACAGGTTGATAGGGTAGTTAAGAAGGCCTATGGGTTGATAGGCTTCATTAACAGGGGGATTGAGTTCAAGAGTAGAGAGGTCATGATGCAACTCTACAAATCTCTGGTGAGACCACACTTAAGAGTATTATGTTCAATTCTGGTCACCTCATTATAGGAAGGATGTGGAAGCTATGGAGAGAGTGCAGAGGAGATTTACCAGGATGTTGCCTGGTTTGAAGAATAAGTCATATGAAGCAAGGTTAGAAGAGCTGGGGCTTTTCTCTTTGGAGTGAAGAAGAATGAGAGGGGACTTGATAGAGGTCTACAAGATTATGAGAGGCATAGATAGGGTGGATAGTCAGTACCTGTTTCCCAGGGCACCAGAGGGCATAGGTACAAAATTAAGGGAGGGAAGTTTAGAGGAGACATCAGGGTTAAGTTTTTTACGCAGAGGGTTGTGAGTGCCTGGAATGACTTGCCAGGGATGGTGGTGGAGGCTACAACATTAGGGGTATTTAAGAGCCTCTTGGACAGGCACATGGATGAAAGAAAAATGGAGGGTTATGGGGTAGTGTGGGTTTAGTACTTTTTTTTAAGGATTTATATGGGTCGGCACAACATGGAGGGCTGTAGGGCCTGTACTGTGCTGTAGTGTTCTATGGTTCACTGCTTGGGGTGTTGGGTATTAAGAGTAAGGAAGTCAAGTTGCAGCTATCTAAAACTTCAGTCAGAGCACACAGAATATTGTGTGCATTTCTGGTCAGCTCAGTGTAAGAAGTATGTGGAAAGGGTGCAGGAGAGGTTCCAACGAGGATGCTGCCTTGCCTACAGGGTGTAAGCAATGAGGACAGGTTGGACAAAGTTGAGTTGTGCTCCCTGGAGCGGCAGAGGCTGAGGGGAGACCTGAGTATGAGAGGTATAGGTAGGGTGGATAGTCAGAATCTTTTTCCCAGGATAGAAATGTTAAACACTAGAGGACCTGTTTTTATGGTTGGGGGAAGGGGGAAAGTTTAAAGGTGAAGTTAAGGTCAGTTTCTTTATGCAAAGACCTGTACGTGCCGGGATAGAGAAGCAGGTAATTTTGATGGAATTTGAGAGGCTTTTAGACAGGCACATAAATATGAAGGGAATGGAGGGAAATGGACAATACACAGGAGTAAGACATTTAGTATAAATTGGCATCAACATCAGCACAACATTGTGAGCCAAATGTGTTGTACTTTTCTATGAGCAAACACGAGGAAATCCGCAGATGCTGGAAATTCAAACAACAACACACACAAAATGCTGGTAGAACACAGCAGGCCAGGCAGCATCTATAGGGAGAAGCGCTGTCGATGTTTCAGGCCAAGACCCTTTGTTAGGACTAACCGAAAGGAAAGATAGTAAGAGATTTGAAAGTAGTGGGGGGAGGGGGAAACGCGAAATGATAGGAGAAGACCGGAGGGGGTGGGATGAAGCTAAGAGCTGGAAATGTGATTGGCGAAAGTGATACAGAGCTGGAGAAGGGGAAGGATCATGGGACAGGAGGCCTCAGGAGAAAAAGGAGGGGGGGAGCAACAGAGGGAGATGGAGAACAGGCAAACAACTAACTATGTCAGGGATGGGGTAAGAATGGGAGGAGGGGCATTAACGGAAGTTAGAGAGGTCAATGTTCATGCCATCAGGTTGGGGGCTACCCAGCCGGTATATAAGGTGTTGTTCCTCCAACCTGAGTTTGGATTCATTTTGATAATAGAGGAGGCCATGGACAGACATATCAGAATGGGAAAGGGACGTGGAATTAAAATGTGTGGCCACTGGGAGATCCTGCTTTTTCTGGTGGACTGAGCGTAGGTGTTCAGCGAAACGGTCTCACAGTCTGCGTTGGGTCTCACCAATATATAAAAGGCCACACCGGGACACCAGACGCAGTATACAACACCAGCTGACTCACAGGTGAAGTGTCGCCTCACCTGGAAGGACTGTTTGGGGCCCTGAATGGTGGTGAGGGAGGAAGTGTAAGGGCAGGTTCCGTTTACAAGGATAAGTGCCAGGAGGGAGATCGGTGGGAAGGGATGGGGGGGGGGACGAGTGGACAAGGGAGTCGCGTAGGGAGCGATCCTTGCGAAAAGCAGAAAGGGGGGAGGGAAAAATGTGTTTGGTAGTGATCCCATTGGAGGTGGTGGAAGTTATGGAGACCATTGGACCTGGATTCTGGTGGGGTGGTAGGTAAGGACAAGGGGAACCCTATCCCGAGTGGGGTTGTGGGTGGATGGGGTGAGGGCAGATGTGCGGGAAATGGGAGAGATGCACTTGAGAGCAGAGTGGATGGTGGACGAAGGGAAGCTCCTTTGTTTAAAAAAGGAAGGCATCTCCTTCGTCCTGGAATGAAAAGCCTCATCCTGAGAGCAGATGTGGCGGAGATGGAGGAATTGTGAGAAGGGGATAGCCTTTTTGCAAGAGACAGGGTGGGAAGAGGAATAGTCCAGGTAGCTGTGAGAGTCTGTAGGCTTATAGTAGATATCAGTAGATAAGCCGTCTCCAGAGATGGAGACAGAAAGACCAAGAAAGGGGAGCGAGGTGTCAGAAATGGACCAGGTAAATTTGAGGGCAGGGTGAAAGTTGGAGGCAAAGTTAATGAAGTTGACGAGCTCAGCATGTGTGCAAGAGGCAGCACCAATGCAGTCGTCAATGTAACGAAGGAAAAGAGGGGGATGGATACCGGTATAGACTTGGAACATGGACTGTTCCTCAAAGCCAACAAAAAGGCAGGCATAACTGGGACCCATATGGGTGCCCATTGCTACACCCTTGGTTTGGAGGAAGTGGAAGGAGCCAAAGGAGAAATTATTGAGGTAAGAACTAATTCCGCTAGACGGAGGAGAGTGGTGGTAGAGAGGAATTGGTTAGGTCTGGAATCCAAAAAAAAGCGAAGAGCTTCAAGACCATCTCGGTGGGGGATGGAGGTATATAGGGACTGGACGTCCATGGTGAAAGTAAGACGGTGGGGGCCAGGGAACTTAAAATCATTGAAAAAATTCAAAGCATGAGAAGTGTCACAAACATAGGTGGGAAGAGATTGAACAAGGGGGGGATAAGACAGTGTCAAGGTATGCAGAAATGAGTTCAGTGGGGCAGGAGCAAGCTGAGACAATACGTCTACCTGGACAGGTAGGCTCGTGGATCTTGAGTAGGAGGTAGAAACGGGAAGTGTGCGGTGTGGGAACTATGAGGTTGGTGGCAGTGGCTGGGAGATCCCCAGAGCTGATAAGGTTAGTGATGGTATAGGAGACAATGACCTGGTGCTCCTTAGTGGGGTCATGATCAAAGGGTAAATAAGAGGAGGTATCAGAGAGTTGTCGCTGTGCCTCGGCCAGGTAGAGGTCAGTACGCCAGACAACAACAGCGCCCCCCTATCAGCAGGTTTTATAGTGAGGTTGGGATTGGTGCGGAGGGAGTGGAGAACAGAGCATTCGGAAGGAGTGAGGTTGGAATTGGAACAGGGTGTGGTGAAGTCAAGATGGTTAATGTCCCGTCGGCAATTAGCAATAAAGAGATCCAGAGCAGGTAGAAGACCAGAGCGGGGTGTACTTTTCTATGTCCAAATCAACCCACTAAGCTCTAATGGACTGGCTCAAGACACATGTGCATAAAATGAAGTTTGTACCAACACACACATGCAGATGATAACTGCTACACTCAGTGGGTAACCATGCACTTCCATCTCACTCATCCATGTATCACATGATCATTGACTATACAGAGACTGGGTAGCCAGTCCTATCCCATCTTACTGCTGGATTTCCATGCAGAAGTGCAGGTCATTCACTAAGTAGTTGACGATGATATGTCGACTGCACACAACTCGCTTTCTTATCTGGGGCACCTCAGCATCCTCTCCATATTCAGACACTCGGACTATCAATGAGTTAGCCACAGAAGGTATCGTGGACTGATTGTGAGATGCGGTCATATCTGGAAGCAAAAGGGGAAAAAAAACACTTAATTAGGGGAAAGATCATTCAGTGAGAGACATTCCATCTACAATTGTAGGGACCCCAAACTGTTCCAGACTGAGCACTGACACTTCTATCTAACACCCCGAGTGTACTTGACCATAGAATCATAGAACAGTTACACCTATCGTGTCTGATACTGTGCACCCAGGCTAACCCTACTGAATCTACAATGGCCCTGCAGGTTACAATTTTCCAAGAGCGCAGGCTTTCCTTAACCAATTAATATCAAGGCTTTAGACAGGATGTAGTACAGATTCAATGTAATGGGCCACAGAGCAGAATTCAAACATTCAAGAAACATGAAAGTTATGCCTTTTCTCATCAGATCAAAGGCAGTAAAGGAGGCATTTGCAAAGGAGCCAGGAGGAGTAGGAGGTATACACCCTGAAACTCAATCCAGTTTTGAAGATGACCCTTCATCAGGTCTCGGCCCGAAACGTCGACAGCGCTTCTCCCTATTGATGCTGCCTGGCCTGCTGTGTTCTATCAGCATTTTGTGTGTGTTGTTGTTTGAATTTCCAGCATCTGCAGATTTCCTCATGTTTGCTCCATATTCAACATGTCGCGACCCCTCTGAATTTTATGTTTCAATCATAGTCTGCTAGCTGACTTCTAAACTCTAACAGGTTTAAGTATAACCAAGTAAGTTATTCCTCAGTGGCCAAACTGTCAATTAGCGTAGTAAACTTCTAGCAAACAGCTTCTAATGCATAAACATCCTTCCTTAAATAAGGAAATCAGTAGAGATTTACAGCACAGAAATTGGCCCTTCAGATTACTATATCCAAGCTTCTATTACACTGTTATAAGACTATTGAATAGTCTCCTTGTACAATGAGGTGGACTCTTGACCTCACAATCTATTTTACTATGGCCTTGCACCTTACTGTCTACCTGAACTGTACTTCCTCTGTAACTGTAACATTTCATTCCACACTCTGTTATTGCTTTTCCCTTGTCCTACCTTGATGTACTGATAGAACATAGAATAGTACAGCACATTACAGGCCCTTCGGCCCACAATGTTGTGCCAACCCTTAAACCCTGCCTCCCATATAATCCCCCACCTTAAATTCCTCCATATACCTGTCTAGTAGTTTCTTAAACTTCACTAGTGTATCTGCCTCCACCACTGACTCAGGCAGTGCATTCCACGCACCAACTACCCTCTGAGTGAAAAACCTTCCTGTAATATCCCCCTTGAACTTCCCTCCCCTTACCTTAAAGCCATGTACTGAGCAGTGGTGCCCTGGGGAAGAGGTGCCAGCTGTCCACTCTGTCTATTCCTCTTAATATCTTGTACACCTCTATCATGTCTCCTCTCATCCGCCTTTTCTTCAAAGAGTAAAGGCCTAGCTCCCTTAATCTCTGATCATAATCCATACTCTCTAAACCGTGTACCCCCAGATCCCTCTGATGTAATGCAAGTATCTGGATGATATTGAAAACGATATGTTTCACTGCACCTAGGTACATGTGACAATAGTAAACCAATTGATCTTACTAACCATATTGATCCCATTTCCCACCACTTGGTCATATTGGATCCCATTTCCCACCACCAGAATGCCTTGGTGATTGAAGTGCTCATAGAGAATACTATACTCCAGATCCATCACCGGTGCCTTAGTTTACTGAATCAGAGCCTACTTAATTTTGAATACCTATTTTTGTACTGAATTCCCCAGCAACAAGCCATAACATAATGTAAGCTTTCATAAATACTTGTAGTATCTGCATACAAGCCTTTTGCTAATCATACGGCAGGACAATTAGCCGAGTAAACTTCCAGCAGGTTAGACTAGCAAACAACTTCCAATGCTTTAGCATCCTTCCTTTAACAAGGAAATCAATAGAGACTTACAGACAGATAACTTCATATTTTCCACTTACACTCCATTCAGAAGACCTTTTCCTCATTAGACAGACCATAAGACCATACAACATATGAGCTGAATTAGGCATTTCAGCCTATTGAGTCTGCTCCATCATTTCATCGCAGCTGATCCATTTCCCTTTCAGCCCCATTCTCCTGCTTTCTCCCCATAACCTTCCACACCCTGACTAATCAAGAGCCTAACAACCTCCGTCTTAAATAATTTCAATGACTGATCTCCACAGCCGCCTGTGGCAATGAATTCCACAGATTCATTTCCATGTGGCTAAATGGATTCCTCCTCACCTCCATTCTAAATGAACATCCCTCTATTCTGGTCCTAGACTCCGTCAACAAAGGAAATAATCTTCACATCCACTCTATCTAAGCCTTTATACGTTTGATAAGTTTAAATGAGATCCCCTCCCCCACCCCCAACCTCATTCTTCTAAATTCCAACGAGTCACGCATGACTGGAAAGATGTGGAGGCCTAGGAGAGGACGCAGAAAGGGTTCACCAAGATGCAGCCTGGATTACAGGGAATTAGTTAAAAGACTGGACAAACTTGGGTTGTTTTCTCTAGAGCAGAGGATGCTGTGGGGAAGCCTGACACAAGTTTATAAAACTATGAGAGTAAATAGTCAGAGTCTTTTTCCCGGGGTAGAAATGTCAAAAAACTTACAGGCATATTTTAGAGTGTGGGTTAACATTTAAATGAAGTGTGTGGCACAGATATGTTGGACACCTTTGCCTGGGACACAATGGCAGGGAAGTGGAGGAAGTAGACATGATACTGGTATTTAACATTGGCCCATGAACAGGCAAGGAGTGGAGGGATGGGATTAGCTAATTCGGCACAATGGTCAGCACAGACATTGTGGGCCAGACCATGGTCCTGTGATGTTTCGTTCTATTTTTCTTGCTTCTGGGAGTCAAGGGTGATTGATCTGAGACCAAGAGAGTGAGTGCTGGCAACTCGAAGGATAAAGTGTTGTGACAAGAGGGAATCAGGAGAAATTCTCTCAGCCAGCAGGCAGTGATTCAGTCATTCACACAGAACAAGCTGACAGCACACTAGGAGGATATGGCTTGTCACACCCCTGTCTGAGCCCATGGAGAGGAGATCAGGACAGTAGGCCAAAGCTGACAAACAACCCCCACACCTATTACAAAGAAATAGTGTCCTGAGGTTTATACTTGGAGAACAACATGGACAAGTTGGAGCGACGTGGTAGCATAGTAGCACAACGCTTTAGGGTACAGGGTTCAATTTCCGCTGCTGCCTCTAATGAACTTGACCATTCTTTCCGTGACCGCATGGGTTTCCTCCGAATGCACCGGTTTCTTTCCACAGTCCAAAGATAGACTGGTTGGTAGATTAACTCGTCATTGTAATTTGTCCACTGATTAGGCTAGGGTTAAATCGGGGGATTGCTGGGCAGCACGGATCAGAAGACCAGAAAGGTCTATTCTATTCTATTTGTCAATAAAATAGGCTGGGCTAAGGGCCCTGTTCTGTGTTGTGACTGTGACTCTATGACTATAACAGAAGAAGTTTACTGGATTCCACCTGGGGCTGCGATTGTCACAGAAATCACAGTGGAATCAAAGAGGGGGATGGTATTTTGCAAGGGGAAAGGCAATGGTCACAGTCAAGGGGCTAGCACAACGTGATGAATGAAAATCGTCACTTCCTACTGACCTCAGCATGTTGAACCCTGTCAGTAAAACAATCCCACCCCTGTGAGGGTTCAGCTCCTCATGAACTTACTTTCCTCATCATTGTACACTTCATCACGCAGGTAGCTTTCAAACATTTGGCACACGTGTGGAGTCTTTATCATGCGCAGGAACAGTATTATCATTTTGATCACCTTCTGCAGCTCCTTCCATGCTCGGTTCTAAAACACCAGAGAGGGCATCACAGATCAGTGCTACGCTCACATGTACCCACAGTCCAACTCACTCTCGCGCACACATGCAGTCCAATGGACAAACATCCCACCCTGCAAAAATGCATTTCAAGAAGGTAGAACCACCACCCCCGCACCCTGCAATTCCATATCCCCACCCACCCCACCCACCGGTCAACCTCCAAAGGTGTATGTTTACAGGACATTTGATTATGAAAGAACACAACAATTTATTTGATCACATATTGAAACTATATACGCACACACATACATGACACCTGCTAAACTATATATATATATACGAATGACACCTGTTAAATTCACTCAACATGTCTTTTACAGTCGTTGAACCCACCACAGGCAATAGAAAAGTCACTGTTGCAAACAGTGCAGCGAGCAACACTGTCATTATTTTTGACCCCTATTAGGCAGGGGTACACTTTAGTGTAGTCTGGGGTGAAGTACGTTTTATATTTTCTTTTTTTTGGAACACTCTGCCATGGCGCTGCAGGACACTAAACTGAACTGATGGACAATGAAAGAGAGAGAGAGAGAGGTCGACTGTAAAGCCCGCCCACAGAGAAAGCTGATAGGTCTACTTAGCACAAAGAGAGACCAATCAGAATGCTCATTCTGTCACTCTCTTGCTATGTCTGTCAGTTGCTCTCTCTGTCTCTCTCTCTCCCCCTCTCGCTCGCTCGCTCTCAAAAAGATCAATTTCTGGAATATCGTATATAATTTGTGGGTGTCAGGGAGTCACTATCAATTTGCGGGAGACTCCTGGAACTTCCAGGAGAGGTGGGATGTCTGAACTCAGTCTTGCTCACAGCTGCAGTCCAACTCATTTGAGTATGGGGAAATGAACGGGTGTTTGGTGTGGGCCAGGCAGGTGGCAGTTTCCGTTCATACATACTCCGTGACTGCCCGTGCACCAGCCTGGAGGCTAATCCAAGGACCTCCACTTGGAGATCAGGGTCCCAAGCTAAATTGCACAACTTCAGAGAACTATTTCCAAAGAAATCCCAAATGAGTAGTGAAGGTTTGCATTGTGACCCTCCAGCCAGTGGGCAGATACAGTTCCGAAGCATGTCCACACCCACCCAATATGCACATGTTTATTTATTTATTTAGAAATACAGCACAGAACAGGCACTTCCAGCCCAGCAACCCACCTATTTAACCCTCACCTAATCACAGAACACTTTACAACGATTAATTATTTACTAATCGGTACATCTATGAAATGTGGGAGGAACCCAGAGCACCTGAAGGAAGCTCACATGCTCAAGGGGAGGATGTACAAACTCCTTACAGTGTCAGAGCTGAACTCCAAACTCTGAACAGTAATATCATCGCACCACCGCCACGCTATGTGCCACAAATTCAAGAATGCCTTATCTCATCTTACGCACAAGCGCATATGCATACAGTTGAAAACTTCCAAAAGAGTATGTGCACATATACAAAACAAGCTGAACAGCAATACAGACATGAGTGTGCATTTACAGTGCTGCTTCCAGATAACCTGCTGTGTTTTCAGAAATGTCTCTCCTTTTCTGACAGGAAATAGAAGGCAGGCTCAGCACATGGATCCTCTAGGAATGGGGAGTGCTCCACCCCTGAAGGAATGGGTGCTGCAGGTCACCGAGCCTGCAACGGTGAGGGGTAGGAACAAGAATCGAACAAACAGCAAAGCTGACTTTTCAGATGCTTCTGCCAGTCTGGGGAAATCTCCTTCCCATTACACCGATGGTGCCAAGTTGCAACTTCCATTGAAGTTGTGGCTCAGTTTCTGTTGCTTTTTTTAGTGGTTTTTCTTGGGATCATGGGGTTGATTTTGGGGATGGAGCGTGATGTTGGAGGTCAGATTAGGGCTCAGGGAAATGAAAGGAACTAGAGAACTGGTCAGGGTCTGAAGTCTCGGCTCTGTATTCAGAATACTAACGACACAAAAGTGGGACACCCATGGACTAGGTCGGGATGTCAGGCCAACAGACCAGCGCCAACAGAGTTGGTGGATTCCTTCAGACATCGCAGGGTCACCAAGTTGTCAGAGGGTTCCAGAGTCAGAGGCAGGAGGAATGAGGCCCAAGGATTCACGACTCACTGAGACCCAAGCTCAAGCCCTAGTGTTCTGTGATCTGTGATCGTGGTGTTGATGCTGAGGATCGAGATTCGAGGGTTGAATTGAAGGCCCAGGGTTGGGGACCCAGGTCTGTGATTCCCTATGGGTACACTGGGGTATTTGAACGGGGGTGTTGGTTGCTAACACAAACAACGCACTTACTGTATGTTACGATGTACACATGAAAAATAAATCTGTATCTCATAAGATGTCCCATCAGCCCAACATCGCAATGACTTTCGTGAAGAAGGTACTCTGACAGGCACTGAGAGGGGTGTGCGGTACCAGTTCTAAAGGAAAGGGGGAATCACTGGCATACTGTATGATACTAGCAAGCAGCAGCCTGGCTTCTGGCATCAAAGCGTTGGATGGCATGGTAGCCAAGTGTAGCATGGTAGCACGATGCTTCACAGCGCCAGTGATGCTGGTTCAATTCTCGCTGCTGTCTGAAAGGAGTTTGTATGTTCTCCCCATGACCATTTGGGTTTCCTCCCACAGTCCAAGGACATACCAGTTAGTATGTTAATTAGTCATTGTAAATTGTCCTGTGTATAGGCGAAGGTTAAATCAATGGGTTGTAGGGCAGTTCGGCTCGTTGGACCGAAAGGGCCTGTTCTGCATTGTATCTCTAAATAAAAGGAGGTTTGATATGAAGCGGAGATGGAAGAATGTGCTACACCTGGTGAGACACCAGCCACAAATGGACTGTAGTAAGGTCAGGGGGTGGGGGGATGCTAGGGTCCCAGCTCCATGGAGGATGGGTTCAAATGCGCACTCTGCTCAGGCACAGGAGTACTTGGCTAAGCACTGTCTTCAGCATTCTGGTTGCTCATGCTAAGCAAGCATACCGAGCTGGGAAGCTGGCATTTTCTCAAGCATATCAGATGCAACAGCAGAATTAACACTGAAGCCAGCCTTTCCACAGCTTTATATCAACCCACAACCAAATGCCCAGGACATGGCTGCAGCCTCCAGCCTCCGCCACCCGGAGTATCACAATCCCTTCAAAGAACCCACTGCATTGTCACAGGTAAGGGCAATACCTTATCTCACTTTCCGCCAGACCACAAACTGAAGGGGCCTTCAGACCAGTTGAGGTCTGAAGAGGAACTAAAAATTTCCACTCAAAATGGTCAGTTCATCATGGGCTCAAGAGCCTGTACTGTGCTGTGCTGTTATATGTTCTACATTCTATGTTTTCCATTCCCCCTAGCTACAGAGTATTCAGCATGGATTGCCTGTCATCTCACAGCTATGTTTCATCAGAATATTGCTCCAGTGTTCATAACGCTCTGAGTAGTGAGGAGCACTGAATTAACCATGACATGCAGCTATCTGAATTCTCACCGTTTGACTGAGGACGTGGATAGACCTGAAGGTATGTATAGAGGAGTCCTTGTGATATTGGGATTCTGCTGGGTATGTTTTCAGGTAGAGTTCAAACCTGTGCCAACACAAAGAGGAAGTCACACTGCCATCCCAGGCATCCTCCAACAGTTGACATACTGTAGTTTAGACAGAGTCATCACACACGCTAGCAGCAAGTTACTTTGAATCTCCACCAGGGAGTGACATGTTAGTGTTTTCCAAGATATTGCTGGTACATCTGGTCCCTTCCCTCTGCTGGAGGATCTGTTGTATCATTTATTACCCAAAGAAATCTGCCCTGCAACTGGTCACCCCCGTTACCCTGCATGGTGGCTGTCTTTGGTAGCACCTACAGGAAACCTTGCTGCAACTCATCTTTCACACAGCCGAACAGCAGCAGATTTCCTCACCTTCCTCTCCAGTCCAGACATCATTCCAACTTGATGCCCTTTGTCGGTGCTATCTCCCTACACAATTCCTTCATCATGGGCACGCCAGGAACACCAGAATGAAACAGGCATCCTGAACTGGATTGCTCTACCACTCAAAGTGACAGTGACCACTTCCTTCACCTCCCAAAGTCTCTCCAGGGTCCTCTGTTCTAATTTGCAAATTGCATCCTTCCCATCAGGAGCCCGCTCCATATTAACCACGTCTACGAGACGTGCTCCCTTGATCATATTCTTGCTAAGCTACTGACAGCCCAGCACCTCTCCTGCACCATGTTTAGCTGGCACTAGTAAATGTCCCTCATCCTGAGGTTTTGGTCCACAATCAGTCAGGCCATCCTGTCATCTCTACTCCTGAATAGTCCTACATGACCGAGATCTGTTCTTGCAAGCAAGTTCACCATTGCTGAATACTGCAGCTCTCCTCGAGCTCACTGTCATCTCCAAATTTAATCTTCCACTGCATCACTTCCACAGACACCACAACAGCTATGACTGAAATACAAACAGAACTATCTGATTATAACAGAGCCTCAATTTTATTAGCTAATCAAATATTTGTCACAGTACCTCCTCCTGCCCCCATCCATCCCTTCCCTGCTGTCAAGGCATTTTGGACTACCTGGTTCCAGATTCCATCTTCAGCTGCCTTGAGTATTCAGTTGTAATTGCTTTCCTTCACATTCCCACACCTGAATTTCCATGGAACCACTCTTGGAGCACTCACTTCCTAACAACAGAAGTATGTTCCCAAAGTAAAAATGGACAGCATGACGAACACCAGTATGCCTTCTTTAGTCAGGAAGCACTCTGGCTCTAGCAAACATAATTCTATTAGTTTTAAGGTAGCGATGCAAAAGGGTAGGTCAGGTCCACAGGTTAGAATACTAAACAGGTCTAGGGCTCATTTTGGTGGAATTAAGCAAAATCTTGCAGACATCAACTAGGAAAGCCTGTTTAAAAGGACTGAATGGCTTTTCATATGGTGATATCAAGATTCCGGGGAAAGGGTTAATCTGCAAGTTTAGGGAACCCTGGCTGATTCGAGCTCTCATCAGGAAAATGAAGGAAGCATGGATTGGGTTTTGGAGGTCGGGATGTGTGAATCCCTTGAGGACTTTAAAAGATTATCAATAAATCTAAGAGAAGAGCAACAGAGGGTGCAGGGATGATGACAGAGCAGCAATGGCTGGAATTTCTGGAAGCAATTCAGAAGGTGCAGGATAAATACATCCCAAAGAGGAAGAAGGCAGGATGACACAACCATGGCTAACAAGGGAAGTCAAAACCAATATAAAAGCCAAAGAGAGGGCAGATAACAGAGCAAAAGTTAATGGAAAGATAGAGGATTGGGAAGCTTTTAAAAGCCATAAGACATAGGAGCAGAATTAGACCATTTGGCCCATCAAGTCTGCTCTATCATTCAATTATGGCTGATCCTTTTTTCCCCTCCTCAGCTCCACTCCTTGGCCTCCTCCCCATAACCTTTGAGGCCATGTCCAATCAAGAACCTATCAAGCTTTGCCTTAAACACACTCAACGACCTGGGCTCCACAGCTGCCTGTGGCAATAAATTCCACAAATTCACCATCCTCTGGCTAAAGGAAGTTCTCCACATCTCGGTTTTAAATGGACTGCCCTCTATCCTAAGACTGTGCCCTCTTGTCCTAGATTCCCCCACCATGGAAAACATTCTTTCCACATCTACTCTGCCTAGGCTTTTCAACATTCGAAAGGTTTCAATGATATCCTTCTAAATTCCAGTCAGTACAGACCCAAAGCCATCAAGCGTTCCTCAAATGATAACTCTTCCATTAATTGATTTCATCCTTGTGAACCTCCTCTGAACCAATGTCAACATATCTTTTCTTACATAAGGAGAGAAAACTGTTCACAATACAAGGTAAGGCCTCACCAGTGACTTATAAGACCTCAGCATCACATCCCTGCTCTTATATGCTAGACCTCTTCAAAAGAATGCTAACATTACATTTGCCTTCCTCACCACTGACTCTACCTGCAAGCTAAAGTTTAGGGTGTTCTGGACAAGGATGCCCGAGTCCCTTTGCATCTTAGATTTTTAGGTTTTCTCCTCGTTTAGAAAAGAGTCTGCTCATTTATTTCTACTACCAGGGTGTATGACCATGCATTTTCCAACACTGCATTTCATTTGCCACTTTCTTGCCCATTCTCCTCATCCAAGTCCTTCTGCAGCTTTCCTGTTTCCTCAACACTACCTGCCCCTCACCAACCTTCATACCATCTGCAAACTTGGCAGCAAAACCATCATCTTAATCATTGATATACCGCAGAACACTGATAGTCACTGGCAGCCAACCAGAAAAGGATCCTTTTATTCCTGCTTGCTGCCTCCTACCCATCAGCTACTGCTCTAACCATGCTAGTAACTTTCCTGTAATACCATGGGCTCTTAACTTGGCAGGCAAGAATAAGTCCAACTACACGACATCCACTGCATCCCCTTTATCTGCCTTATGTGTAATCTTCTCAAAGAATTCCAAAAGTTTTGTCAGGCAAGATTTACCCTGAAGGAAATCATGCTGACTAGATTCAAGATGGCGGCGCGACGCAGCTTGCAGCGGCCACTCCGGAACTGATTATCTGTGAAGTGGGGTGCCATGCACAATCATAATCGATTGAAAACGGACGTGGAAGCACGGAAAAACATCAGGAAATTCCAGGAAGACCTTCTTCGTTGCTGTTGCTGCTGTGAGGTCCGGGTCTCTGCTGGAAAGAACAGGCCCCCAGTCCTCGGGGTCGCATTGCCGATGGCCATTGGCGGGGCCATCTTAATACGCTCAGCAGAGGATGGCGCTTGGAGAAGCTGTGCCGGAGGGGACGGTTGTCGGCTCAGAGGTTCGACGGACTCAGAGGTGCGACGGACTCAGAGTCCTTTCAGTGTGTGCTACGTCTGCGAGGCTGGTTTCGACGGAGCTTCCATTGTGGCTGCATCTGCGAGGCTGTCGGGCAGCGCCTTGGAAGTCCATAGCGGGGGTACTCACTTCTGCCACCGGCGTGGGATGGTGAGTCTGTCGGGACCCTGGGGACTTGTGGAAACTGTGGTGATTTCTTTTGAACTTACAGTCCTTTAACATCTTGGACTATTTTTACTGTGTCCATAGTCTGTTTTTTTTTATCAATTATGCTATTGTTTGCACTGTTGTAACTATGTGGTTTTGTGTAGGTCTTGTAGCTTTAGTTTCTAGTCTTGTTTGTCTGGTGGATTTGGAGATCCTTTCCGGGGAATGCGCTAGGTAGCGCCATTTTATATGCAGCAGCCTCTCCAGACTCTGGATTGGGGATTGCCAAATGTTACGTGGATTTTCTGGTGTAATCTGTTTTGTCATATGCTTTCGTGATATCGTTCTGAGGGAATGTTGTCTCATTTTTTAACTGCATTGCATTTGTGGTTTCTAAATGACAATAAACTGAATCTGAATCTGACTCTGTCCTGTCTTGTCCTATGTCACTAAGTACTCCATAACCTCATCCTTAACAATTGACTCCAACATCTTCCCAACCACTGAGGTCAGACTAACTGGTCTATAATTTCCTTTCTGCTGCCTTCCTCCTTTCTTAAGGAGTGACATTTGCAATTTTCCAGTCCTCTGGCACCATGCCAGAGTCCAATGATTTTTGAAAGATCATTACTAATGTTTCTCTACCGCTACCTCTTTCAGAACCCCAGGGTGCAGTTCATCAGGTCCAGGTGACTTTTGTAATTTTAGGTCTTTCAGCTTTTTGAGCTCCTTCTCCCTTGTAATAGAAACTGCACTCACTTCTCTTCTCTCACAGCCTTCAACATCTGGCGCACTGCTAGTGTCTTCCACAGTGAAGACTGATGTAAAATGTTCATTCAATTCATCTGCCATCCCTTTGGCTCTCTTTATTATTTCTTCAGGCTCATTTTCTATAGGTCTTACATCCACCCTCATCTCTCTTACATACTTGAAGAAGCTTTTACTATCCACTTTGATAACCTGATTTTCCCAATCGACTTGCATGTTGAATTCTCCCATGACTATCATAACATTGCCTTTTTGCATGCATTTTTGACATTAGAATAGATAGAATGTGATTAGGAGGAGTCAGCAGAGTTTCATGGAAAGTCGTGCTTTACAAATCTTGTTGAATTCTTTGAAGAGGTAACCAAAGGCTTTGAAGGTAGGGCACTGGGTGTTGTCTAACTGAACTGCAACAAGGTCTCTGATGAACGGCAATCTGGACATTGGAAGTTCGGAGATGAGGGGACTTCAATCAGGTCCAGAGCCCGAGGATAAAAGGCAGCAGTGGGTCACGGCAGTGAAAAAGACCTTTGACCAGTGACCAGTTGGCATTTGAGGTTAATTAGTAAGTGCAAATTAAAGGAAGGCAGGGGCAAACACAGTGGCTGTCGTCAGAGTGGTGATCTTGAGGCTTTAGCTCTTTAGCGCTTCATCAAAGAGGGATTTCAGTCAGAGAAAGCAAAGGAAAGAAAATCTCAAGTGTTTTCCTTCTTTTCTTTATATCTGGTCAGCTAGGACAGTAGAGATGCCAGCAGGATAGCTGTATGCTCCTCTTGTGGGATGTGGGGAGGCAAGGAGACCTCCAGTGTCCCTGACAACTACAACTGCGAGAAGTGCATCCAGCTGCAGGCTCCAACAAACTGCATTTAGGAGTCGGAGCTGGAACTGGATGAACTCCAGATCATTCGGGAGGCTGAGAGGGTGATAGATAGGACATACAGAGAGGTAGTTACACCCAAGGTGCAGGACACAGGAAATTGGGCGACAGGAAGGGGAAAGGGGTTAAGGAGCTAGTGCAGAGTACCCCTGTGGCAATCAGCCTCAACAACAGGTATATCACTTTGAATACTATCAGGGGGAATTACCTAACAGAGGAAGCAGTGGTCAAATCTTTGGTTCTGAGTCTGCTTCTGTGACTCAGAAGGGAAAGGGGACAAGAGGCACACTGTGGTGATAGGGGATCTATTAGTTAGGGGAAAGGACAGGAGGTTCTGTGGGCAAGAACAAGATTCCCAGATGGTATCTTGCCTCCCAGGTGCCAAGGTCTGGGACATTTTGGATTGAGTCCTCATCATTCTTGTGAGGGTGAACAGCCAAAGGGACCAATGACATGGGTAGGACTAGTGACGGGGTTCTGGTTAGGGAGTTCGGGGAGTTAGGTGCTAAGTTAAAGGGCAGGATCTCCAAGGTTCTGATCTCAGGATTGCTACTCATGCCATGGGCTAGTGAGGCCAGAATGGAAGATTACAAAGTTTAATATGTGGCTAAGGAGTTGGTGTAGGTGGGAAGGCATCTGACCTTTGGATCATTGGGCTCTCTTTCAGGGAAGGTGGGACCTGCACAGAAGGGACAGTTCGCACCTGAACTGGAGCGGGACTAATATCCTAGTGGGAAGGTTTGTTAATGCTGCATGGTGAGGTTTAAACTAGAGTTGCAGGGAGATGGGAACCAGAGTGCCAGAACAGTTAGTGGAGAGGTTGTGGAGGCAAAAGTTAGGAATCAAAAGGTTGAGCATGGTGCAACTAGTGCCCTGAGCCGCCTTTATTTCAATGCAAGAAGTATTGTAGGAAAGGCAGATTATAGTGCTGAAGATGAGACAGCTGGTTTACTAACAGAGATAATGTGTAGTCAAGAGAGGCTGTTCACAGGGCAAAACTGCAGTCAACAAGATGAGTTTCAATGTAAAAGGCAGACAAAATTGAAAAGGGTGAATACAGGACTGAGCGTGTTATATTTGAATGTGTGTAGTATGCAGAATAAAGTAGATGAACTTGCAGCACAGTTGCAGATTTGCAGGTTTAATATTGTAGGCAATACGGAATCACGGCTGAAAGATTATAGCTGGGAACTTAATGTCCAAGGATACACACTATATCGAAAGGACAGGCAGGAAGGCAGAGGGGAGCGGTATTGCTCTGCTGGTAAAAATAGAAATCAAATCATTAGAAAGAGATGACATGGGTCGGAAGGTATCAAATCATTGAGCTAAGGAACTGCAAGGGCAAAGAGACCCTGATGGGATATATACAGATCCCCCAAACAGTAAAAAATGCATGCCAAAGGGGCAATGTTACAATAGTCATGAGGAATTTCAAATTGCAGGTAAATTAGGAAAATAAGGTTGGTGCTGGATTCCAGGAGGGGGTATTTCTAGAACGCTTATGAGATGGTTTTTTAGAGCAGCTTGTGGTTGAGCCCATTAGAGGATCAGCTATTCTGGAATGGGTGACATGCAATGAACTAAATTTAATTAGAGACCTTAAGGTAAAGGAACCCTTAGGAGCAAGTGATCATAATATGATCTAATTCACCTTGAATTTTGAGGAGATGATAAAGTCAGATGTATCAGTATTACAGAGGCTAACAAGTGAAGTCAAATCCTACATAAAAGCCAAAGAGAGGGCATATAATAGATGAAAAATTAATGGGAAGTTGAAATATTGGGAAGCTTTCAAAAGGTAACAGAAGGCAACTAAAAAGCTCATTAAGAAGGTAAAGGTGGAATATGAATGTAAGCTAGCCAATAGTATTAAAAAAGGATACTAAAAGTTTCTTCAGATACATAAAGGGTAAAACAGCGGTGAGAGTGGATATCGGATAGCTGGAAAATGATGCTGGAGAGATAGTAATGGGGACACGGAAATGGCAAATGAACTGAATAAATATCTTGTGTCAGTCTTCATGGTGGAAGATACCAGCAGTATGGCAGAAATTCCAGGTGTCTGGGAATGAAGTGTGTGAAGCTACCAGCTAGAGAGAGAGGGTTCTTGGGAAACTGAAATGTCTGAAGGTAGATAAGTCACCTGGACCAGATAGTGTACACCCCAGAGTTCTGAAAGAGATGAGTGAAGAGATCATGGAGGCATTAGTTAATCATCTTTCAAGAATCTCTAGATTCTGGAATGGTTCCTGAAGACTGAAAAATTGCAAATGTCACTCCACTTTTCAAGAAGGGAGAGGCAGAAGAAAGGAAACTATGGGCCAGTTAATCTGACCTCCATGGTTGGGAAGATGTTGGAGTCCATTATTAAGGATGAGATCTCAGGGTACTTGGAGGTACATGATAAAATAAGCCACAGTCAGCATGGTTTCATCAAGGGAAAACCTTGTCTGACCAATCTGTTGGAATTCTTTGAAGAAATAACAAGCAGGATAGGCAAAGGAGAATTGGTTGATTGTTGTGTACTTGGATTTTCATCACAGCTGATCCAATTTTCCCCTCAGCCCCAATTTCCTACCTTCTCTCTCCAAGCCGTGACAAATAAAGAATCTATCTACTTCTGCCTTAAAAATTCATTAAGACTAGGCTTCCACAGCTGCCTGCGGCAAAGAATTCCACAGATTCACCATGATCTGGCTAAACAAATTCCTCCCCATCTCCATTCTAAAGGGATGCCCCTCTATTCTGAGGCTGGGTCTTCAGGTCTTAGACTCTCCCACCATAGGAACTATTCTCTTCACATCCACTCTGTCAAGGCCTTTCACCATTCAATAGGTTTCAGTAAGGTCATCCCTCATTTTTCTAAATTCCTCTGAATAGAGGCCCAGAGCCATAAAACGCTCCTCATATGACAAGCCATTTAATCCTGGAATAATTTTAATTATGGGCTGAGTGCGGGTAGGTGGGACTAGTTGAGATTAAGGGTTCGGCATGGACTAGAAGGGCCAAGATGGCCTGTTTCCGTGCTGTGATTGTTATATGGTTATATGGTTATAATTTCTGTGAACCTCATTTGAACCCTCTCTAGTTTCAGCACATTCTATTTTAAGATAAAGAGCCCAAAACTGCTCACAGTACTCCAAGTGAGGCCTTACCAGTGCTTTATATTCTAGTCCTCTTGAAATGAATGCTAACATTGCATTTGCCTTCCTCAACAGAGACTCAAACTGCAAATTAACCTTTAGGGAATATTGCACAAGGACTTCCAAGTCCTTTGCACCTCAGTTTTTTGTATTTTCTCTTATTTAGAAAACAGTCAACCCTTTCATTTCTTTGACCAAAGCATGACCATACACTTCTCAACATTGTATTCCGTCTGCCATTTCTTTGCCCATTCTCCTAATCTGTCTAAGTTCTTCTATAGCCTCTCTACTTCCTCAAAACTACCAGCCCCTCCACCTACCTTCATATCATCTGCAACCTTTGCAACAAGGCCATCAATTCCATCATCTAGATCATTGACATATAACGTAAAAAGGAATTGGTACCAACACAGACACCCGTGGAACACCACTAGTCACCGGCAGCCAGCCAGAAAAGGCTCCTTTTATATCCTCCCTTTGTCTCCTGCCAATCAGCCACTGCTTTATCTGTGGTAGATTCTTTCCTGTAATACCATGGCTTGTAAGCTGTCTTTTGTGTGGCACCTTGTCACCTTGTCCTTCTGAAAATCCAAGTACACAGCATCAACCAATTTTCCTTTGTCCATCCTGCTTGCTATTTCTTCAAAGAATTCCAATAGATATGTCAGGCAAGATTTCCCTTGAGGAAACCATGCTGACTACAGCCTATTTTATCATGTGCCTCTAAGTACCTTGAGAGCTCATCCTTGATAATGGAAGAGTACAGAAAAGATTTACGAGGATGTTGCTAGGAGTAGAGAGCCTCAGTTATAGGGAGAGGTTGTCCAGAATAAAGGACTCAATTCCTTGGAATGCAGGAGAATGAGGTTTGACCTCACAGATGTGTTTAAAATTATGAGAAGCTTGGTTTCAGATAAATAGTAACAATCTTTTCCCCAAGGTTGGGGAGTCCAAAACTAGAGGGCATCCATTTAGGGTGAGAGGGGAAAGATCTAAAGGGATCTGATTGATCTGCTAGACGAATTGGTTGAAATAGGTACTATAGTATCGTTTAAGAAACACTTGGATGGGTAAGGAGGGAGTCTCACTGGGTTGGACACAGGAAATTGGGTCTAGCTGTCACAGACTCATTCAGTCATTAGAATTAGCATTAGGGTTAGGGTTAACATTAATACTATTGCTCTATAACTCTATGATTTTGTCTACCTCAGTTACCCCCTGCAGATCTGCAGGGACTGTTGGATTTGTACACTAAAGGCCCTTCTCTCTACAAAGCACCCTAATTATTTATGTCCTAGCCTTATTTGACACCCCCACCCTTATCAAAATGCATTGTGTATTTCATTGTATCAATAATGTTTCTTCCTTCTCTGTTAGACATTCCTGTTTTCTCTATCCCTCCATTTTTTCCCAGTCCAAAACATCTTGTCTTCTACAATTCACAGTTCTGATGAAGAGTCTTTAAACTGAAATATTTTCTCTGTTTCTTTCTCCAGAGATGCCGAATGCTTAAGAGCGTTCTCTGTTGATGGATGATGGACAGTGGCGTCAAACTAAATATAGGCGAAATGGAGCAGAAGGCAGCAACTTCCATAGGATTATGAGATGGTGAAACTCATGCTGGGGTTAGTGTTTGGGACGTAAAAACTGTATCACTTGCTTTGGTGAGTAGGATTAAGGAAAACCACAAGCTGTTTGACACGTTCATGAAGAACAGGAGGATGACTCGATTGAGGGTAGGACCAATCAGGGATAGAAGAGGAAACACATGCCTGTAGTCTGAGGAGCTAGGGAAGGTCCTTAATGAATACTTTGTTTCAGTATTCACCACTGAGACAGACATTGGCGTTTGTAATGACAGTGTAAAACAGGCTGATATGCTAGGACATGTTGACATTAAGAAAGAGAATGTACTGGAACTGTAAACTGTAAACATTAGGAGAGCTACATCCCCAGGTCCAGATGGGATATAGTCAGGTCACTATTAGAAGCACTGACAATCTTTATATCCTCACTGGCCGCTGGAGTAATAACAGAGAATTGGCGGACAGCAAATGTTGTACCTTTGTTCAACAAAGGTAATAGGGATAATTCTGGGAATTATAAATCAGTGAATCTTACATTAGTGGTGGGCAAACTAATGGGGAGGATTCTTCAGGACAGGATTTATGAGCACTTGGAGAAGCATAATCTTATGAGGATGGCTTTGTGAGGGGCAAGTCACAAGCTAGATTGACTTTTTTTAAAAAAGAAACAAAACAAATTGATGAAGGTAGAGCAGTGGATGTGGAGAACATGGACTTTTGTAAGGCATCTAATAAGGTTCCCCATGGAAGACTCAACCAGAAAGTCATGAGGAGCAGGATCCATGGAAACTTGCCAGTCCAGATTTGGAATTAGCTTGTTCAAAGAAGGCAGAGGGTGGTAGTGGATGGTGAGTATTCTGTCTGGAGATCATTGGCCGGGGCATTCCATGGGGATCCGTCCTGGGACCCCTGCTCTTTGTGATTTTTATTAGTGACTTTGATGAAGAAGTGAAGGGGTATGTTAATAAGTTTGCAGATGACATGAAGGTTGTAGATGGTGTAGAAGGCTGTTGTAGATTACAGTGAGACATAGACAGGGTGCAGAGCTGGGCCGAGAACTGGCAGGTGGAATTCAATCTGGAAAAGTGAAGTGACAAGTGATTCTCTTTGGAGGGCTGAACTTGAGGGAGAGTACAAGGTTAATGGCAAGATTCTTAGCAGCGTGCAAGGGTCCACGTCCACACATCCCTCAAGGTTGCTGTGCAAGTTTATAGGTGATTAAGAAGGTGTGTGATGTGTTGGCCTTTGCTAGTCGGATGATTGAGTTCAAGAGGTGAACTCAATCATCACAAGCAGCTGAAGAACTCTAGTTAGACCACACTTCAGGATGCTGCCTGGATTAGAGAACATGCCTTCTGTGGTAAGGTTGAGCAAGCCAGGGCTTTTCTCCATGAAACGAAGGAGGCTGAGAGGTTCTTTAATGGAGGTGTGTATGATTATAAGAGTGGGAAGTTGAGAGGAGGTGTCAAGTGTCAGATTTTTACACAGAGTGTTGGAACACATTGCTGGAGGTGGCGGTTGAGGCTGAATCAACAGAGACACACACAGAATGCCGGAGCAACTCAGCAGGTCAGACAGTCAACGTTTCAGGACTGGAAAGGACAGAGGAGGAATCCAGAATGTGGGGGTGGGGAAGGGAGGAGTAGAAGCTGGTAGCTGATATATGAAGCCAAGTGAGTGGGAAGGTAGGTGGGTGGGGGAAGGGGGGTAAAGTGAATAGCTGGCAAGTGATGGATGGAAGAGGTGAAGGGCTGAAGAAGGAGGAATCTGATAGGAGAACAGAGTGGACCATGGTGGTGGAGACAAATTCCCAGGAATTTCCCATGTGGCTGTGATAGCGAGTCTGTGGTAGAGTCTTTTCTACTCCTGATGAAAGCTCTTGGACAGAAATGTCAGCAGTTAATTCCTCTCCGTAGATGCTTAGTTACTCTGGCATTTTGTGTGTGGTGCTCTGGATTTCCAGTATCTGTAGAATCTCTTGTGGTTATAAAAAAAATGGAGGGTTATGGGCTGTGTAGACAGAGGGGTTAGATTGACCATTGAGTAGGTTTCTATAGTTTGGGACAACTTCCTGGGCCGAAGCGCCCACATTGTGCTCTGTACTTTTTCTATGCTTTTATGTAAAAATTCAGTAGAGAGAAATTACTTGTTTCAGTGTTGTAAATTGCTCCTGTTACCCAATCACCCTTTTCACACCACCATAAAATACTGCAGACAAGCCTAAAGTAGCAAACCTGCCCTACTGACCAGCTCTGCAAGGACTTTTGAACTTCTGACTGAGCTTGTAACAGCATGCTCATCGTGACTGGCTTGCCATTCTCAATCATTTCCACAATCTGTTTGATGATTGGTGAGTTGCACTGCAGAAACTCCTCTAAGAGATTGGGGAGGGGTGGGGGTTGTGGTGGGAGGGGGAGAGACACATGAGAGAAATGAGAATCAATACTTAGTTCAGTAAACATATCCCCTGTTCTCATCTCCTTCAGTAGGCATCTTGGCAGCAAACCTCTCCCCATTAGACGGAACCAAGTGCTCAAAGAGTGCTGGCTTCTCAATGAGCTAGAGCGTTCTCTTCGCCTCATTGAATCTGATGAATCCAACAAGATAATGTGGGCCTGTACAGCTATTTACTGATGTTTTTTGTTCGACTGGTTCCACTACGTGAACACTGATGCCCAATGGAAAGTACCAAGTAAGGCACAGTTGATGTTCTCTTGAAGGCCCTATCAGGCTAGTGGAGACTGGTTTATATACTCCAAAGCAAACCCTATGTCATTCATTCTCCAAATAACAGATCTAGATGGAGACACAGTCACTTCATCCATTATGTGACAGAGATCATCACCCCATCAATAATAAGAGTCATGCAGCAAGTCCTTTTGTCTATCGAGTGTCCACCTGTACAATTCTTGCTCCTTGTGACTCCCCTTCCAGCCTTATTTGCAGGGTATGTGGCTGCGCAGCTCGCCAAAGCTCAGAGAGACCAGATGCAAGTCCTCTGGGGTCAGGAACTGATGCCACACTCGGGATCAAACACAGCAGCATGCCAATGTCTGCAAAAGCAAACTTGACACAGTTATGGGAATGACTCATCACATGGATGGTTTGAGATGAGGCAGCGGGAAACCTCTTAGGTGAATCTGGAACTTTCCAACAAGAGAGCTGTGGTTATTCAGCATTGGGAATACCCAAGGCTGAGACTGATGAATCAACAAAAAAGGTGAAAAAGTGTGACAATGCGAATAAATTGGAGGATCACCGAAAAGTATATTAAATGTTGCAGCAAGCCTAAGGTCTAATTGTAGGAACTCAGCAGGTCAGACAGCACCTATAGCAGGAAATGATCAATCAATACATTAATGTATTGGAGAGGATCTCAGCTTTCTATCTTTGTTTGTAGGCCTCACAGTTTGGCCCCTGCAAGGAGCTAAAGTCCAGAAAGTCAACTGCCCTTCTTCTTCTGCAGATGCTGCCTAACCTGCTGAGATGCTCTAGTGTTCCATGAATTGCTCCACATTCCAGTATCCACACTCTTGTGTCTCCTGAGATCCAGTTGGTCCCACTCTTATTTTGAGTTCTTATACAAGATCTTGATCAGAGGTATGTTTTAAAGGTCAAGAGAGAGGCAGAGAATTGGAGAGGTTGGGCAGGGACTTCCACACTTTAGGTCTTGATGGCTTAAAGGGATGACCATCAAGAAGAGTCTGAGGAAGCCAGAACTGCGGTGGGGGGGGGGGGGGGGACGGTGGAGAGATTCAAAATTGTTGGAATTAAAAAAAGAGGCTTCTGAGAAATTTGAAAGCAAGAGTAAGAATTTTAGATACCCAAGAATTGTTTCAATGAGCAGCAGACGTAAATCAGCAGTAGCAGAAATGATGGGGGTAGAGGACCTGGTGCAAATTGCAACATAGCTTTTAGCTTAACACTACTACACTGTCAGTGACCTGGGTTCAATTCCCTCACTGTCTGAGAAACACAATTGTTCTTTGTGACTTGTTAGGGAGTTTGGAAAGGATTTGTCCAATTGGAGACTTTGTGTGGTACTTACCTGGGTTGATATTTTTGTTGAAGAAGTTATTAATAACCCAGTTGGTGTAGAATTTTCTCTCGTTGGCAGTGGTGAGGTTTTGGAGGTTCTCCACTGCCTGCCAGAACTGCAGTGGAGATTCTGCATCATAGATTTCTAGGAACCTCCGGAAAAAATGTATTCCAATCGGATCTGTCAGCACATCTGCCAGTTTCCTGCCAAGACACACAGCAAGTCAGTGGTCAAAATTCACTCTTGCTCTCCCCTGCACTTACCAACTGTAGAATGGCAACATCTATTAATGTTGTATGGATGAAATGGGAGGGGGCGAAGCTTCCTCTACACTGTCTCCATTAAACACTCCTGCAACAGGTCTTCACCACTTTAGTTCAGTGTAAACAGCAATGCAGTGCAGGTTTGTCCCATTATGCCTTTGAGAAGTTTCCTTTTTTGTGATATCCTGCCCCAGTTCACAGCATCAACACTGAGTCACACTCCCCAGAAGCCAGGCTTTCAGACAGATTCCTCAGGGATATTAGTAGGAGAAAGGAGGTTGTATCTGTGTGACACTCAAAGCAAGACATCAGTTCTTCACTAGCTACATCACCTGTTTGACACAGACCATGGGTTATGGAGCTTCTATGACAAGCAATGTGACTATTCCAGTGGATAGGCCAATCGCATGGCTCCATCATTGACCATATTTGAACCTCATATTTGGTAGCCCAGCCCGACCATTGTCTTCAGCCAAAGAGTGGTGAATCCATTGAATTCATTGCCACAGATGGCTGTGCAGGCCAAGTCATTGAGTTTGATAGGCCTTTGATTAATCAGGGTGTCAAAGGTTAGGGGGAGAAGGCAAGAGAAGGGAGTTGGATGGGATAATATATCAGTCATGATGGAATGGCAAATCAGACTCAATGGGCTAAATGGCCTAATTCTGCTCCTATGTCTTCTGGCCTTATGGTCTATAGAACCCTGAGTGACTCTTATCTGCAATGAGGCCACCTTACCTGGGAATTCCTTTAAGTCTGGTCAGGATCTTGTCCCCAAGTTTCAGATGTCCCATGTTCAGCTTTTTCCACAGCTCCTCTCGTAAGATCTCTTTGTTTAGTAGACCTGGGAGGTAGAGGCCAATGGGTTTAAACTAGTTTAAGGCTATTGTGACCATGTTAAGGAGGCGAGCATGATGGTGCTAATCTGCTGGACAGGCTGACAGGCTGAAAGACCTATGTACCCAAGAGAGGTCACAACTGCTTGAGAAGGTGAGGACTTTTAGGTGAAGGAGCGTCTCCCACCCACTGGAGAACTTAGGCAGCATTTTCCCTTTTGGCTAGCCTCAGTCTCCATTCTGACTCTGATATAGCCCCTGGCCTCACCTCACACTGTCTACTTCAAACGCCCAGTTATTCTGCGTCCAAGCCCAGGTGTTAATGAGCTATTTACCATAAAAGTCTGCATGTTGCTGCCTCTCCTGTGACCAGGTTTGAGTGATTTGGGATAGTGATTAAGTTCCCTCCCCAGCTCTCTCCATAACCTCTGATCCAAATTCACCTCAGCTCAAAGTGTTTTCAGCTGTTTGAGGGTGAGTTCACCCCACGGACTGAGGGTGCTTCTTATGCTGAGATTTGGTAGGGTTCAATACCAATGCAGCGACTAACACAACCACTGTATATCCCCAGAGAGAGTGCTACACTCCACCACTCCACTGACATGTCTATCCTTGTTGTCCCTTCACCCATACATCCAACACTGCTCTGTCCTTCCTCTTTGAAGAAAAAAGCAGCTGATTCATCAACTAAATGATCTTTAATCTCCCATTTCACATTGGACAGAACCCATGATCCTAAAAGCTTGAAATCCTAATATGGAATGGGAAAAGGCATGTCAGTACCAGGATATTCAGAATGGTCAAATCAATCATTTGGATAGTGCAGACCTGAACCACACTTCCTACACCACGCAAGATGTATAGTGTTAAAATATAGATTCTGCTCTATTCCTATAGTCAACTGTTTTAATAGACATTCCATCAGCTAGTTGTAGAGTTGACTCTCTGGTACCGTAAGAGATAAGTAGTCTGGGTTTTGCTATATTGATATTTTTAGCTACATAGTCCTGCAATGCCCTATTTAACTAGACCAGTAGTGGCTGCATTTAACTGGACCTCCATGTTGTGAGCAATTTAAGAGATTTCCCCATAGTTCAGTGTTTGTTAGCCGTCTGATCTTTCTTTAGCGATACAACACAGAATAGGCCCTTCTGGTCCCCCGATTTAACCCTAGCTTGATCATGGAACAATTTGCAAGATCAATTAATCTCCTTCCTGGTACGTCTTTGGACATTCCACAAGATGGAACGTACAAACACCCCACAGAAGATGTCGGAACTGAATTTCAAACTTTGACACCCCTAGCTGTAATAGCATTGTGCTAACTGCAATGCTACCATGGTGCCCACATTTGCTGTATTGGTTGTATTTAAAAAGATCCCTTTGTAATAGCGTAAGTAGATTGTTTGCTCTATTACTGAGTGTAGATTAGTGTCATCTAGGGAGAAAAAGACTCTATTTGCCATATTACTTTGTTTAAATAGATTCTGTTTAGTTTTGTGTGTAAATAGACGGTTCGTTATATTGCAAATGATGGGAAAAAACTCAACAGATCGATCAGCATCTGTTGAAAGAGGAAAAGGTGATGTTTGAGTGCTAGACCCTTCTTCAGATCAAAGAAAGAGAGAAACAGGTTTGCTTAGGTAGGAGAGAGAGTGAGACAGAAGAGTAGCCTTGTAAAAGTGATGTTATATCACTCTGTGAGAAATTACCCGTTCCATCCATTATCCTGCCCTAATCTTCTCTCCTACCCAGATGAACCTGTTTCTCTCTCAGATCTGATGGAAGATTCCAAACCTGAAACTGTTCTCTTTCTACAAGTTCTGCCAGACCAGATTTTTGCCGCATATCTGATTTTCATCTCTGATGTAGTCCATGGAATCATGTGTTGTATTTTTGTATTAGACTCTCCGTGGTCCAGAGTAATGGTAGAGTGTGAACCCATGATCAACTCCAATTCTTGACCAACTCACCAATTAAAACGCTGAGCAAGACTGAAATCAATGAGGACGAGAATGAAAGGCGAGTGGGTGTTCAGCGCTGTCTGAATCTTTGAATCTCCACCTGCCTGTGTTTGACTGATCTCCCTCTCCCTCTGACTTGCTGATGCCAGTGGAAGTCACAGGAGTCTTTGGTCTTGGGCAAGGTTTGATTAACGTGGATTGTGGATTGGACTCGTTTTTAGAGAACTGCAGTTCATGTTACGTGTTCTGGTTTCTGGTTACTCCTTGTTCTTTAATGCTATTTTGCACAAGTTTGTTCAGGACAGACTGGCATGTGATAAAATATGTCCAAATTCACGGCCTCCAATCAACAGATGACACAAGGATAAATTGAACTGAGCAGAACTAAACTGAACATTCTGAGACTGTTTCAAGAAAGTTGTGGCTTTATGTATAATATTCTGTGTGTTATTCGCTTTTTTTTGCAGTTTGCACAAGTTGTTGTTTTTTGTGCATTGGGTGTTTATTGTTTTCTTTGAATCAGTTTCATGTTATTTCTTTGTTTCATGGCTGTCTGTGGGAAGACAAATCTCATGCTGTGTACATACTTTAATAATGAATGTTCTTTGAAGCTTTGTGTAAGAACTCTGGGGTTATTGCATGGCTGATTCAATACAATCTCATATGCCACATACTCTGTTGTTTTCTTTAAGGTCTGCTACTAATTCTACCTTCCTTGGAGAGCACAGTGGTGTCAATGGAAGCTCTAATCAAAAGTGATAGATGGGGCTGGTGAGCAGATAGCCAGCGAACTGGTAAAAACAATACAAGCTCCATACATACCAAGTAGAACCATTTTCTTATAATATTGATGAAAGTTCTTGCTCAGCTCCTCAACTGCAAGTTTTGGATACTTCAGTGCAAGCTCCTCAAAGGTCATGCTCTTAATATCTGTGAGATGGGGTGGTAGTGGGATAGGGACAACAGAAAGACAAGATCAGTGGTGCAACAAATGTCAGTCACTGGCTGACAGATTGCTGGAATCAAACTGAAGTGAATTTATGTCATAGAAATGGCTCATTTACAAACAGACTGGATGTGAGAATGCAGAGGCCATTCAGGCTTGTGATAAAATATGCCAAACTCACAAGATGTGGCAAGCGTCAAGTAGCCAATTTTCCTTTGGGTTCCAACAGCAATACACCTAGATGTTGGTTCAGTGTGAGCTTAAGACAGGCTGACGTCAGGAGCGGGAACTTTGCACAAAAAATTATCGGTTGTAGCCTGAGATTGACAGTAGCTCCCCCTGCTCAGGCTCAAGATCCATGTTGTTTCTTGCAGATCTGAAGCCTGTCAGCATTGCCATGTGGAGAAAGCCCAGTTATTCTTTGCATCTTTGAGGACTCAATCTCCTCTCCCTTCTGTCAGGTGCATTGCTGACCCCAAGAAGTTTCCTACAAAAGCAAACCATGACCATCTATCCTCACATAGAGTGGATTCAAAATCATAGGCATTCTGGCATAGGCTTTCCAGAAATTCAGTATATTTCCCCAAGAGCAGCATTTAAAAGGAGTCTTAGAGTTGTATAGCACAGGCCTGTGCTGGCCATTTGCCCATCTATACCACAAAAAGCAGTTCACAAAAAGCCAGGACACATCAAATCTAGTTCAATTTTCAATTAGCAAAGTGATGGAAGCCTTTGTCAACAGGGCTAACAAGTGGTACTTACTCATCAACAACCTGCTCACCAATGTCCAGTTTGCATTGCACTAGGACTTGGCTCCAGACCTTACAACCATAGAACCATAGAACACTACAGCACAGTACAGGCCCTTCAGCCCTCCATGTTGTGCCAACCCATATAATCCTTTAAAAAAAGTACTAACCCCACACTACCCCATAACCCTCCATTTTTCTTTCATCCATGTGCCTGTCCAAGAGGCTCTTAAATACCCCTAATGTTTTTGCCTCCACCACCATCCCTGGCAAGTCATCCCAGGCACTCACAACCCTCTGTGTAAAAAACTTAACCCTGATGTCTCCCCTAAACTTCCCTCCCTTAATTTTGTACATATGCCCTCTGGTGTTTGCTATTGGTGCCCTGGGAAACAGGTACTGACTATCCACCCTATCTATGCCTCTCATAATCTTGTAGACCTCTATCAACTGTCTCATTCTTCTACGCTCCAAAGAGCAAAGTCCCAGCTCTGCTAACCTTGCTTCATACGACTTGTTCTCCAATCCAGGAAACATCCTGGGTAAATCTCCTCTGCACCCTTTCCATAGCTTCCACATCCTTCCTATAATGAGGTGACCAGAATTGAACACAATACTCTAAGTGCGGTCTCAGCAGAGATTTGTAGAGTTGCAACATGACCTCTCTACCCTTGAACTCAATCCCCCTGTTAATGAAGCTTAGCAACCCATAGGCCTTCTTAACTACCCTATGAACCTGTGCAGCGACCTTGAGGGATGTATGGATTTGAACCCCAAGGTCCCTTTGTTCATCCACACTCTTAAGTAACTGAGGTCAAGAGTAAGCACAGGTCAAGACTATGCTAGACTACTCTCCATTTGCTGGATGGATGCTGCTCCAAGAAAGCTCAAGAAGCTCAACACAGTTAAGAACTTTCTTAATCAGTGGCAATCCACATCCACAGCCCGTCCAATATCAGTGCACCATGCGTGTTGAGCACACACATTATCTGTTAGATGCTATGTGGCAATTCACAAATGCTTCTTTGCAGTTCCCTTCCCACCATCTCCATTACAAAAAAAAATAACAAGGTTAGCAATACCAATGTCCTGAAGGAAGACTGGTACCCACTGCATTGAATTTTCCTGTTATCAGCCAAGTACTATATCAGAGGAGCTTACTCCAAAGATTTACAATGTTCCCGGTTGACTTATGAAAGAAAACAGGACAAAACAGAATAACACAATCTGTGCAATCAGTAAACACGAGGAAAGCTGCAGATGCTGGAAATTCAAGCAACACACGCAAAATGCTGGTGGAACACAGCAGGCCAGGCAGCATCTATAAGGAGAAGCACTGTCAACGTTTTGGGCCGAGACCCTTCGTCAGGACTAACTAAAAGGAAAGATAGTAAGAGATTTGAGAGTAGGAGGGGGAGGGGAAATGCAAAATGATAGGAGAAGACTGGAGGGGGTGGGGTGAAGCTGAGAGCCAGAAAGGTGATTGGCAAAAGGGATACAGAGCTGGAGGAGGGAAAGGATCATGGGACAGAAGGCCTAGGGAGAAAGAAAAGGGCAAGGGAGCACCAGAGTGAGATGGAGAACAGGCAGAAAGAAAGAGAAAAGAAGAGAGGGGGAAGAAAAATAAATATATCAGGGATAGGGTAAGAAGGGGAGGGGGGTTATTAATGGAAGTTAGAGAAGTCAATGTTCATGCCATCAGATTGGAGGCTACCCAGCCGGTATATAAGGTGTTGTTCCTCCAAACTGAGTGTGGCTTCATCTTGACAGTAGAGAAGGCCATAGATAGACATATCAGAATGATATATCTATATCTGATACAGGTTTCCCCCCCTCAATCTGAAGGTAGAGTGCTCCTATGAAACTGTTTGTAATCCGAAATTTTGTAAAGCGAAGAAGCAATTACCATTAAATTATATGGAAAAATTTTTTGAGCATTCCCAGACCCAAAACAAACCTACCAAATCAAAGCAAATAATGCATAAAACCTAAAATAACACTAACATATAGTAAAAGCAGGAATTATATAATAAATTTACACCCTATATAAAGTAGAAATATTGCAGGTGCGGTGTAGTTTCACTTATTAAACTCGGGAAGACAGCGAAACAAAATTGATTTAGAGAAAAAAATCGGTATGTACACGTATACATACGCACGTATGCGCATACGCAAACAACTGCCTGCACAAGGCTTCACGGTCATTGTAGTCTTTCTCGGGGTAAACATACCTATAAAGTGCAAACACAATGAAATCTGCAGATGCTGGATATTCAAACAACACACACAAAATGCTGGTGGAACACAGCAGGCCAGGCAATATCTATAAGGAGAAGCACTGTCAACGTTTCGGGCCGAGACCCTTCGTCAGGACTAACTGAAAGGAAAGATAGTAAGATATTTGAAAGTAGGAGGGGGAGGGGGAAATGCGAAATGATAGGAGAAGACTGGAGGGGGTGGGATGAAGCTAAGAGCTGGAAAGGTGATTAGCGAAAGTGATACAGAGCTGGAGAAGGGAAAGGATCATGGGACAGGAGGCCTCGGGAGAAAGAAAGGGGGAGGGGAGCAGCAGCGGGAGATGGCGACCAGGCAAACAACTAAATATGTCAGGGATGGGGTAAGAAGGGGAGGAGGGGCATTAACGGAAGTTAGAGAAGTCAATGATCATGCCATCAGGCTACCCAGCCGGTATATAAGGTGTTGTTCCTCCAACCTGAGTTTGGATTCATTTTGACAGTAGAGGAGGTCATGGATAGACATATCAGAATGGGAATGGGAAGTGGAATTAAAATGTGGCCACTGGGAGATCCTGTTTTCTCTAGCGGACCTGGCCTGTGTGTTGCCTCAACTCAATGATTGAAGTCACGTTCTAATTCTGCACTTAGAACTAGACTTCAGCTTTGTGTTGAAGTGGAGGTCAGACTTTAGACACAGAGATATAAACGTACTGTAGATCAAAGATCAAGGGAAAATCTCCCTGTAGGTTTGGATAACATGGTACAATAATAGGTGCAAAGAGCAAACCAATTCTCTCTAAATATAAAGTAAACACACTCAAGTTCTCATCGGGAAACTTCCTTGGACAAAATCTCCAGGAAATGGAACAAGAACTGTTGAATCAATGTTATCAAATTTCTGGAGGGTTGACTCTGCCTCTGCAGGGAGCTCAGTGTAAGTTGCTCTTACTGAATCTGCTTTGACATATTGACTGCCAATGAACAGAGAGTTGCAAAAACACTGATGGTGGCACAAAGTACTTTGCATTTATTGAACTGCTCCTACTCAAAATTATTCAACCAGTGTATTTTAGAGTCAGGTGACCAATCAAAACCAACTACAACTTCCCAATCATGGTGATCGAATTCCTGTCGCCACCTTAGTCCCCTTTTCCTCAATTGATGGTTCTGGTGAGTTTCCATCTATAAAAAAAAATAATGAAAATGACTTATTCTGGTGGTTTTCCTACTGGACTTACTAGTTATGTGTTATCAGTGCTTAGCTTAGCAAAGGTTGTGGTGACACTCTGGTCTAAGGCAGAAGACCATGAGCTCATCTACTTGAGACTCAAGTCTTTAATGAAGGATGATATCTCTAGTGAAGTTCTGAGGAACGTGCATTGTCAGAGGTGCTAATATTCAGCGAAACTATTCAACTCCTGTCCTCTCAGATTAATATAAAAGATCAGAGAACACCGTTTTTCAGAATTTCAGTAGTTTGGTCCTATGTTCTGCCCAGAATTTATACTTCAGCTTACATCATCAAGAGATTAACATAACGTTGTTGCTATGATCTTGCTGTTTATGACTGGCTATGTTTCATCTATTGCAACAGAGATCACATTTCAGAAGTACTCCATTGGCTGTAGCACATTTGGGACCAACTAATGCAAAGAATGAACCACAGGAGGAGAGTGCCAGAGATAATACTGCAATAGGAGCTTCTTGTTAACTCAATACAAGCCTGATGATTCAAATATGTTTAAGAAAAGATATTTAAGTAATCAAGTCAATCAGTTCAAACTCCAGCCCAGGAGTCCAGTCCAAGTGAAAGATAGTTAATATCCAGACCGAGTTTGAGGGCTCCATATTTTGAGAAAACCTTGCTCCTAGATCATCACATCACTCAGAATGGAGAGTGAGGAGTCTCAAATTACTCCATTTGAGAACGCTAGAGATTGGGAAGATTAGCAATCTGCTCCTGTCCTAAGGTCGTTTACACATTGAAATTATAATTGCTGCCATCCTGTGATAGCGTAATCAGCCTATATGCTGTCTCTGCTAACCCTACTCTCCTGAGTCCTGCTGAAGGGTCTCAGCCCAAAACATCGACTGTACTCTTTTCCATAGATGCTGCCTGGCCTGCTAAGTTCCTCCAGCATTTTGTGTGTGTTGCTTGAATTTCCAGCATCTTGTTCCTGACTTATTTTGTCTGGATCTCAAACGGGATCTTTCTGTAGAAAGAAGGCACCGTACTTAGCTGTAATGGCTGTAGGCGGTGTACTGGTGAATCCCAAGTACTGCACAGTCTCAGGAGGTGTCACAAACAGCAGGAACAGTAACCCACAAGCCAGTTAACCAGGCCCCCGTAAGGCCAGTCAACAATGGTGTTAAACACAACAAATAATTGTGGCTGTTAGAAACATACAAAGGCAATTCCACAATGATTATGTATGAATTAAATTACTTTAAAATAGTCATTAAAATGACAAACTTAAAAAAACACAAACTTCATCAAATTCAATTAATCCCAACTGAAATTCAGCAGCAGAGATAGTTCAGGCAAAGGTCCACTGTAAGTGGGGCATTTTGCTGCAAATTCATAGTGATCCACTGGATCCTATGGAAAGGCAAATTTTTAAACAGCAGATTTGAATTCACGGGTGTGGAGCTCCAGCACGATGGTCCACGTTGTGGTCAATTGTTATTGCCTTTAGAGGAAATACTGGTACTGTTTGCATTAAAATAAACTACATTCAACACAAAGTGAAGAAATTCACTTGCATTGTACTCTGATTGCGAAGTTCAGCTTTAGGCAGATAGGAGAATGGGCAAAGAAGTGACAGATATAACTATAACAATTACAGCACGAAAACAGGCCATCCCAGCCCTTCTAGTCCGTGCCGAACGCATTCTACTAGATAAAATATAGTGCAGGGAAGTATATGGTCTTGCACTTTGGTAGAGACAATAAAGGCATGGACTATTTTCTAAATGGGGAGAAAGTTCAAAAGTCAGAGTTGCAAAGTGACTTTGCAGGGTTCCCTAAAGGCTAACTTGCAAGTTGAATCAGTGGTAAGGAAGGCAGTTTCAATGTTAGAATTCACTTCAACAGAACTAGAATATAAGAGCAAGAGTGAAGTGTTGAGGCTTTATAAGGCATTGGTCAGACTGCACTTTGAGTATTATGAGCAGTTTTGAGCCCCCTATCAAAGAAAAGATGTGCTGGAGCTGGAGAAAGAAAAGGTCCATGAGAATGACTCTGGGATTGAAAGGGTTAATGTATGAGGAGTGTTTAATGGCTCTGGGCCTGTACTCAGTACATTGACTACAGAAACTTTAATCTAGGCCTACACAGGACACAGAATCTGGAAAGTGAGGTATCATCGGGTCCTGGGTGAGCAAGCCAATTGGATACAAAATTGACCTGAGGAAAGGAGTAAGGGGATGCCAGTGGAGTGTTGTTTTTCCACATTGGAGCTTATAACCAGTGGTGTGACCAAGATCAGTATCGGGTTCCCTATTCCTTGTCACATGCAGGCGGCACGGCACAGCAGCAGCGGCCTTTCAGACCTGGTGTTACTTTAATTTAATTTTAATTTTCTATTTTAAGTTTGATACACAATTTTCAATTAGGGCACATGGATAACAGAGCGGCTATCTACCATCGCCAGATACTACTACTGTAATGCCTGCACTGTTTTTGTGTACTTTATGCAGTCCAGTGTAGGTCTATAGTCTAGTGTAGCTTTCTCTGTGTTGTTTTTCATTATGTAGTTCAGTCTAGTTTTTTGTACTGTGTCATGTAACACCATGGTCCTGAAAAATGTTGTCTCATTTTTACTATGTACTGTACCAGCATTTATGGTCGAAATGACAATAAAAGTTGACTTGACTTGACTTGACTTGATGTTAACAATTTGCATGAGGATATAGGTGGCATGATGAGTAACTTTGTGGATGATACCAAAATTGATGTGTGGTGAACAGTGAAGAAGGTTATCTAAGGTCCCAAAAGAACCTAGATGAAGTAGAAGGCTAAGCAAAGGAATGGGGGATAGAATTTAACTCAGAAAAGTGATGCATTTTGGAAGTTCGATCAGGATGAGATAAACAGAGTGACTGACAGGCCCCTGGTGAGTGTTGTAGTAGAGACCTACATGGTTCGCCGAAAGTCTTGCCAATTTAGTCATGGTTGTGTGGAAGACATACAGCATCCTTGCCTTCATCAGATGGGGCACTGATTACAAGAATTGGGATGCCATGTTATAGCTGTACAAGACATAGTGAGACCATTTATGGAATATTGTTCTGTTTGCAATGCTAAGGGAAGGATGTGATTAAGTTATTGAGGGTGCAGACAAGATTCACAAAACTGTTGCTAGGACTAGAGGGTTGAAGTTAAAAAGAGAGATGGGATAGACTGGGTCTGAGAGAAGGAAGCTGCGAGGAGACCTTACAGGACTTTTAAAATTCATGTAGGGTGAATGATGACATTCGTTTTCCCCAGCTTAGGGAAATTGAGCGCTAGATGGCATAAGTTAAAGGTGAAAGGGAAGAAATTTAAAGGGGAACTGAGGGTAAGTTTTTTACTCAGAAAGTGGTGGGTGCATGGAATGAGCTGCCAGAGAAAGTGGCAGCAGCAATATTCAGACAAACATATAGAGAGGAAAGATATAGAGGGATATGGGCCAACACAAGCAAATGGGGCAGCTCAGATAAGCACAATGGTCAATGTGAATGAGTGGGCTGAAGGGCTTGTTTTACATCCATAAGATGGTAAAACATAGCAGAATTAGGCAGTCAGCCCATCGAGACTGATTTATTATCCCTCTCAACCCCATTCTCCTGTCTTTTCCCCATTACCTTTGATCCCCTGATGATTAAGAACCTGTCAAACTCTGCTTTCAATATACTCAATGATTTGGCCTGCACAGATGCATGTGGCAATGAATTCCACAGATTCACTACCCTCTGGCTAAAGAAATTCCTCCTCATCTCTGTTCTAAAGGACATACCTCTATTCTAAGGCTGTGCCCTCTGATTCTAAACTCCCCCACTATCGAAAATGTCCACTCTATCTCAACCTTTCAAAATTTGATAGATTTCAATGAGATCCCCCGTCATTCTTCTAAACTCCAGAGAGTGCAGTCCCACAGCCATCAAATGCTCCTCATAAGTTAGGCCTTACATTCCTTGGATCATGTTCATGAAGTTCCTCTGGACTCTCTCTAATGTTAGCATTTTTTCTTATATAAGAGGCCCAAAATTGCTCACAATACCCAATATGCGGTCTGACCAATAACGACTCAGCATTACATCCTTGCATTTGTATTCTAGTCCTCACGAAATAAATACTAACATTTACTAACATTACCTTTGACTTTCTTACCATTGGTTCAATCTGCAAGTTAACCTTTAGGGAATCCTGCATGAGAACTCCCATGGCACTCTACACCTCTGATTTCTTTTGAATTCTCTCCCTATTTACAGAACAGTCCATGCCTGTTGTGTATTTAATATTTCAATAATATTTGAGTAATCTTGTACGTATAAATGCTGATATATATAGTTTGAATAAGCATTAATAATTAATTATGGGTTTGATGCACCATCAATAACTCTCAGAGACGTGAGTCAAGGTAGGCTTTTACTAGCTGGAAGAAATCACTGTCAGCAGTGTGAGCAGCAAGCGACCACCACACAACATCCTGGAGACTGAGGAAGGAGCTGTGCCTCCAATGACCTTTATACCGGGGTCTGTGGGAGGAGCCACAGGAGCAGTCAGCGGGGCGGGGGGGCGTGTCCAGACAGGTATATGTAGTTCACCGCAAGGTTATACGTAAAAATACACTAATTGCATACATTCTGATGCTACCATTTGACATGTGTGCCTTGCTTAAAGTAAAGACGAACCCAGATTCATATTTCGGATCCCCATGTCTTTCCTTGCATTAATTGTATGTTTTGAAACTAGTGCATGACCATTATATTCTATCATCCGCAAACTTAGCCACAAAGCCATCAATTTCTTCACCCAAATTTTTCACATATAACAAGCAAAGAAGCGGTCCCAACACTGACATCTGCAGAACATCACTGGTCACAGGAAGCCAACCAGAAAAGGCCCCCTTTATTCCCGCTCGTTGCCTTCTGCATGTCAGCCAATCTTATGTTCAAGCTAGTATCTTTCCTATAAACATTGGCTCTTATTAAACAGCCTCATGAGTGGCACCTTGTCAAAGACATTTTGAAAATCCGAGTAAACAACATCCACTGACTCTCCTTTGTCTATCCTGCTTGTTATTTCCTCAAATAATTTCTACAAAGTTGTCAGGCAAGATTTTCCCAGAAGGAAACCATGCTGACTTCGGCCTAATCTATCATGTACCTTCAATTACCCAAAACCTCATTTTTAATATTGGATTCCAACATATTCCCGACCACTGAAGTCAAGCTAACTGATATATAATTTCCTTTCTTCTGCCTCCTTCCTTTCTTGAAGTGTGGAGTGACATTTGCAATTTTCCAGTCCTCCAGAACAATTTTTGCAACATCATTACTAATGCCTCCAAAGGCTCTTCAGCTACCTCTTTCAGAACCCAGAGTTGTAGTGCATCTGGGCAGGTGACATATCTACCTTCAGACCTTTCAGCTTCTCAGACACCTTGTCCTTAGTAATAGCAACTATGCTCACTTCTGATCCTGACAATCTCGAATTTTTGTGTCCCCATAATGAAGACTGATGCAACACACTTACTGATTTCATCTGCCATTTCTTTGTCCCCCATCCAGCATCATTTTCTAGTGGTCCAATATCCTCCCACTCTTTGTGTATCTGAAGAAGAACTTTTGGTATTCTCTTTTGCATTTTTGGCTAGTTTACCTTCATATTTCATGATTTCTCTTGCTCTCATGCTGTCTTAACTCTATGATTCCATTTGAAAAGTTCCTCGCTGACTGCACTGTGCTTTGAGAGGTTCTGAGGCCATGAATGTTCAATGAGAACTAGCCCCCACCTTTCCTGGATCCCAATACATAACAAGACACCTAACATCACTCGCTGGCTGATGGCGTAGTGGCATCAGCGCTGGGCTTCAGAGTGAAGGCTCCTGAGTTCAAATCCAGCTGGCCCCCCTGCATGCTTTCCATCTGTGCTGGGTTGAGCATCGAGCTAGCAACTCGGCCTCGTAAAAATAAGAAATCCTGCTAAAAAAAAGCCATCACGGTGGCATCCCGGTGATTCCACTCGGAGTTAAGGGCTTTCTTCTTCTTCTCAAGCATGAGCTTCATAACGATCTGGCCAAATGTCACTTACCTTTCTCCTGATGGGAGAAAGAAATATGTCATCTAATGGCCTTTAGCTGTTTTGTATAAACAACCATGTAAAACTCAACCTAGGGCATGAAACCTTATCCAAATAACTATCATTTGGCCTTGGCAAAGCATCTGGGAACATGGTCATTGGAAATGGACTACAGGATAACATAAGAACCACAGTGGTGGCCAGATGGCCTGTAGATTGTTCCCTTCCAACAGAGAGAGGGAAATGAAGCTTAGCCCCAGACGAGCCCCCACCTCCCAGCTCCCTTACCCACATCTTCTGCTGATGGCTTTGGGAGCATCAGCATGGAGCTGAGATTGGCTGTGTCCTCAGTGACCAGCAACTTCCAGTCTTCATCAGTCAGGCTCTCAGAGTTGCTTACGGCAGTGCAGGCCTGGCTCAGCAGTAGTGCCCGTGCCATCCTCCTGATGAGCAGGTCTTCAGCATCTGTCGTAGGTGTTGGCAACTTCTTGCACTCTGTCCAGCTGCTTGGATCATTGGGTTCACTCCCAGCCTTAAACAGTGCAAGTAAGAAGAATGTGATCATAACTCCATAATCGAGATTGCACTGGACTTAAAAAACAGCCATTCTGAGAATCTGGATTGCAATTTCACATTTAGACAATAGACAATAGGTGCAGAAGTAGACCATTCGGCCCTTCGAGCCTGCACCGCCATTCTGAGATCATGGCTGATCATCTACTATCAATACCCTGTTCCTGCCTTGTCCCCGTATCCCTCGTTTCCCCTATCCATAAGATAGGAGAATTTAAATTCTTTCTCAGTCCATCCCTGGCATTTCTAACTGATTCTCTACCTGCACGCAAAATACGAGTGTAGTGGGCATTAAACGAACTGGTCAGAGAGTCAGCAAGGATCTGTAAAGCATACCTGACCTCTCGAACCTGACTACATTGTTTTCAAGGCAGTCTGCAAAATAGAAGGTAGGGTATGTCGATGGATATCACTTAATGAGGCTTCCCAAAAGGCAGCAGACAGAAGCAAAAGCTTTGTTTCAGCCCTGCAGAGGATTTGATAGGTAGTGAGGGAGTCTATTTCCCCTGGTTTGGAGTCCAGATGTTCAAATCTCGTGCTAGATTACTGAAACACTAATCTTTCGGAAGATTATAATATTAATAGAACACATTAAGACAAGGTACCTATGCGGAAAAAAACCAAATGGATCATTTTTGGTAAAAATGAAATCAAATACTTATAAAGAGGTGACATAGATTCAGAAAGTGTAGAATCTGTATGGGTAGAGTAAAGAAACTGCAAGGGTAAAAAGACCCTGATAGGAGTTGTATACAGGCCTCTAAACAGTAGTCAGGATGGGGGATTAAAATGGTCATAGGTGATTTCGATATGCAGGTAGATTATGAAAATACATTTGGTGCTGAATCCCAAAAGTGGAAATATGTAGAATGCCTACAAGACGGATTTTTAGAGCACCTTGTGGTTGAGCCCAAAGTAGGAAAGGCAATTCTGGAATGGGTGTTGTGTAATGAATGAGATTTCATTAGGGAGCTTAGGGTAAAGGAACCCTTAGGAGTCAGTGAATCATAATATGACAGAATTCACCCTGCAGTATGAGAGGGAGTTTGAGATGTGTGGAGAGGAAGGTAATCCTGAGGGAGCAGGGAGTCTGCAGAGTAAGACAGGTTGGGAGAATGGGCAAAGAAGTGGCAGATGAAATAGAGCGCAGGGTAGTGTATGGTCATGCACTTTGGTAGAAGGAATAAAGATGTAGGCTACTTCCTAAATGGGAAGAAAATTCACAAAGACCCTATTGTATCCATCTCTACCTCCTTTGCTGGCAGTGCACTCCATGTACCTACCACTCCCTATGTGAAAAACATACCTCTGACATCCCCCTTGTCCCTTCTTCCAAGCATCTTTAAACTATGCCCCCTCATGTTCACCATTTTAGCTTTGAGAAAAAGCCTCTGGCTATCCACACGATCAATGCATCTCACCACCTTATACACCTCAATCAGGTGACTTCTCATCCTCCGTCACTCAAAGAGAAAAGGCTAAGTTCACTCAACCTATTCTCATAAGGTGTGCTCTCCAATCCAGGCAACATCCTTGTAAATCTCCTCTGTACTCTCTCTATAGTATCCACACCCTTCCTGTAGTGAGGCGACCAGATTAGAACACAGTCCTCTAAGTGGGGTCTAATTAAGGTCTTATATAGCTAGACCCCCAATCAGAAAAGCACCCTTCCTCCACTACTACGCTCTACCCTTAGTGCCAAGCCAAGTTTGGATCCAGTTAGCTGGGTCACTTTGGATCCCATGTGCCTCAATGTTGAGGACCAGCCTACCTTGTCTAATATCATAAAAGGAGTATCAACAAGGAGCCACAAGTAATAGTCCACAACTATTATGGAGATACTATTTTTGGAATCTATTTATCATGTTCCTCCCCACACTACAAGTCCACTCTCCTCTGTCATGGACTCTACCCATGCATAAGACCATAAAACAGGAGTAGAATTAGGCCATTTGGCCCATCACATCTGCATTGCCATTCTATCATCCCCCTCAACCTATCAACCTCTGCTTTAAGTATTCTCAGTGACCTGGCCTCCAGGACCCTCTGAGTCAATGAATTCCACAGATTCACCACCATCTGGCTAAAGAAATTCCTCCTTATCTCTGTTCTAAATGGACATCCCTCTATTCTGAGACTGTGCACTCTGGTCCTTGATTTACCCACTATAGAAAACATGCACTCTATCTAGGCCTTACAATATTTGATAGGGTTCGATGGGTGTTGAAGGACTGGAGGCAATGTGGGGGGGGGGGGGTGTCAAGGGGCAAAGAATGAGGAGATGCCAGCATAATGAAAATATTAATTCACAACATTAGAAACCAAAAAGGCAACGTTTTTTTCGGAGGACTATTAAAAGGAGTTGCATTGTGTTACTCAAAGTGTAATTAAAACTAATTAACAATAAATTATTTTAAGCGTGCAATTAATTTTCTTTGAATATTATCGCTCTACAGTCCTACACTTCAAAACCTGCAAAATCTTACTTCCTTTGTCATGGACTTTTGTGTAATGTGTTCCAGACTCTCTGAAATGGAACTATGGGACTTTTGTGCGAATAACACCTTCTGGCCCTTTGAACCACACTGCCTCAGCAACCCTGGACAACCCCGATTTAACCCTAACCTAATTATGCAATAGCCAATGACCAATTAATCTATTCAGTACGCCTCTGGACTGTGGGAGGAAAGCAGAGAGTCCAGGAAAAATCCACTGTTCCACAGGGAGGACGTACAGACTCCTTACAGACGAGGTCAGGATTGAACTCTGAACTCCAAGCTGTAATAGCGTTGCACTAACCACTACGCTACCATGGCACCTAGTTAACTTGCACATGCACTGGTGCTCAGAGACCTGCATCTCAATCTTGCTGTCCTATGGTGTCATCTTGAGCAGCAAAACCCATGGAGATGGACATTGCAAGATGATCTGCAACCATCTTACCACAAGATTAAGGAAAATCTTATCCTCTTCATCCAGAAACTCGTCATATGTTTCTTGGAGTGTCTGTTGGAGGAGTAGAAAACAGATTGATGAGTTTGTTTCTGTTTCACACCAAGATCATTCCCTGCCTGTTCTGTGTGGCACCAAATCATTAAGTGGGCATCAGACCATGATGGGTTGGCAAACCTCAGGATGTATAGCATTATAGCTGTCTTTGTTTCTCCATAGCCAGGGAGAGGGAGTTTGGTCAAGTTTCCCACATTTGCAACTTTTGGATGACTCTTTGAAAGCAAGAGCAGAAAGAATGTTGTGGGAGAAAAATGGTTTGGCACAGCCAAGAAGGGCAAAAAGGCCTGTTTCTGTGCTGTAATGTTCTATGGGAGGGCCAGGGTCAGCCTCAAGATGGAAGCGTGGACTGACATCATCACACTTTTTTGTGCCTGAACAGTATCATAAATGTTTATTCCCATGGCTTTGTGTAGGGTGTGTGTGTGTGTGTGTGTGTGTGTGTGTGTGTGTGTGTGTGTGTGTGTGTGTGTGTGTGTGTGTGTGTGTGTGTGTGTGTGTGTGTGTGTGTGTGTGTGTGTGTGTGTGTGTGTGTGTGTGTGTGTTTGTGGTCTCACATGGCGGAGCTGCAGATTCTTTTCATGCCTTACTATCCTGACATAATGTACTAATTCCTGGTGACAGAAACCTTCATCAACCCATGAGTAACTGATGTAACTTCAAAGTTTGCAGCACAGAAATGGCACCAGGATTCTGAATGAGGAATCCAGTTCAATCCTCTCCCCAACCTTTAGGAAGCATGGTAGCACAATGGTTAGTGCAACACTCTACAGTATCAGTGGCCCTGATTCAATTCCCAACACCAGGAGTTCGTACATTCTCTCTGTGACCACATGGGTCCAGTTTCCTCCCACAGTCCGAAGATGTACCGGTTGGTAGGTTAATTAGTCAATGTAAATTATTCCGTGATTCGGCTAGGGTTGAATCAGGGGTTGCTGGCAGCACAGCTCAAAGGTCTGAAAGGAGCTGTTCCACTCTGTAGCTCAACAAGTAAATAAATACATGGTTCCAGATCTATTTCATGAGCAAGTAGTTTTCCAAAGCCCCTTGAAAAACTACCAGTACACCTGATTCCAATCATTGGTTTAAAACAAATCTCAGCTGGCTTATTATCACCATCATCTGACTCAGTAGGACAATTTGTCACAATCTTTTACGGACAGATCAGCCATGATCTTATTGAATGGCGGGGCAGGCTTGATGGGCCGGATGGCCTATTCCTGCTCCTATTTCTTTCTTTCTTTCTAAATCTTTTTATTAATATTAGTAATATGGACAGAATACAGATGATATATTGATAAAGAAATTACCAACATACACATTCCATTACATATGAAAAAAAAACATACATAATAGTTACAATATAAATGAGTTTACCAAGACATAAGCCATAAGATATATGTATGGACATAGTAAATCTAAATATTTCATAATGTATAATATAAAAAAAACAGAAAAAAGAAAGAAAAAAAAACAAAAAAAAATTTATATAATGCAGAACTAGCTAATCTAATCTAATAACTATAACTAATAAGTAATATAAAAGAAAAAAAAACAAAAGAGAAGGGAAAAAAAAGTGGGCTGTTTATAATATCTCACAAAAATAAGTATTCATCAATGCCGTCACTTCCGGTCCTCTCAAAATACATAAGCTGAAAGCTGGGAAATCAAATGAACTTGGCACAGGGTGATATTACATCATATGAAAATGTTGAATAAATGGTCTCCATAACTTTTCAAATTTAATAGAAGTCTCAAAAGTACCACTTCTAATTTTTTCTAAATTTAAACATAACATAGTTTGAGAGAACCAATTAAATACAGTGGGAGGATCAATTTCTTTCCAATTCAACAATATAGATCTTCTAGCCATCAGAGTTAGAAATGCAATCATTTGACGGGCTGAAGAAGATAAATGCAGTGAATCTAACATTGGTAAACCAAAAATTGCGGTAATAGGATGAGGTTGTAAATCAATATTCAAAACCGCAGAAATAATATCAAAAATATCTTTCCAATATTTCTCCAAAAATGAACAAGACCAAAACATGTGAGTTAAAGACACAATTTCAGAATGACATCAGAATGACCTGCTCCTATTTCTTATTATGTTCATATGCGGAGGTCAGCTGGCATGACTGTTGTCAACTAAGTAATAATGTCTTATTTTGCTCTGGCCATTGAATTACATTATTCCTTCTTTAGGCAATTCATCCCAGGGTCAGCATAGAGCTGCACCTGTGCCCTCTGTACTCCTCCTTCACAGGCACACACTAAAGCCAAAATCAAGAGTGGATCCTCACCTCACATATCTCCTTCTGGGCGGCAAAGATCCACGGAATGACCTGACCTGAGGGGAGGAGGGTCTTGAGGTTCTCAGTAGTTGCTACCTGCAGCTTGGTATATTGGTTACTACTCTCTGTTAGGTACACTTCAACAATCTTCTCAGCCACGATCTTCCTGAGCAGATACCCGGCTCTGTCCTTCACACTCAGCACAATGTTCAGGAAGTTGCCCATTTCATGCCAGAGGCACAGGTACTGGAGTTTGGAGAGGTTACCACTCACCCTCAGGAAGGCTGCAAATGGTTTGCCTGCCAGCAGGTCGGCATTAAAGGCCCAATGGAGGTACCTGAAGTGCTGGGGCATCTCTGGAAACCTCTGACACTGTAACATTGAAGGTGCTTTGATGAGCGGGATAGAGGAGCCCAACTGTGGGAAGACATATTCACTCTGCATGTTCGTTGCCCCTTTATCTTTAGTTGCTAAAGAGCAAGGAACACGTTGTGGTGCCTGGGGAGAGAACCACGATTCATCCTGCTTGGGGAAACTACGCAGAGTGGACTTGGGGGCAGTTATCCCTGGCTGAGCCTGGCAACTGTCCCGTTGCTCCTTTGCTTTGAAGTTGTGTGTCTTCACGTGTTTGCCCTCGCAATCAGGCAGCCTCCACAGGAGACGCTTGTGAGCCTTGGTGAAGTAGGGCTGCATAATGCCTCCTCTATGTGTGATGCTCATTGTTAGGACGGGGGAAGGTGACTGGTTTTCTGAAGTCTTTCCTTGGTACTCTCGGATGATGACACTGTACTCCTTCACCTTTCTCAGGCTCTGTTTGCAGTGTGTCAGGAAACGAGGCAACCAGTAACCTTTTAGTTTCTCCAAGACCCGCTTTTGCAGCTTCACCAGAAAATCCCTCCTGGTGCGAAAGGGTTCCTTTGATTTTGACAGTGGAATGTCTTCTCAAATAGGAGGAGAAAAAAACATGAATCAGACAGACTTACAAATCTCTGGATTCCATACCCAAAGGACTGTTACAGCTCAGATGGTGTTTTCCAAGGGCCACCATACTTACACCCACATCACTATCACACCCTCAATAGGCAGAGCACAGCATGGCTCTGGAAACACTTTGCTCCTCTCTGGCAAAGTTAGAACATAGAATATAAAACAGGCCCTTCAGCCCATGAAGTTTTGTCAAAATAATTAAAGTAATAACTAAACTCCTAACTAAACTATTCTCTTCTGCCTACGCAATGTCTATATCAATTCATTCCCTATATATTCATATGCCTGCATCAGAGTTTCTTAAACACCTCTCTCGTATTTGCCTCCACTACCACCCCTGAGAGTGCATTCCAGGCATCCAGCACTTGCTCCACTGCATGCACCTTTAGCATCAGACATTTGGGGGTGGAACTTCCCACCTTGTCAAAGCTGTCAAGGCCATACTACAAGTTCAAAATATTTCTGCTAGTGAATGATATTTAAAACCCATTAAAAATTCTATAAAAATTAGAAACATTAACTCTTAAAAACTTAGAAACACCACAGTATACATATAAATCATTAAAAGCACACAAAAAAACGTGTCTCCTAATCCGCAGGTCATGATTCTGGAATTAGATGAATGGGGGCCTTAACGTTACACCAGTGTTGTCTGGCATTGGATAGGGAGAGTGGACTCCCCATTGTAATGTCAGCAAGACTGGCCTCCCACATTGGATGCCAGATGGAGTCCAGTGGTGGATCAGACTGACAGATGTCACTCAGCTCACCTGGAGGCTGGCTTGGGTCCAAGACATATATCAGGAGCTGATTATTCCTCTCAGAAACAACCAGACACAGCCAGCATGATGCTGCCCAGTTCTTACGTGCCACATCAGCAAACCTGGAGACCTGCCCGCCTATTCTAAATCATCATAATAAAGCGAAAAGTTTGGATCTGTCACATTCGGTTTCATCCCCATCCTTGATCTCCCACCAACTAATTTTCACAAGTTTGTGAAGGGGGCAAGGCAGAGATCTAAACTGTGGTAAAGGAAAAGAAGGGACAGAGCAAAAGAGAGCAGCCTTGAATAATGGAGAATGAGTCAGAAGGAAGATGTGAACTAGGCCACCAGCAACAGAGGTGAGGTGAGGGAAGCAACAGAAGAGATTGTCAGAGGTGCTGCTGAAGTGCTGATGACAAAAATCATGATTGTAACTGCTGCAAAGGGATTGTAAATAGCTGAATTATAAACAAGCAGGTAGATTAAGTAAATATTTATTCTAAGAAAGAGACAAGTATTTGAAAAGAAGGTAATTCAGAGATCATAACATGATAAGTTTTTATCTACAATTTGAGAGGGATAAGGGCAGATCAGAGGTGTCAGTGTTGCAATTAAATAAAGGAGACTACAGAGCCATGAGGGAAGAGCTGGCCAAAGTTAAATGGGCGGATGACCTGGCAGGAAAGACAGTGGATCAGCAGTGGCAGATATTCTTGGGCATAATACAAAAGATGCAAAAGCAGTTCATTCCAATGAGAAGGAAGGATTCAAAGAGGGGGAAGGGGCCACAGCGGTTGACAAAGGAAGTCAGAGATTGTATAGCATTAAAGAAAAAGAAGTATGACAGGGCTAAGATGAGTGGGAATACAGATGATTGGGAAAGTTTTAAGGAACAGCAGATCTTAACTAAAAAAGCAATACGGAGAGAAAAAAATCAGGTATGAGCTCAGTCTAGCCAGGAATATAAAAGGGGATAGCAAAAGCTTTTTTAGCTATGTGAAGAGAAAGAAGATAGTTAAGAACAATGTTGGCCCCTTGAAGAATGAATTGTGAGAAATTGTTATGGGAAACATGGAAATTGCAACAGAATTTAATTCGTACTTTAGATCTGTCTTCACCAGGGAGGACACAAGCAATCTCCCAGATGTATGGATGGGCCAGGGTATCAGAGGAATTGAAACAGATTGACATTAGGAAAGAAACTGTGATGAGTAGACTGATAGGATTGAAGGCTAATAAATCCCCGGGTCCAGATGGTCTGCATCCGAGGGTTCTAAAAGAGGTGGCTCAGGAAATTGCGGATGCATTGGTAATCATTTTCCAATGTTCCTTAGATTCAGGATCAGTTCCTGAAGATTGGAGAGTGGCTAATGTTATCCCACTTTTCAAGAAGGGAGGGAAGGAGAAAATGGAGAACTATCTATGTTAACTAACTATGTTAACCTAACATCAGTCGTGGGGAAGATGCTTGAGTCCATTATTAAGGACGAAATAGTGGCATATCTTGATGGCAGAAATAGGATTAGGCCGAGCCAGTATGGATTTACCAAGGGCAAATCATGCTTGACTAATCTGTTGGAGTTTTTTGAGGGTGTAACAAGGATGTTAGTCGAGGGTAAGCCAGTAGATGTTGTGTACCTAGATTTTCAGAAGGCATTCGATAAGGTGCCACATAGGAGATTGGTGAGTCAAATCAGAGCTCATGGCATTGGGGGCAGGGTTTCAACATGGATAGAAAACTGGTTGGCAGATAGAAAGCAAAGGGTAGCAGTGAATGGGTGTTTCTCGGACTGGCTGGAGGTGACTAGTGGGGTACCACAGGGCTCTGTATTGGGACCACAGCTCTTTACGATTTATGTCAACGATTTAGATGAGGGCATTGAAAACTATATCAGCAAGTTTGCTGACGATACTAAACTGGGTGGCAGTGTGACATGCGAAGAGGACGTTAGGAGAATACAGGGAGACTTGGATAGGCTGGGTGAGTGGGCAGATACTTGGCAGATGTCATTCAATGTGAATAAATGTGAAGTTATCCACTTTGGAAGCAGGAACAAGAGGGCAGAGTATTGTCTGAACGGTGTAGAGTTAGGTAAGGGAGAAATGCAAAGAGACCTAGGAGTCCTAGTTCACCAGTCAATGAAGGTGAATGAGCAAGTGCAACAGGCAGTGAAGAGGGCAAATGGAATGTTGGCCTTTATTACAAGGGGAATTGAGTACAAGAGCAAGGATGTCCTTTTGCATTTGTACAGGGCCCTGGTGAGACCACACCTGGAATATTGTGTACAGTTTTGGTCTCCAGGTTTAAGGAAGGACATTCTGGCAATTGAGGAAGTGCAGCGTAGATTCACTAGGTTGATTCCTGGGATGGCAGGGCTGTCTTATGCAGAGAGTTTGGAGAGATTAGGCTTGTACACACTGGAATTGAGGAGATTGAGAGGGGATCTGATTGAAACGTTTAAGATAATTAAAGGATTTGATAGGATTGAGGCAGGAAATATGTTCCAGATGTTGGGAGAGTCCAGTACCAGAGGGCATGGATTGAGAATAAGAGGTCAGTTATTTAAAACAGAGTTGAGGAAAAACTTCTTCTCCCAGAGAGTTGTGGAGGTGTGGAATGCACTGCCTCGAAAGACGGCGGAGGCCAATTCTCTGGATGCTTTCAAGAAGGAGCTAGATAGATATCTGATGGATAGGGGAATCAAGGGATATGGGGACAAGGCAGGGACTGGGTATTGATAGTGAATGATCAGCCATGATCTCAGAATGGCAGTGCAGACTCGAGGGGCCGAATGGTCTACTTCTGCACCTATTGTCTATTGTCTATTGAATACAGGAGAGGGGGAATCTCGTGCATAGCCTGTAATCAGGCATTCTGCTGACAAGTACAATTGCAATTAAAGCAAAGGTAATTTATACATAGATAGCTCCCACAAACTGCAATAACAAGCAGTAGACAAGTCTGATTTGCTCTGCAGAGGTGAGAAATAAAGTTGGGCTTTACACTAGGAGAACTCCATGTCTTGGGTCCATCTAATCCATCTAATCAGGGAGTTAGGCTTAAGTTTAGAACACAGCGAAAAACAACTCTTCTGACAATGTTGCATAGAGTTAGCACAGGGGTTCCCAACCTTTTTATGCCACAGGACCCTGGTTTGGGAATCTGTGAGTTTGCAAGAATGAGCAAGGTTGTTACTGTCAGATATTGCCTTAGCACATAGAGCGGTAAAGGACTATGGCAGAAAATTACCTAGCTGCCATAGCAGCTTTTAATGTGACAAGTTAATCCCTCCCTTACTTTGGTTACCACCCAAAGGCTACCTATTCCTTACCAGTAAAACCTCCACAGGTGGACAGCACAACGGAGCCCTCTTGCAGGTGAGCAGCCTGTATCGTGCGGAATTGAGCAAAGTACTGGTCTTGCTGGTTGATGTCAGTCTCGTCGAGTTTCCGCATCCTCTCCATCCTCATCCAGAACTCCACCAGCTCTGCCCCTGTACAACAGAAGAACACCCAGCATTGTTTAGCCATACCCCAACAGCATTCTGAGTACGACGGCAAGCAATCCATGCATTCTTAAAGGGACAGGAAACTTGGGACTTGTCTCCTTTCATTAACGCATCCCACAGGATTTGCCTACCATTTGTCCCCATGAGAAATGATCGAAAGCATTTCATTCCTCGCACACTCCCAATACACCTTCTCAGTAGCCACTGGTCTCGCATCTCGCCCATCTGTGCCTCTTCTGTTGGAACAAGGTGGGAACAGAAAGGTTTAGTGGTTGGATGAAAAGGTGACACGTAGCAAACCTCTTCAGTGGATCAACCGTGCACCTTGGACAGTGACCATGAAATACTTAAGTTGCTACATACATAAGCCTCCACATTCATTTTTTGGGAATCTGTGTGTCGCTGACAAGTCCGACATTTCTTACCCATCCAGAGTGTCAAGGAAAGCTGCCTTCTTGAACCACTGCAGCACTACAGGTGAAGGTGCTCCCACATGGCTGTTGAGGAGGGAGTTCCAGGATTTAGTATCAATGACAGTAAAGGGCTGGCGACACATTTCCAAGTCAGGATCATATGCGATTTGGAGGGGTAGCTGCAGGCAGTGGTACACCCATGCACCTGCTGCCTTTTCCTTGTTTTGTAGTACAGGTTTCCCCCGAAATCTGAAGGTAGACCATTCCTATGAAACTGTTTGTAAACTGAAATGTCGTAAAGCGAAGAAGCAATTACCATTAATTTATATTGGAAAAATTTTTGAACGTTCCCAGACCCAAAAAATAACCTACCAAATCATACCAAATAATACATAAAACCTAAAATAACACTACCATATAGTAAAAGCAGGAATGATATGATAAATATACACCCTATATAAAGTAGAAATATTGTAGGTACGGTGTAGTTTCACTTATCAAAATCGGTAAGACAGTGAGCTAAAACCGATTTGGAGAAAAAAAATTGGCATGTACACACATGCGCAAACAACTGCCTGCACAAGGTTTCACAGTCATTGTAGTCTTTCTCAGGGTAAACACACATATAAAGCGGGTGTCTTTTTTCGTAAAAGCAAAAATCCTCTTTGGTTAGCGAAAGCAGGTACTAATGTAGGTCTTTTGTAACAGCGAGTTGTGTAAAGCGAACGTTCAAAAAACGCGGGACACCTGTACGTGGGAAATGAACACAATATTCAGGGAAGGACTTGACTGAGGTATAACCCCATCATGATGCCGGTCTGTGCAGCTTTAACATCAGGAATCAGTCTGGTGAACCTTTTCTTCAAGTTTATCCATGAAGCAGGAGATACCAAGAAAAAGCAACAAAATGAAAGAGAAAAAAGAAACTTGCAATGGTATAACCTCAAGATGGTATAAGATGTTTTAATGACAGTGAAGTTCTGCTTCTCATTGAATGAGTGCACAGCAAGATTACATAAACTGCAATAATCATCAGAATTTAAGTGATGCTTGAGTGTTTTATGTAAGTTGGGAGTTGGGAGAAGCCCTCCCTGTTTGAAGCAATGCCACATGACTTCTGGATACTCATCACTGAGGGTTTCTTGCTCACTTGTGGTACTCCTTATGTAGTGTTCTCATTCAGGTTTAAAAACTATGAACTAAACACCGAGATTAAACCGTAGTCAATGAGGCATGATCCCAGTAAGATTAACCGTTTACTATTCACTCTTCCACATTAACCTATGGTAAAAACTGTTGATAAAACAATACAATATATATATATATATATAGTATTTGTTTCCTTCTTGGCATTGCATTTACATCATAAATACTTGTGAAAGTAAAACTACAACAAACTATGTAATAAAGCTAAACAAATGCCTTAAGGGCAACATACCTTACCTCCAGCATGAACTCAGTATCATATCAACAGGAAGTCTGAAGTGTGGTGTGAATCATAATCTTTTGATTCAGAGGGAAGAGCTCATGTGATATTGAAAAATGAAAAAAGCAAACCCCTAAGAGATTACAGTTTATAGGTTTATTCTAAAACAGGGATCCACAACCTTTTTATACCATGGACCCTGAGCTGTGTAGACTGGTGGAAGAAGCTTAGACGGAGTTTTATTGTGGAACATTACAGACAGATGATGCAGGAAACAAGTTTTCAGTACAACTGCTGAGCCTGAAATTCACACCAAACTATAGCCCCTGTTAATATCCCCTGGAATATATAACCTAACACATCATGAGGAAGATTTGTACTGAACCATGAAAGATAATGTTCTGGTTGGGAAATCTGATACTACATTGATTGTCAGGTAGTCACTCACCCTCCATGGCCCAAGGGTATGATTACACTTTGGCAACATTTTAATCAGCAGTTGGAGGAGAGCCTGGACCACAAACGACTTGAAATTTGCACAAATGTAACTTTTCACTTCATCCCGTTTAATTCAGAACAGTTAGAGAAGACATCACAGATCTCCCTATTCTCTGGTACTCACCATTTGATGGCTCTTGTACCAGCTGGGTATCAGAGTCAGGTGTTTTACTGCTCAGAGAAGAGGAGGATGGGCTATCCTCAGAGAACTGCACCGTTGGAAGGGACTCTGATGATTCCTGATGCTCCACTGTAAGTCTGGACACTGGGAAACAGAAATAATCTAATTGGAAATCTGGGATCTGGAAGAAAAATCCAACAGCAAGATACACTTTTCAACATTCACTTTTATCAAGAAACAAAATTAATTTTGGCAACACCTATAAAATGCTGGAGGGAGGGATTCTCTTGAGGCACTAGATGGAGTAAGTCATATTTTGGCTTTGCTCCTTTCACTTTTTAAATTTTTTACCACCCTTTCACTATTTATATTAAAGTGTTTATAACACTTTTATATGCCTGAACTTTGATTTTTAATCACCGAAAATGAATACCAGAGGGCAAAAAGCTTCAGCCAAAGGCAAGGAAGCCAGTAACGGAAGTGGAAGGAAAGAGGGAGATTCTAAACAACTTAAACAGTCTCCACTCACTTTGGAAGCTATGTCAAAACTCCCGGATGTTAAATTCGATAAAAAATGTTCTACTTTGGAAGTAGTTTTAAAGGAGATTGAAAGCAAACTGGGAGCTCTTAAGCAGGAGCGTGAAAAGCAACAATAGCAAATAGCTGAACTCGATGAAGCTGGAAGACAGAGAGATCGCAGATTGGATGTGCTGGAAAAGAAATTAACTTTGACTACTCAGACACTAGAACAGTATAAACTCAAGATTATTGACCTGGAAAGCGGCAGTCATAGACAGAACCTGCGAATAATAGGACTCCGTGAAGATGTTGAGAGCTGACGACATTTTTTCTCAAATTTTAACGGATGTGTTCGGCTCTGAAGTTCTTTCTACTACCCCTATACTTGATGGCGTGCATCGTGTTCTGAGAGTCAAGCCCTCTAAAGAGCTGAAGCCCTGACCTGTTATACTTCAATTCCATTATGTGCAAACCGAGGAGCATTTAATTCGAATTGCCTGTCGGAAAGGGGTTATTGTACATGGGGAACTCAAGTTTCAATTGGTTGAAGACTATAGTCCTGAGGTGATGCGAGAAAGATTGCTTTTAAACCGGTGATGTCTGAGCTTTATCAAGAAAGTTTCAACCAGCTCTGCTATTTAAGGGTTGTTCTACCTGATAAATCACGTAAATGGCTTAAATCTGTGGAAGAAGCTCAACAAAAACCTTGACGACCAATGTTCGATCCCAGTTGTCTGATAAATTGAATGTTTCTTCGTGTCTGTATTCATTTAGTTTATAAGATAATAATCAGTTCATAGATTTAGACTTTTGAAGTTTGAAGATTGTTGCCACTGGTTTGATAAAACTCATATTCTGTTTCAGAGTATGGATGTTTATTATGCTTCTATGTTTAAGTTTTTTTCCTTTGTTACTTTATTATTTTCAATTGTTCATTTTTTTGAAAATAAGTAAGAAATTAATTTGGTGATTGACTTTTTTCTCTGAAATATTAATAAGATTGTATATATCATTCCCTTCTCAATGTTTTGACTAAGGTGGAAGTTGGCATTTTTCTCAATTTTTTTTGTGTCTGTATTCATTTAGTTTATAAATTAATAACCAGTTTATAGATCTGACTGTTAGAGTTTGAAGTTTTTTATGATCTGTTGACTGAATGTTTTTTTTTCTGAAATATTATAAGATTGTATTCTGTTTCACTTTTTTAAGATTTCGCTTCCCAAAATAGAACCATAGAACACTACAGCACAGTACAGGCCCTTCAGCTCTCCATGTTGTGCCGACCCATATAATCCTTAAAAAAAGTACTAAACCCACGCTACCCCATAACCCTCCATTTTTCTTAATTGTGTACATGTGCCCTCTGGTGTTTGCTATTGGTGCCTGGGAAACAGGTACTGACTATCCACCCTATCTATGCCTCTCATAATCTTGTGGACCTCTATCAAGTCCCGTCTCATTATTCTACGCTCCAAAGAGAAAAGTCCCAGCTCAGCTAACCTTGCTTCATATGAATTGCTTTCTGGCTGTCTATTGGCCAGTTTTCAGGTCTTTGTGGGTGGAGGGTGGGACTATCTTTAGTTTTTTTCATCTGGGCTGAACTGAAACTACAAATATGTCTGAATTGTCATAACTTCCGGTTCCCATTGAACCATAGGACATTACAGCACAGAAGCAGGCCTTTTGGCCCTTCTTGGCTGTGCTGAACCATTTTTTTGCCTAATCCCACTGACCTGCACCTGGACCATATCCCTCCATACACCTCTCATCCATGTACCTGTCCAAGTTTTTCTTAAATGTTAAAAGTGAGCCCACATTTACCACTTCATCTGGCAGCTCATTCCACACTCCCACCGTTCTCTGTGTGAAGAAGCCCCCCCTAATGTTTCCTTTAAACTTTTCCCCCTTCACCCTTAACCCATGTCCTCTTTTTTTTTCTCCCCTAGCCTCAGTGGAAAAAAACTGCTTGCATTCACTCTATCTATACCCATCATAATTTTATATACCTCCATCAAGTCTCCCCTCATTCTTCTATGCTCCAGAGAATAAAGTCCTAATCTATTCAACCTTTCTCAGATTCTCAAGTCCCAGCAACATCCTTCCTGTAATTCAGTGACCAAAACTGTACACTTTCCACCTTAAACCTTTTTCTGTCCTCCTGATTCATGAGTTTCCTATGCAGGAAGGTTAACCCTTTACATACCATATGGTTTATTCAAATTAAATGGATAATATTACTAACTTTGTCTCATGGAATAAGAATGGTTTGAATCATCCGATTAAACGGAAGAAGATCTTTAAAGTTTTTCATAGATTGAATGCTCAGATTATCTTTGCCCAGTAAACTCATGTGAGGAAAGAGGATAAATAGCATTTCTTTTGGAAGGGACAACTTCATTCTAATTCACAGGCTAAGGTGAAAGGTATATATATTTTTATAGACCCCTCAGTTTTATTTGTTCACTATGAAACAATCTTAGACCCAAATGGTAAATTTCTATTAATTACTGGTTTACTTTATATCCAAAAAGTTGTTATGGTTAATATCTATGCACCAAATGCCAACAATCCTGAATTCTTTAAACATTTATTTGCATCTCTTCCTAATTTAAATGAATATATGTTGAAAATGGGTGGAGATTTTAACTGTTGTCTGAATCCTTCTGAATCAGATAGATCTGCATCCAATCAGGTACCTCCAAACAAATCTGCTATTCTTATTAATTCCTTTTTAGTTGACTCCGGAATTTTAGATATTTGGAGGTTTTTATATCCTAACGATAAAGGGTTCTCATTCTTTTCTGATGTATGTCTTAATTATACTAGAATTGACTACTTCTTTATCGACTCTTGATTAGTTCTGTATGTTACTAACTGTGAGTACGATGCAATCACCGTTTCCAATCAAGCGCCTTTGAAACTGTCAATCAAATTAACTGATGTAACTTTTAGTGCCAGACAATGGTGATTCAATTCTACTCTCCTTCAGGACTTAAACTTTGTTAACGTTATTAAAGAACCGAATGCCTTTTCCTTTCCAACTAACTTTACAGAAGAAATTTCCAGTGGGATATTATGGGATACTTTTAAAGTATACATTCGTGGTCAAATTATATCATATTCTGCTGAATTGAAAAAATGAATTAATAATGAAATAAGTACATTGGTTGATAAGATTAAAGAAATTGATAAAAAAATTCTGCTGCTCCTAACCTTTATAAAAAGAGAGCTGAACTTCAAATGCAACACAGTTTGTTATTAACATCCCTGATTGAAAATCAATTACTTAAAACTAAGTTTCAATTATATATATATATAGTGTTAAATCAGGTAAATTATTGGCCAACCAATTGAAAATTGCTTCAGCTAAATGACTGATTATTAAAGTTCATAAATGGGATGGTTGTTTGAAGGTTGCCCATGATGAAATTAATAAATCTTTTCAAGAATTTTATACCGCTTTATACCAATCAGAATTTCCTGATGATTCTATCATAATGCATGAAATTTTAAGGAAATTAAATATTCTGAAATTACCATTTAATGAACGTTTAGCATTAGATGCAACCACCATGGAAAAAGAAATAAAGAAAGCAATTTTTTTGATGAATTCTGGTAAAGCACCTGGTGTGGATGGGTATACAGTAGAATTTTTCAAATCTACTTTCTCCTTGGTTATGTAGAATCTTTAAAGATGTTTTATCTGTAGGTAAATTACCACAGTCCTTTTATGAAGCATCTATTTCTTTAATTTCTAAAAAAGATAAAGACCCCACTGAATGTGCATCATATAGACCTATATCCTTGTTGAATGTGGACTCCAAAATATTTTCCAAAATATTGGCAATTAGATTGGAAAATTATTGCCACAAATTGTCTCTGACGACCAAGCAGGATTTATTAATTAATTTATTTATTTTTAATTTTTATTATTTATTAATGTTAGGAGGTTAATGACTATTGTGCATACTCCTTCATCTAAAACCCCAGAATGTGTTATTTCGCTTGACACCAAGAAGGCATTTGATAGAGTTGAATGGGAATATGTATTTAATATGCTTGAGAAATTTAATTTTTGCCCAAAGTTTATATCTTGGATTAAACTGATATATCATACACCTTTGGCTTCTGTATTTACCAATAATCAGAGATCCCCATTTTTCAGGCTTTTTCGAGGTTCTAGACAGGGCTGTCCTTTAAGTCCCTTAGTATATGATATTGCCTTGGAGCCCTTGGCAATTGCTTTTCATGATTCACTCAATATATTTGGCTTTATTCGTGGGAATGAGATACATAAGGCATCACTATATGCAGACGACCTGTTATTATATATCCCTAACCCAGAGAAATCTATCCCTGCAATAATATTACTACTTGCTCAGTTGAGTACTTTTTCTGGTTATAAATTGAATCTTAATAAGAGTGAACTTTTCCAATTAAATATGCAAGCTCCAATCTATAGACAATCACCATTCAGACTGGTTACTGATTACTTATTTGGGGATTAAAATTACTAAGAAGCATAAGGATCTATTTGAAGATAACTTTTTACCCTTATTTGATCATGTTAAACAACTGCTTACTAAATGGTCCCCATTGTCCTTATCATTGATTGGTACAATTAATACTATTAAGATGATTATTTTATATCTATTTCAGGTGGTACCAATTTTCATTTCCAAATCCTTTTTTGATATTATTGACTCTAAAATTTCTTCATATATATGGCAGAATAAAAATCCTGGATTAAATAAGAAATATTTACAGAAATCAAAAAAGGAGGGCAGTTTGGCAATGCCGAATTTTAGATTCTATTATTGGGCAATTAATATTCGATATTTAATGTTTTGGACACAAGATCTGGATGAAATTCATTGTCCATGATGGGTGAACCTCGAGCACGAGTCTGTACAAGGGTTTTCATTGGCTTCTATCTTAGGGGCCTTGCTTCCCTTTGCACTTACTAAACTGAATAAACAAATGACTAATCCAATGATGAAACATACAATATGAATATGGTTTCAATTTCTTAAATTTTTGGATTGAATAAATTTATCCTGTCGAGTTCTATTATATCTATCTTTTTTCCAACTATCTAGAATTGATCAAGCTTTTCTTTTATGGAAAACAAAAGGAATAACATGTTTTCATGATTTATTCATGGATGACTGTTTTATGTCTTTTGAACAGTTGTCTAATAAATATAGTTTGCCTAGATCACATTTTTCTTAGATATTTACAGATTAGAAACTTTTTGAATATTATGTTATCTACTTTTCCAGTATCACATCAAACTGAAATTACAGAAAAAAAATTGAGGTTTTAACCCCTATCAGAAGAGTTTAATAGCAATTATTTATGATCTGATTACGAAAATATGTCTAAGTACATCCGATAAAATTAAGAATAAATAGGAAAGAGAACTTCAGGTATCTTTACCTATAGAGAAATGGGAGCAAATTCCCCAACTAGTTAACACTTTTTCAATGTGTGTGAGACGCTCCTTGATACAATTTAAGGTGGTTCACAGGGCTCATATGTCCAAGGATATTACCTCGTTTTTATTGCCATATAAATCCCGTCTGTGACAGATGTAAGTCTGAGGTAGCTTCTTTGACTCATGGAGCACTCAGATCGAAGATGTAGGGGAGACACATAAAAGATAATAAAGTTGTTTGCACCGTTAGGGATAAACAGAGAGTAACAGGTCGAGAATTTCTTAAGTGCATCTATTTTAATGCTAGGAGCATTGTAAGAAAGGTGGGTGAGCTTAGAGCATGGATTGAATCCTGGAAATATGATGTTGTAGCTATTAGTGAAACATGGTTGCAGGAGGGGTGTGATTGGCAACAAGATATTAATAGACAATAGACAGTAAGTGCAGGAGTAGGCCATTCAGCCCTTTTAGCCAGCACTACCATTCACTGGCTGATCATACACAATCAGTACCCGTTCCTGCCCTCTCCCCATATCCCTTAACCCCACTATCTATAAGAGCTCTAACTAACTCTCTCTTGAAAGCATCCAGAGAATTGGTCTTCACTGCTTTTTGGGGCAGAGCGTTCCACATATCCACCACTCTCTGGGTGAAAAAGTTTTTCCGCATCTCTGTTCTAAATGGCCTACCCCTTATTCTTAGACTGTGGCCTCCAGTTCTGGACTCACCCATCAGTAGGAACATGCTTCCTGTCTCCAGTGTGTCCAATCCCTTAATAATCTTATATGTTTCAATCAGATCCCCTCTCACCCTTCTAAATTCCAGTGTATACAAGCCCAGTTGCTCCAATTTTTCAACATATGACAGTCCCGCCATTCCGGGAATTAACCTTGTGAACCTACGCTGCATTCCCTCAATAGCAAGAATGTCCTTCCTCAAATTTGAAGACCAAAACTGCACACAATTCTCCAGGTGGGGTCTCACCAGGGCCCTGAACAGCTGCAGAAGGACCTATACTCAATTCCTCTTGTTATAAAGGCCAGCATGCCATTAGCTTTCATCACTGCCTGCTGTACCTGCATGCTTGCTTTCATTGACTGATGCACAAGAACACCTTGATCTTGTTGTACTTCCCCTTTTCCTAACTTGACTCCATTTAGACAGTAATCTGCCTTCCTGTTCTTGCCACCAAAGCGGATAACCTCAATTTATCCACATTAAACTACATCTGCCATACATTTGCCCATTCACCTAGCCTGTCCAAGTCACCCTGCATTCTCATAACATCCTCCTGACATTTCACACTGCCACCCAGCTTTGTGACATCGGCGAATTTGCTGATGTTACTTTTAATCCCCTCATCTAAATCATTAACGTATATTGTAAACAGCTGCGGTCCCAGCACTGTACCTTGCGGTACCCCACTGGTCACAGCCTGCCATTCCAAAAGAGACCCGTTAATCACTACTCTTTGTTTCCTGTCAGCCAGCCAATTTTCAATCCATGTCAGTACTCTGCCCCCAATACCATGTGCCCTAATTTTGCCCACTAATCTCCTATATGACTTTATCAAAAGCTTTCTGGAAGTCCAGGTACACTACATCCACTGGCTCTCCCTTGTCGATTTTCATAGTTACATCCTCAAAAAACTCCAGAAGATTAGTCAAGCATGATTTTCCCTTCGTAAATCCATGCTGACTCGGACCGATCCTTCTACTACTATCCAAATGTGTCGTAATTTCCTCTTTGATAATTGACTCCAGCATCTTTCCCACTACTGATGTCAGGCTAACTGGTCCATAATTCCCTGTTTTCTCTCTCCCTTTCTTGAAAAGTGGGACAACATTAGCCACCCTCCAATCCACAGGAACTGATCCTGAATCTATAGAACATTGGAAAATGATTACCATTGCATCCACGATTTCTAGAGCCACCTCCTTATGTACCCTGGGGTGCAGACCATCAGGTCCCGGGGACTTATCAGCCTTCGGACTCAACAGTCTATCCAACACAGTTTCTTGCCTAATGTAAATTTCCTTCAGTTCATCCATTACCCTAGTTCCTTTGCCCACTATTACATCTGGGAGGTTGTTTGTGTCTTCCTGGATTTCATTGCTTCAGGTGTGATAGAATTGGAGGGACAAGAGGGGGAGGTGTTGCATTGCTTGTCAGAGAAAATATGACGGCAGTGCTCTGGCAGGATAGATCAGAGGACTCGTCTAGGGAGGCTATTTGGCTGGAATTGAGGAATGAGCAAGATGTAGTAATACTCATAGGCATGTATTCTAGACCACCTAATGGGGTGTGAGAAGTGGAGGAGCAAATTTGTAAGGAGATAGCAGATATTTGTAGTAAGCACATTGTGGGAGATTTTAATTTTCCACACATAGACTGGGAAGCCCATTCTGTAAAAGGGCTGGATGGTTTGGAGTTTGTAAAATGTGTGCAGGATAGTTTTTTGCAGCAATACATAGAGAAGGGGCAGTGTTGGCTTTTCTGTTAGGGATTAAGATAGGTCAGGTGATGGAGGTATGTGTTGGGGAGCACTTCGGGTCCAGTGATCACAATGCCATTAGTTTCAATATAATTATGGACAAGGATAGGACCGGAACCAGGGTTGAGAGTTTTGATTGGAGAAAGGCTAACTTTGAGGAGATGCGAAAGGATTTAGAAGGAGTTGATTGGGACAATTTGGTTTATGGGAAGGATGTAATAGAGAAATGGAGATCATTTAAAGGTGAAATTTTGCAGGTACACATTCTTTATGTTCCTGTTAGGTTGAAAGGAAAGGTTATAAGTTTGAGAGAGCCATGGTTTTCAAGGGATATTGGAAACTTGGTTCGGAAAAAGAGAGAGATCTACAATAAACATAGGCAGCATGGAGTAAATGAGGTGCTCGAGGAATATAATGAATGTAAAAAGAATCTTAAGTAAGAAATTAAAAAAGCTAAAAGAAGATGTGAGGTTGCTTTGGCAAGTAAATTGAAAATAAATCCAAAGGGTTTCTGCAGTTATATTAATAGCAAAAGGATAGTGAGGGATAAAATTGGTCCCTTAGAGAATCAGAGTGGACAGCTATGTGTGGACTCAAAAGAGATGGGGGAGATTTTGAACAATTTCTTTTCTTCGGTATTCACTAAGGAGAAGGATATTGAATTGTCTAAGGTAAGGGAAACGAGTAGTTATGGAAACTATGATGATTAAAGAAGAGGAAGTACTGGCGCTTTTAAAGAATATAAAAGTGGATAAGTCTCCAGATCCTGACAGGATATTCCCTAGGACCTTGAGGGAAGTTAGTGTTGAAATATTAGGAGCTCTGACAGAAATATTTCAAATATCATTATTAACAGGGATGGTGCCTGAGGATTTGCATATTGTGCATGTGGTTCCACTGTTTAAAAAGGGTTCTAAGAGTAAACCTAGCAATTATAGGTCTGTCAGTTTGACGTCAGTGGTGGGTAAGTTAATGGAAAGTATTTTTAGAGATGGTATATATAATTATCTGGATAGACAGGGTCTGATTAGGAACAGTCAACATGAAATTGTGTGTGGGAAGTCATGTTTAACAAATCATTGAATTTTTTGAAGAGGCTATGAGGAAAGTTGATGAGGGTAAAGCAGTGGATACTGTCTATATGGAATTCAGTAAGGCCTTTGACAAGTTTCCACATGGAAGGTTAGTTAGGAAGGTTCAATCGTTAGGTATTAATATTGAAGTAGTAAAATGGATTCAATATTGGCTGGATGGGAGATGCCAGAGAGTAGTGGTGGATAAATGTTTGTCAGGTTGGAGGCTGGTGACTAGTGGTGTGCCTCAGGGATCTGTACTGAGTCCAATGTTGCTTGTCAAATACATTAATGATCTGGATGATGGGGTGGTAAATTGGATTAGTAAGTATGCAGATGATATGAAGATATGTGGTTTGTGGATAATGAAGTAGGTTTTCAAAGTTTGCAGAGAGATTTAGGCCAGTTAGAAGAGTGGGCTGAAAGATGGCAGATGGAGTTTTATGCTGATAAGTGTGAGGTGCTACATTTTGGTAGGAATAATCAAAATAGGACATACATGGTAAATGGTAGGGCACTGAGGAATGCAGTAGAACAGAGTGATCTAGGAATAATGCTGCATAGTTCCCTGAAGGTGGAATCTCATGTGGATAGGATGGTGAAGAAAGCTCTTGGTATGTTGGCCTTTATAAATCAGAGCATTGAGTATAGGAGTTGGAATGTAATGTTAAAATTGTACAAGACATTGGTAAGGCCAAATTTGGAGTATTGTGTACAGTTCTGGTCACTGAATTATGGGAAAGATGTCAACCAAATAGACAGAATACAGAGGAGATTTATTAGAATATTACCTGGATATCAGCAGCTAAATTACAAAGAAAGGTTGAACAAGTTAGGTCTTTATTCTTTGGAGCACAGATGGTTGAGGAGGGACTTGATAGAGGTATTTAAAATTATGAGGGGGATAGATAGAGTTGATGTGGATAGGCTTTTTCCATTGAGAGTAGGGGAGATTCAAACAAGAGGACATGAGTTGAGAGTTAAGGGGAAAAAGTTTAAGGGCAATGTGAGGGGGAATTTCTTCACTCAAAGAGTGGTAGCTGTGTGGAATGAGCTTCCAGTAGAAGTGGTAGAGGCAGGTTCGATATTTTCATTTAAAAAAAAATTGGATAGGTACATGGACAGGAAAGGAATGGAGGGTTATAGGCAGAGTGCAGGCCAGTGGGACTAAGTGAGAGTAAGTGTGCTGCACGGACTAGAAGGGCCGAGATGGCCTGTTTCTGTGCTGTAATCGTTATATGGTTATATAACTTTTTGTTCATGTATGGAGGAACGGAGTTAATGACAAATAATTATTTTAACCAATGAAACAAGGAAGCCCAGCTTTTGTTTTTTTTATTCTGGGTTTTTTTGTTAGTTTAGGGGGATTTTTTTTCTTGTAAAAATCTTTTTTCTTTGAATCTTTTTCATGTTTAGTTACTAAGAGATTGGGAGGCTTAGATTACACATGTTACTGTTTATGTACACGTTAACCATTATTAATGTAATCCCGATCTCTTTGCATCAATATCATTGTTATGTTTATCTATTTGAAACTTAATAAAAAAGATTGATAAAGTAAAAACAGAAAAGAATATGCTGGAGGAACTCAGCAGGCCAGGCAGCATCTATGGAAAAAAGTACAGTCGACGTTTTGGGCCAGAAGTCTTCAACAGCACTGGAGAATAAAAGCTGAGCAGTAGATTTAAAAGGTGAGGGAGGGGAGAGAGAACCAGACAGATAGACAGACATACTTTATTGAAACTGGGTTTTGTTACAGTTGCACCAACCAAGAATAGTGTAGAAATATAGCAATATAAAACCATAAATAATTAAATAATAAGTAAACTATTCCAAGTGGAAATAAGTCCAGGACCAGCCTATTGGCTCAGTGTATCGGACACTCCGAGGGAGGAATTGTGAAGTTTGATGGCCATAGGCAGGAATGACTTACTATGACGCTCAGTGTTACATCTCGGTGGAATGAGTCTCTGGCTGAACATACTCTTGTGCCTAACCATTACATTACGGAGTGGATGGGAGACATTGTCCAAGATGGCATGCAACTTAGACAGCATCCTCTTTTCAGACACCACCGTCAGAGAGTCCAGTTCCACCCCCACAACATCACTGGCCTTACGACTGAGTTTGTTGATTCTGTTGGTGTCTGCTACCCTCAGCCTGCTGCCCCAGCACACAACAGCAAACATGATAGCACTGGCCACCACAGACTTGTAGAACATCTTCAGGTGAACCACCAGGTGAAAGGTGAAACCTGGAGGGGAGGAATAAAGTAAAGAGCTGGGAAGTTGATTGATGAGATGAGGTGAGAGAGAATAAAGGGGTGGGTCATGGAGAGTGGTGGGGGAGGGGATCGGGGGGGTGGCATTACTGGAAGTTTGAGAAATCGATGTTCATGCTATCACTTTAAGTAAGCCGATATGAGTTCAGTGGGGCAGGATTGAACCTTCTGCCTTAGAGAGGGGAAGGTCGGAGGGATGGTGAAAACCTGGCATGGATGAGAGTTAGAATTGGAGGGGAGAAGGGTGTTGGTAGTGTCTGAGGGGAAAGGAGGTTTGGAATGTTCAGGAAAGGTGGAGTCTCTGAGGACCCAAGAGCCGGCAGTGGGACCTGAGAGAGATGGGATTGTGGCGTGGCAGTGGGGGAAGGGGAGATGGGTGTTCCAGCGGCAGCGCGTGAAGACCCGGCCTAGAGGTCAAGGCCGGATTCAGAATTGGAGGTTGCGCAGTTGGCACTTTGGAGGGGGTTGGAATCTGTACTGATGGCGGTGGAGTCCGGGTTTAGGATCTGCTCTGGATTGTTAGAGATGTTGAGGTTAGCAGCAGGATTGTGGTCTGGTGGCATCCAGCTCTGCCGGCGTTGCAGACAGCAGGTTCTGCGGTCTGTAGATAAGCAATCTTCCGATCCTCTCAGGACATGAGAAAGTCAAAGAACCAGCGATTGAGAATGTAATCTTGGTCTTAGGACAATAGAGTGATGACTTCAGTTCTGGTAACAAAGAGAAGGGAGTTGTTTGTTGGAGTTGAGAAATAGCTAAGCCAACCTATGGGGATGGTTTACCAGCATGAAAGTAACCGCACAATAGGGCATATTAGAAAGGCAGAAATACCAGAAGCTATTCAGAAAGGAATCGATTTTAATCCGTAAAGAATGAAAATTGAGCAAATGTAGGCTAGTTGGGGAGCTCAGTAATTGCTTCTGGGATGATTTATCAGGACACGATACTGTAGCAGTTATCGCAACATTATTACAGCTTGAGTTGTCGGAGTTCAGAGTTCAATTCCAGAGTCCTCTGTAGGCAAGTTTGTATGTCCCTTCCTGTATGCACATGGATTTCCTCCCACAGTCCAGTGACGACCATTTGGTAAGCTGACTGGTCGTTGTAAATTGTCCTGTGATTAGGCTAGGTGGGGTGCTGGTCAGTGCGGCTCAGAGGGCTGGAATGGCCTGCTCCATGCTGTTCTCTAAATAAATAAATAACCAGCATGTCCTGTAGCCAGCTAGGGAGCAGATGATTCTGGACCTGCTATTTGATAGAATAAATTTAAGAACTTTATAGTGAAGACGTAGAACATAGAACAGTACAGGCCCTTCGGCCCACAATGTTGTGCCGACCTTTAAACCCTGCCTCCCATATAACCCCCCCACCTTAAATTCCTACATATACCTGTCTGGTAGTCTCTTAAATTTCCCTAGTGTATCTGTCTCTACCACAAACTCGGGCAGTGCATTCCACGCACCAACTACTCTCTGAGTAAAAAACCTTCCTCTATTATCCATCTTGAACTTTCCACACCTTAACTTAAAGCCAAGTCCTCTTGTACTGAGCAGTGGCGCCCGGGGGAAGAGGTGCTAGATCTAATACTAGATCTAGTATGGCATTCCCCCTCGTCAGCCTGTCAACATACTGTGACAGAAATTCGTCCTGGATGCACATAATAAATTCTGCCCCGTCTAAACCATCGGAACTAATCAGGTGCCAGTCAATTATTAGGGAAGTTAAAGTCACCCATGATAACAACCCTGTTATTATAAGACATCCCCAGATGGCAGCAGTCATTATGTGATAGGGGTGGCACTGGAGTATAGCAGCATAATGCTTTATGGCACTAGCTGTAAGATTGCCATTGAATTCCTACTGCTGTCTGTAAAGAGTTTTTATGTTCTCTCTGTGACTGTATGTGTTTCCTGCGGGTGTTCCAATTTCGTCCCACGGTCCAGAAGCATACAGTTAACGTTAGCACCCTATGGAAGTGTGACGACACCTGCAGAATGTGTTGGTCAGTGAAAGCAAATGACTTATTTCACTGTAGGCTTCAACAAACATGTGAAAGAAACAAGCTGGGTGAATTGAATTGAATTTTATATTCAGTCTGAGAATCAGTAGAATGGAAAGAAGAGGAAAATTTAAAATGTAAGTAAGGGCATTAATACAGCACAGGGCAGATACAGTCACAGTGAATTGGCAAATTAGATTGAAAATTCACTTCGACAACATGTACAGTCCTGTGCAAACGTCTTAGGTACATATATAGTTAGGGTGTCTAAGACTTTTGCACAGGACTATATCTGTTTACATGGAGCAGAGAGCGAGATTGTATATCCGGTAGGAGCAAAGGAGGTTGGGAATGCTGAGGTTGGAACACCGCAGTAGGGCTGTGGGACAGGCGACAGAGAGCAGTATATGTCAGAGGTAGTGCAACTTAGAATACCAAGAGAAAATACTTTCAATGATCTTTCCAGAGGGATCAGAACCATTTTGTCACATGATTGGGCATAACAATAAAAACAGCAAAACATGACATAAATATTAATGAGAGAGGAAGAATCAGGATATGAGCTAGAAATATGAAAGCTTGCCAGCAACATAAAACAAATAGCTATAGTTTCTATATATGTTTTAGAAAGAAAAGAACGTTGGTCCTGTAGGGTGAGAACATTGATCCTGTTGGAAGTGAGAACGTTGGTCCTGTTGGAAGTGAGAATGTTGGTCCTGTAGGAAGTGAGAACATTGGTTCATCAGAAAGTGAGAACATTATCCCTGTAGGAAGTGAGAACACTGTCCCTGTAGGAAGTGAGAACATTGTCCCTGTAAAAAGTGAGAACATTCGTCCTGTAGGAAGTGAGAACATTGATCCATTAGGAAGTGAGAACATTATTCCTGTAGGAAGTGAGAACATTGTTCCTGTAGGAAGTGAGAACGTTGCTCCTGTAGGAAGTGAGAACATTGGTCCAGTAGGAAGTGAGAACATTGTTCCTGTAGGAAGTAAGAATGTAGGTCCTGTAGGAAGTGAGAACGTAGGTCCTGTAGGAAGTGAGAACGTAGGTCTGGATAGGAAGTGAGAATGTAGGTCCTGTAGGAAGTGAGAACATTATTCCTGTAGGAAGTGAGAACATTGTTCCTGTAGGAAGTGAGATTATTGGTCCATTAGGAAGTCAGAACCTTGTCCCTGTAGGAAGTGAGAACATTGTTCCTGTAAGAAGTGAGAATGTTGGTCCATTAGGATGTGAGAACATTGGTCTAGTAGGAAGTGAGAACATTGTTCCTGTAGAAAGTGAGAACATTGTTCCTTTAGGAAGTGAGAACATTGGTCCATTAGGAAGTGAGAACATTGTCCCTGTACGAAGTGAGAACATTGTTCCTGTACGAAGTGAGAACATTGTTCCATTAGGATGTGAGAACGTTGGTCCTGTAGGAAGTGAGAACATTGGTCCTGTAAGAAGTGAGAACAGTGTTCCATTAGGATGTGAGAACGTTGGTCCTCTAGGAAGTGAGAACGTTGGTCCTGTAGGAAGTGAGAACGTAGGTCCTGTAGGAAGTGAGAATATAGGTCCTGTGGGAAGTGAGAACGTAGGTCCTGTTGGAAGTGAGAATGTAGGTCCTGTTGGAAGTGAGAACATTGTTCCTTTAGGAAGTGAGAACGGTGGTCCATTAGGAAGTGAGAACATTGTTCTTGTAGGAAGTGAGAACATTGTTCCAGTAGGAAGTGAGAACATTGATCCATTAGGAAGTGAGAACATTGCTCCAGAGTGAAGTGAGAACTTTGTTCCTGTAGGAAGTGCGAACATTGGTCCAGTAAGTAGTGAGAACATTGGTCCAGTAAGAAGTGAGAACATTGGTCCAGTAGGAAGTGAGAACATTGGTCCAGTAGGAAATGAGAACATTGTTCCTGTAGGAAGTGAGCAAATTGTTCCAGTAGGAAGTGAGAACATTGGCCCATTAGGAAGTGAGAACATTGTCCCTGTAAGAAGTGAGAACATTGGTCCAATAGGAAGTCAGAACGTTGTCCCTGTAGGAAGTGAGAACATAGTCCCTGTAGGAAGTGAGAACATTGTTCCTGTAGGAAGTGAGAATATTGGTCCATTAGGAAGTCAGAACGTTGGTCCTGTAGGAAGTGAGAACTTTGTTCCAGTAGGAAGTGAGAACATTGTTCCATTAGGATGTGAGAACATTGGTCCAGTAGGAAGTGAGAACATTATTCCTGTAGGAAGTTAAGAATGTAGGTCCTGTAGGAAGTGAGAACGTAGGTCCTGTAGGAAGTGAGAACGTAGGTCTGGATAGGAAGTGAGAATGTAGGTCCTGTAGGAAGTGAGAACATTATTCCTGTAGGAAGTGAGAACATTGTTCCTGTAGGAAGTGAGAACATTGTTCCTGTAGGAAGTGAGAACAATTTTCCTGTAGGAAGTGCGAACATTGGTCCAGTAAGAAGTGAGAACAATGGTCCAGTAAGATGTGAGAACATTGGTCCAGTAGGAAGTGAGAACATTGTCCCTGTACGAAGTGAGAACATTGTTCCTGTACGAAGTGAGAACATTGTTCCATTAGGATGTGAGAACGTTGGTCCTGTAGGAAGTGAGAACATTGTTCCTGTAGGAAGTGAGAACATTGTTCCTGTAGGAAGTGAGAACATTGCTCCCGTAGGAAGTGAGAAGGTAGGTCCTATATGAAGTGAGAACATTGTTCCTTTAGGATGTGAGAACGGTGGTCCATTAGGAAGTGAGAACATTGTTCCTGTAGGAAGTTTGAATATTGTTCCAGTAGGAAGTGAGAACATTGGTCCATTAGGAAGTGAGAACATTGTCCCTATAAGAAGTGAGAACATTGGTCCTGTAGGAAGTGAGAACATTGATCCATTAGGAAGTGAGAACGTTGTTCCTGTAGGAAGTGAGAACGTAGGTCCTGTAGGAAGTGAGAACATTGTTCCTTTAGGAAGTGAAAACATTGGTCAATTAGGAAGTGAGAACATTAGTCCATTAGGAAGTGAGAAAATCGTTCCTGTAGGAAGTGAGAACATTGGTCCAGTAGGAAGTGAGAACGTAGTTCCTGTAGGATGTGAGAACATTGTTCCTATAGGAAGTGGGAACATTGGTCCATTAGGAAGTGAGAACATTGTTCCTGTAGGAAGTGAGAACGTAGTTCCTGTAGGATGTGAGAACATTGTTCCTATAGGAAGTGAGAACATTCGTCCATTAGGAAGTGAGAACATTGTTCCTGTAGGAACTGAGAACGTTGGTCCTGTAGGAAGTGAGAACATTGTTCCTGTAGGAAGTGAGAACGTTGGTCCATTAGGAAGTGAGAACATTGTTCCAGTAGGAAGTGAGAACATTGTTCCATTAGGAAGTGAGAATGTTGGTCCTATAGGAAGTGAGAACATTGGTCCTATAGGAAGTGAGAACGTTGCTCCTGTAGGTAGTGAGAACGATGATCTATTAGGAAATGAGAACATTGGTCCTGTAGGAAATGAGAGCATTGTTCCTGTAAGAAGTGAGAATGTTGGTCCATTAGGATGTGAGAACATTGGTCTAGTAGGAAGTGAGAACATTGTTCCTGTAGAAAGTGAGAACATTGTTCCTTTAGGAAGTGAGAACATTGGTCCAGTAGGAAGTGAGAACGTAGTTCCTGTAGGATGTGAGAACATTGTTCCTATAGGAAGTGGGAACATTGGTCCATTAGGAAGTGAGAACATTGTTCCTGTAGGAAGTGAGAACGTAGTTCCTGTAGGATGTGAGAACATTGTTCCTATAGGAAGTGAGAACATTCGTCCATTAGGAAGTGAGAACATTGTTCCTGTAGGAACTGAGAACGTTGGTCCTGTAGGAAGTGAGAACATTGTTCCTGTAGGAAGTGAGAACGTTGGTCCATTAGGAAGTGAGAACATTGTTCCAGTAGGAAGTGAGAACATTGTTCCATTAGGAAGTGAGAATGTTGGTCCTATAGGAAGTGAGAACATTGGTCCTATAGGAAGTGAGAACGTTGCTCCTGTAGGTAGTGAGAACGATGATCTATTAGGAAATGAGAACATTGGTCCTGTAGGAAATGAGAGCATTGTTCCTGTAAGAAGTGAGAATGTTGGTCCATTAGGATGTGAGAACATTGGTCTAGTAGGAAGTGAGAACATTGTTCCTGTAGAAAGTGAGAACATTGTTCCTTTAGGAAGTGAGAACATTGGTCCATTAGGAAGTGAGAACATTGTCCCTGTACGAAGTGAGAACATTGTTCCTGTACGAAGTGAGAACATTGTTTCATTAGGATGTGAGAACGTTGGTCCTGTAGGAAGTGAGAACATTGGTCCTGTAAGAAGTGAGAACAGTGTTCCATTAGGATGTGAGAACGTTGGTCCTCTAGGAAGTGAGAACGTTGGTCCTGTAGGAAGTGAGAACATAGGTCCTGTAGGAAGTGAGAATGTAGGTCCTGTGGGAAGTGAGAATGTAGGTCCTGTTGGAAGTGAGAACATTGTTCCTTTAGGAAGTGAGAACGGTGGTCCATCAGGAAGTGAGAACATTGTTCCTGTAGGAAGTGAGAACATTGGTCCAGTAGGAAGTGAGAACATTGCTCCAGTAGGAAGTGAGAACATTGCTCCAGTAGGAAGTGAGTACATTGTTCCATTAGGTTGTGAGAACGTAGGTCCTGTAGGAAGTGAGGTCCTGTAGGAAGTGATAACGTAGGTCCTGTAGGAAGTGAGAACATTGTTCCTGTAGGAAGTGAGAACATTGGTCCATTAGGAAGTGTGAACATCGGTCCATTAGGAAGTGTGAACATCGGTCCATTAGGAAGTGTGAACATTATTCCTCTAGGAAGTGAGAACATTGTTCCTATAGGAAGTGAGAACATTGTTCCTGTAGGAAGTGAGAACGTTGCTCCTGTAGGAAGTGAGAACGTTGCTCCTGTAGGAAGTGAGAACGTTGCTCCTGTAGGTAGTGAGAACGATGATCTATTAGGAAATGAGAACATTGGTCCTGTAGGAAATGAGAGCATTGTTCCTGTAAGAAGGGAGAATGTTGGTCCATTAGGAAGTGAGAACATTGGTCTAGTAGGAAGTGAGAACATTGTTCCTGTAGAAAGTGAGAACATTGTTCCTTTAGGAAGTGAGAACATTGGTCCATTAGGAAGTGAGAACATTGTCCCTGTACGAAGTGAGAACATTGTTCCTGTACGAAGTGAGAACATTGTTCCATTAGGATGTGAGAACGTTGGTCCTGTAGGAAGTGAGAACATTGGTCCTGTAAGAAGTGAGAACAGTGTTCCATTAGGATGTGAGAACGTTGGTCCTCTAGGAAGTGAGAACGTTGGTCCTGTAGGAAGTGAGAACAGTGTTCCATTAGGATGTGAGAACGTTGGTCCTCTAGGAAGTGAGAACATTGGTCCTGTAGGAAGTGAGAACGTAGGTCCTGTAGGAAGTGAGAACGTAGGTCCTGTAGGAAGTGAGAATATAGGTCCTGTGGGAAGTGAGAACGTAGGTCCTGTTGGAAGTGAGAATGTAGGTCCTGTGGGAAGTGAGAATGTAGGTCCTGTTGGAAGTGAGAACATTGTTCCTTTAGGAAGTGAGAACGGTGGTCCATCAGGAAGTGAGAACATTGTTCCTGTAGGAAGTGAGAACATTGGTCCAGTAGGAAGTGAGAACATTGCTCCAGTAGGAAGTGAGAACATTGCTCCAGTAGGAAGTGAGAACATTGTTCCATTAGGTTGTGAGAACGTAGGTCCTGTAGGAAGTGAGAACGTAGGTCCTGTAGGAAGTGAGGTCCTGTAGGAAGTGATAACGTAGGTCCTGTAGGAAGTGAGAACATTGTTCCTGTAGAAAGTGAGAACATTGTTCCTTTAGGAAGTGAGAACATTGGTCCATTAGGAAGTGAGAACATTGTCCCTGTACGAAATGAGAACATTGTTCCTGTACGAAGTGAGAACATTGTTCCATTAGGATGTGAGAACGTTGGTCCTGTAGGAAGTGAGAACATTGGTCCTGTAAGAAGTGAGAACAGTGTTCCATTAGGATGTGAGAACGTTGGTCCTCTAGGAAGTGAGAACGTTGGTCCTGTAGGAAGTGAGAACAGTGTTCCATTAGGATGTGAGAACGTTGGTCCTCTAGGAAGTGAGAACATTGTTCCAGTAGGAAGTGAGAACATTGTTCCATTAGGAAGTGAGAATGTTGGTCCTATAGGAAGTGAGAACATTGGTCCTATAGGAAGTGAGAACGTTGCTCCTGTAGGTAGTGAGAACGATGATCTATTAGGAAATGAGAACATTGGTCCTGTAGGAAATGAGAGCATTGTTCCTGTAAGAAGTGAGAATGTTGGTCCATTAGGATGTGAGAACGTTGGTCCTCTAGGAAGTGAGAACATTGTTCCTGTAGGAAGTGAGAACATAGGTCCTGTAGGAAGTGAGAATGTAGGTCCTGTTGGAAGTGAGAACATTGTTCCTTTAGGAAGTGAGAACGGTGGTCCATCAGGAAGTGAGAACATTGTTCCTGTAGGAAGTGAGAACATTGGTCCAGTAGGAAGTGAGAACATTGCTCCAGTAGGAAGTGAGAACATTGCTCCAGTAGGAAGTGAGAACATTGCTCCAGTAGGAAGTGAGAACATTGTTCCATTAGGTTGTGAGAACGTAGGTCCTGTAGGAAGTGAGAACGTAGGTCCTGTAGGAAGTGAGGTCCTGTAGGAAGTGATAACGTAGGTCCTGTAGGAAGTGAGAACATTGTTCCTGTAGGAAGTGAGAACATTGGTCCATTAGGAAGTGTGAACATCGGTCCATTAGGAAGTGTGAACATTGTTCCTCTAGGAAGTGAGAACATTGTTCCTATAGGAAGTGAGAACATTGTTCCTGTAGGAAGTGAGAACGTTGCTCCTGTAGGAAGTGAGAACGTTGCTCCTGTAGGAAGTGAGAACGTTGCTCCTGTAGGTAGTGAGAACGATGATCTATTAGGAAATGAGAACATTGGTCCTGTAGGAAATGAGAGCATTGTTCCTGTAAGAAGTGAGAATGTTGGTCCATTAGGATGTGAGAACATTGGTCTAGTAGGAAGTGAGAACATTGTTCCTGTAGAAAGTGAGAACATTGTTCCTTTAGGAAGTGAGAACATTGGTCCATTAGGAAGTGAGAACATTGTCCCTGTACGAAGTGAGAACATTGTTCCTGTACGAAGTGAGAACATTGTTCCATTAGGATGTGAGAACGTTGGTCCTGTAGGAAGTGAGAACATTGGTCCTGTAAGAAGTGAGAACAGTGTTCCATTAGGATGTGAGAACGTTGGTCCTCTAGGAAGTGAGAACGTTGGTCCTGTAGGAAGTGAGAACAGTGTTCCATTAGGATGTGAGAACGTTGGTCCTCTAGGAAGTGAGAACATTGGTCCTGTAGGAAGTGAGAACGTAGGTCCTGTAGGAAGTGAGAATATAGGTCCTGTGGGAAGTGAGAACGTAGGTCCTGTTGGAAGTGAGAATGTAGGTCCTGTTGGAAGTGAGAACATTGTTCCTTTAGGAAGTGAGAACGGTGGTCCATTAGGAAGTGAGAACATTGTTCTTGTAGGAAGTGAGAACATTGTTCCAGTAGGAAGTGAGAACATTGATCCATTAGGAAGTGAGAACATTGCTCCAGAGTGAAGTGAGAACTTTGTTCCTGTAGGAAGTGAGAACATTGTTCCATTAGGTTGTGAGAACGTAGGTCCTGTAGGAAGTGAGAACATTGTTCCTGTAGGAAGTGAGAACATTGGTCCATTAGGAAGTGTGAACATCGGTCCATTAGGAAGTGTGAACATTGTTCCTCTAGGAAGTGAGAACATTGGTCCAGTAAGAAGTGAGAACATTGGTCCAGTAGGAAGTGAGAACATTGGTCCAGTAGGAAGTGAGAACATTGCTCCAGTAGGAAGTGAGAACACTGTTCCTGTACGAAGTGAGAACATTGTCCCTGTAGGAAGTGAGAACATTGGTCCTATAGTAAGTGAGAATGTTGCTCCTGTAGGAAGTGAGAACAATGATGTATTAGGAAATGAGAACATTGCTCCAGTAGGAAGTGAGAACATTGTTCCATTAGGTTGTGAGAACGTAGGTCCTGTAGGAAGTGAGAACGTAGGTCCTGTAGGAAGTGAGGTCCTGTAGGAAGTGATAACGTAGGTCCTGTAGGAAGTGAGAACATTGTTCCTGTAGGAAGTGAGAACATTGGTCCATTAGGAAGTGTGAACATCGGTCCATTAGGAAGTGTGAACATTGTTCCTCTAGGAAGTGAGAACATTGTTCCTATAGGAAGTGAGAACATTGTTCCTGTAGGAAGTGAGAACGTTGCTCCTGTAGGAAGTGAGAACGTTGCTCCTGTAGGAAGTGAGAACGTTGCTCCTGTAGGTAGTGAGAACGATGATCTATTAGGAAATGAGAACATTGGTCCTGTAGGAAATGAGAGCATTGTTCCTGTAAGAAGTGAGAATGTTGGTCCATTAGGATGTGAGAACATTGGTCTAGTAGGAAGTGAGAACATTGTTCCTGTAGAAAGTGAGAACATTGTTCCTTTAGGAAGTGAGAACATTGGTCCATTAGGAAGTGAGAACATTGTCCCTGTACGAAGTGAGAACATTGTTCCTGTACGAAGTGAGAACATTGTTCCATTAGGATGTGAGAACGTTGGTCCTGTAGGAAGTGAGAACATTGGTCCTGTAAGAAGTGAGAACAGTGTTCCATTAGGATGTGAGAACGTTGGTCCTCTAGGAAGTGAGAACGTTGGTCCTGTAGGAAGTGAGAACAGTGTTCCATTAGGATGTGAGAACGTTGGTCCTCTAGGAAGTGAGAACATTGGTCCTGTAGGAAGTGAGAACGTAGGTCCTGTAGGAAGTGAGAATATAGGTCCTGTGGGAAGTGAGAACGTAGGTCCTGTTGGAAGTGAGAATGTAGGTCCTGTTGGAAGTGAGAACATTGTTCCTTTAGGAAGTGAGAACGGTGGTCCATTAGGAAGTGAGAACATTGTTCTTGTAGGAAGTGAGAACATTGTTCCAGTAGGAAGTGAGAACATTGATCCATTAGGAAGTGAGAACATTGCTCCAGAGTGAAGTGAGAACTTTGTTCCTGTAGGAAGTGAGAACATTGTTCCATTAGGTTGTGAGAACGTAGGTCCTGTAGGAAGTGAGAACATTGTTCCTGTAGGAAGTGAGAACATTGGTCCATTAGGAAGTGTGAACATCGGTCCATTAGGAAGTGTGAACATTGTTCCTCTAGGAAGTGAGAACATTGGTCCAGTAAGAAGTGAGAACATTGGTCCAGTAGGAAGTGAGAACATTGGTCCAGTAGGAAGTGAGAACATTGCTCCAGTAGGAAGTGAGAACACTGTTCCTGTACGAAGTGAGAACATTGTCCCTGTAGGAAGTGAGAACATTGGTCCTATAGTAAGTGAGAATGTTGCTCCTGTAGGAAGTGAGAACAATGATGTATTAGGAAATGAGAACATTGGTCCTGTAGGAAGTATGAGCATTGTTCCTGTAGGAAGTGAGAATGTTGATCCATTATGAATCAGAACGTTGGTCCTGTAGGAAGTGAGAACATTGGACCTTAGGAAGTGAGAACGTTTGTCCTGTAGGTAGTGAGAACATTGGTCCTGTAGGTCGTGAGAACATTGCTCCTGTAGGAAGTGACAACGTTGGTCCTGTAGGAAGTGAGAATGTTGCTCCTGTTGGAAGTGAGAACATTGCTCCTGTAGGAAGTGAGAACATTGCTCCTGTAGGGAGTGAGAACATTGCTCCTGTAGGAAGTGAGAACATTGGTCCATTAGGAAGTGACAACGTTGGTCCATTAGGAAGTGACAACATTGGTCCATTAGGAAGTGACAACGTTGGTCCTGTAGGAAGTGAGAACGTTGCTCCAGTAGGAAGTGAGAACATTGCTCCTGTAGGAAGTGAGAACGTTGGTCCTGTACAAAGCGAGAACGTTGGTCCTGTAGGAAGTGAGATCATTGTTCCTGTAGGAAGCAAGTTTAGGAAATTAATAATGATGAACATTAACATAGTGGATAAATGAAGCTGATATTTTGCATCAGTTTTCACTATAAAGGTAGAAGTAACATCGCAAGAGAGCTATAACCCAGGGTTTTGAAGGGAAAGAAGAGCTCTGTGAAATTACAATCATCAGGACAGTGGTTGGTGGTCAAGGCTAAGAAATCTTTGGCTCCTAATGGATGTTGATCCTAGGGGCTTAAAAGAGGTGGCCCAATAAATAGCTGATGCTTTGAAATTCTTCAAATTTTAGAGCATATGGTAAGACAGAGGAGCAGAACCAGGCAATGTGGCCCATCGTGTCTGCTCCACCATTGATCACGGCTTATTTATTTTCCCTCTCAATCCCGTTCTTCTGCCTTCTCCCTGTAACTTTTAGCCTTCCTTATCACCAACTCTATCTTCAAGTTATCCTTTAGCAAATCCTGCACTAGGATTCCCAAGTCCCTTTGCAACTCCAATTTCTGAATTCACTCCCTTTTTTGAAAACAGTCTATACAGTACCAAGTCCTTGATCGTTCATTTTCCTACACTGTATTCTATCCGCCACTGCTTTACCCATTGTCCTATCTGTCAAAATCCTTCTGCAGACTTCCTGCTTCCCTAACACTACCTGCCCCTCCACTTATCTTTGTATCATCCACAATCTTGGCTACAAAGCCATCTATTCTGTCATCCAAATCATTCATATAATGTGAAAAGTAATGGACCCAGGATTCCCAACACTGGTTATAGGAAGGACCCACTGGATAGGAAAATGGCAGAGTCGCTTGGTGGTACTAGATGAAGTAGGTCACATTTTTGGCTCTGCTCCAGTCATTTTTCAATTTCCTTACCACCCTTTTATTATATACATCGAAGAGTCTTTAACATCTTTATATGTTTTAATTCTGAATTTTAATCGATGGAAATGACTTCCAGAGCAAGGAAGGCATTAGCTGAAGGCAAGGAAACCAGTAATGGAAACTGGAGGAAAGAAGATCAGCCTATACAGCCTCAAATCACTTTGCAAGCTACTTCAAATTTATTGGATGAAAAACTTGACAAGAGATTCTTTGCATTGGAAGTAATGTTGAAGGAAAATAAAGGTAAACTGATAGCACTTGAAGAAGAGAACAAGAAACAACAACAGCAAATTTCCAAGCTTACTGAAGCTGGTAAACAGAGAGATTCCAGACTGAATTCTTTGGAAAAGAAATTAAATTTGAGTACTCATACATTGGAGCAGTATAAAGCTAGGATTATTGATTTGGAGAGTCATAGTCACAGACAAAATAATAGGACTCAGTGAAGACATTGAGAGTGGGGACCTTACTAAATTTTTCTCTCAATTCTTAATGGGAGTCTGTGGCTCAGAAGTCTTTACCTCTCCTCTGGTACTTGATCGTGTGCTTTGGGCATTGAAACCAAAACCATCGAAAGAGTTAAAACCCTGTTATGTGATTCTTCGATTTCACTATGTGAGTACTAAGGAGCATTTAATTAGAATTGCTCGTCGTAAAGGAATTAAGGAACATCAAAATCTTAAGTTTCGTTTGGTTGAAGATTATTGTCCCAAGGTAAAGATTGCATTTTAAATCGGTGCTATCGGAATTATATCAAAGGAATCTCAGACTGACTCTGCTGTACCCCACTTGCTTAAGAGTTGTTTTACTCGATAAATCATTTAAATGGTTTAAATCAGTGGATGACGCACAATTTCTCGAAGAACATTGTTTGAGCTCGGATGTTTAATTAATTTACCGTTCCTTTATGCTTGTATATTAGTTTATTAGTTAATAATCAGCTTATAGATTTGGACCTTTTAAGTTCGTGGAGCTTTGCCCTTGGGCTGATGTTTCTGGTACTTGTTTTGGCTTATGTGTGTTCTATATAAAAGTTCCCTTCCTTTACCTTTATTATTTTACTTTTTTATTTTTAATTGTTCATTTTAGAAAATTATTAAGACTCTGACAGTAATTATTTGTTTTTTCTTGAAATATTGTGAAGATTGTACCCTGTTTCATTTCTTAAGACCTTATTTTTTAAAATAGTCTACAAAATGATGATTTTTTCACTTAACTTGTGTTTGGTATTCCTTTAGCAATGTTTTGACTATGGGTGTTTTTTTTCTTTAAAATTTGGAGACGACATCAAGAGAAATGCGGTTTGGGTGGTTCTTAGATAGTTTTCTGGCTGCCTATTGGCTAGGTTTCAAGGCTTTGGAGCGTGGGGGGGGGTATTTTTTAGCTCAGTTTTCTCATTTGGGCTGCTTTGAAACTACAAAAATGTCTGCATTGCCGTAACTTCCGGTTCCACTTTAAACTTTTTTTCCTTTTCCTGGTTCATAAGTTTCCTAAGCAATTTGGGTAACCCTGCACACCATATGGTTTATTTAAGGAAAATGGATAATATTATTAACTTTGTTTCATGGAACACGAATGGTTTGAATGGTTTCCAGTTAAATGGAAGAAGATTTTTAAAGTTTTTCATAGATTGAATGCTCAGATTATTTTTGCGCAGAAGACTCATGTGAGGAAGGAGGATAATCAGTGTTTTTTTAGGTTTTGGAAAGATCAACAGTTTCACTCAAACTCATCGACCAAAGTAAGGTGTTTCCATTTTTATAGACCCTTCGTTCTCATTTGTTCATTATGATACAATCTCAAACCCATATGGTGGATTTCTATTAATTACTGCTTTACTTTATAAGCAAAAAGTAGGTTTGGTTAATGTTTATGCACCAAATACTGACTATCCTGAATTCTTTAAGCATTTATATCTCTTACCAATTTAAATGAATATATATTAATAATGGGCAGAGATTTTAATTGTTGTTTGAATTGTATGATGGATAGGTCTACGCCCAATTAGGTACTTCCAAACAAATCTGCTACTTTTATTAATTCCTCTTTAGTTGACGCAGGAATTTTAGAAATTTGGAGGTTCTTACATCCTAATGATAAAGAATTCTCTTTCTTTTCTCATGTATATCATAATTACTCTAGAATCAATTACTTCTTTATTGATTCACGATTAGTTTCGTCTGTTACTACCTGTGAGTATGATGCAATTGCCATTTCCAATCATGAGCCTTTGAAATTATCAATTAAGTTTAGTGATATAATTTTTAGTACTAGACAATGGCAGTTCAACTCTATTTTGCTTCAGGATTTAAATTTTGTTAATTTCATTAAAGAACAGATTGCATTTTTCTTCTCATCTAACTCAACAGAAGAAATTTCCAGTGGGATATTATGGGATACCTTTAAAGTATATATCCACGGGCAAATTATTTCATACTCTGCTGGATTGAAAAAACAAAACACAAACATTGGTTGATAAGATTAAAGAAACTAATAAAAACATTCTATTGCTCCCAATTTGGAGCTTTATAAAGAGAGAGTTGCACTTCAGATGCAACATAGTTTGTTATTAACATCCCCGATTGAAAAACAATTTATATACATGGTGATAAATCAGGTAAATTGTTGGCTAACCAATTGAAAGCTGCTTTGGCGAAATGTCAGATTAATAAAGTTCGTAGACAGGGTGGTATTTTGATGGTTAACTATGATGAAATTAATAAATCTTTTCAAGAATTTTATACCAATTTATATCAATCAGAATTTCCTGAAGATCCTGCCATAATGCATGAATTTTTAAGAAACTAAACATTCCAAAATTACCAGCTGATGAACATTTAGCATTAGATGCACCCATTACCAAACAGGAAATAAAGAAAGCAAGTTTTTCGATGAACTCTTGTAAAGCACCTGGCCCAGATGGGTATACAGCTGAATTTTTTAAAAAAATCAGATTTACTTTCTCCTTGGTTACGTAGAATTTTTAAAGATGCTTTATTAGCAGGTAAGTTACCACAATCCTTTTATGAAGTATCTATTTCTTTAATTCCTAAAAAAGATAAAGATCCCTCTGCATGTGCATCATACAGACCTATATCTTTGTTGAATGTGCATTCTAAAATCTTTTCCAAAATATTGGCAATTAGATTAGAGAAGATATTGCCTCAAATTATCTCTGAGGATCAGACAGGATTTATTAAAAATCATTGCTCACATTTTAATGTTAGGTTAATGAACATTGTATACACCACTTCATCTAATACTCCAGAATGTGGTATTTCGCTTGACACCGAGAAGGCGTTTGATAGACTTGAATGGGAATATTTGTTTAATATACTTGAGAAATTTAATTTTAGCTCAAAATTTATATATTGGATTCAATTGATATATCATACACCTTTGTCAGCTGTATTTACCAATAATCAGAGATTCCCTTTTTTTTTAGGCTTTTTCGAGGTAATAGACAGGGCTGTCCTTTAAGCCCTTTACTATTTGATATTGCCCTGGAGCACTTGGCAATTGCTATTTGTGATTTACCTAATATATTTGGCATTATTCATGGGAATGGGACGCATAAAGTATCACTATATGCAGGTGGCGTGTTATTATATATCTCTAACCCAGAGAAATCCATTCCTGCAGTAATAACACTGAGTAATAACTCAGTTTAGTAGTTTTTCTGGTTATACATTGAATCTTGATAGGAGTGTGCTTTTCCCATTAAATGTGCAAGTTCCAATTTATAGACAATCATCATTTAGATTGGTTACTGATTATTTTATTTATTTGGGTGTTACAATTACTAAGAAGTATAAGGATCTATTTAAAGTTAACTTTTTACCCTTAATTGATCATGTTAAACAACTGTTTACTAAATGGTCCCAACTGTACTTATCTTTGATTGGTAGAATTAATGCTATTAAGATGATTATTTTACCTAAATTTCTGTATCTATTTCAGATGGTATCAAATTTTATCCCTAAATCTTTTTCTGATATTATTGATTCTAAAATTTCTTCATATATGTTGCAGAATAGAAATCCCAGGTTAAGTAAGAAATATTTACAGAAATCAAAAAAGGAAAGCGGTTTGGCTTTGCCGAATCTTAGACTTTATTATTGGGCAATTAATAGTCGATATTTAATGTTTTGGACAGAAGAGTTGAATGAAACTCAATGTCCACGACGGATGAACCTCCAGTGGGAGTCTGTACAGGGGTTTTCACTGGCTTCTATTTTAGGAGCTGTGCTTCCCTTTGCACTTACTCAATTGAATAAACAAATGATAAATCCAATACTTAAACATACAATACGAATATGGTTTCGATTTCGTAAATTTTTTGAATTGAATAAATTTATCTTGTCAAGTTCTATTATATCTAATTTTTTCCCAACCATCTAGAATTGATCAAGCTTTTCCTTTAAGGAAAACATAAGGAATAACATGTTTTCGTGATTTATTCATTGATGACTATTTTATGTCTTTTGAATAGTTGTCTAATAAATAAAATTTGCCTAGATCACACTTTTTCAGATATTTACAGATTAGAAACTTCCTGAATGCTACTTTACCTAGCTTTCTGATATCACGTCAAATCGAAGTTACAGAATTTTTTTTTAGGTTTAAACACCTATCAGAAGAGTTTAATAGCAATTATTTATGATCTGATTATGAAAATACATCTAGGTACATCTGATAAAACTAAGAATGAGTGGGAAAGAGAACTTCAAATATCTTTACCTACAGAGAGATGGGAGAAATTTTTTAAACTAGTTAATATTTCTTCAATGTGTGCCAGACACACTTTGATACAGTTTAAAGTGGTTCATAGGGCTCATATGTCCAAGGATAAGTTAGCTCGTTTTTACTGCCATATAAATCCTGTTTGTGATAGATGTAATTCTGAAGTAGCTTCCTCGACACATATCTTCTTGCCCTCTTCTAGGAAAATATTGGAAAGATCTTTTTGATATGATTTCTGTAGTTCTGCGTGTTGATTTACAACCTTATCCTATTACTGCAATTTTTGGACTACCAGTGATAGACTCTAGTCATTTATCCTCATCAGTTAGTTGTCTAATTGCATTTGTGACATTAATAACCAGAGGATCCATTTTACTTAAATGGAAAGATTCCAACCCCCTACCACATTTCAATGGTTTTCCCATACTATCGTCTTAGCCCTAGATATCAGAAATGTAAAATATGCAGAAGCCATTGGGGTACACTCACCAGTTAGAAGAGGCACAGCCATGTCCAGTAACAAATGGCACAGAATAAGGTGAAGATACAGGTCTGTCTTCAGGAAATGGGGCAAACGATGTTCTTCCAGCCATTTCAAAAACCCATCCATGTTCTCAGTCTGAGGTCAAACACAGCAAACAATTTTAGTAACCTCATTCAAAGAGAGGCCAGGGCAAATATGTTGTCCTCCAAACATTGAGCACAGTTTGATCAATAATTTTATATATTTACTACTGACATATACTGATGTCAGCAAAATGATCTTATGGGGCAACCCCAGAGAAGGTTCCCATAGTTCTCTCAAGGCTTCACCCTCTTTGACTCACCACCATACTTGTAATTCTTCCCACATTTTCATGCCCATTTGCAACTCCAGACTGTAATCATTGACTTTATTTCCAGAGAGTTTCTAAGTGCATGAGCCATGACCAAGAAACAACAGGACCAATATCCCAAATCACACTAATTTGTCTGTGATCACCTAGGAAAGGCCAATTGGTGAAATCATGTGTCCTGCATCTTAACACCATCTGTTGCTTAAGGAATCAGAACTCCTCGTCTCTTCTCAAGGAGCTGTGTGAGAGTTCAGCTCCGGGGCTTTGCCAGTCCTATACAGCAGGCAGGTGGACACACAGGATTCTGGTTGGGTTCCACACAGTCAGCAGAATACTGATGGTCCCCTGTTCACAGAAAGTGAAGGATACTTCCAATCCTATCTATGACAAAGCTCATGGATTGAGTGGTCTCTAATCCAACTACTCACCAGAGTCAAGTCTGCAGCTCCAATGCACAGAGAAATCTGCAAAGGCACACTATGAGGCTGGTCCAGCACCAAGCTCCACACTCTTGCACACCCCCACATTATCTTCATGGCAGCCAGGCTGTAGTGGTTTCACTTTTATCTGTGCAATTCAGCTCGGCCCATGGACCTGGAACTGTTCACCCCTGGACTCTCCAGTTCAACTTGCCAGAGTCAACCTGCCATCAGCTACTCCTGCCCTTGCTTATCAGAACTGGTGCAGGAACTGAAGGCAGGTCTCCACCCCTGTGAGTCTCTGCTCCCACACTGTGCACTGGCTTCACTGGGAAGGAGTATGGTCCTGGAGCTGTTTGAACACATCGGTGAACTCTGTTACCAACTCACCAGGTTGGAAGGCAAGCTGGGCTGAAGCTCCCAAGATTTGTCTTTCAAAACATAGACTGGTGTCTGTCCGAACACCTGAAAAGCAAATCACAGCATGGTTACTGTAACCCTCTGATAGGGATACACTCTTTCAGTGCCTGGAAAAAGGTTTAGTCGTTCAGTCAACCATTGCAAAGGCACACTATTAACAATCAGAGGCAGCACACTGAAGTATCACTCACTAGAAAATGTCACATTGTAGGTGAAACACAGGAAAACATCAGAAGCTGCGAATTGAAAATAAACTTTTAACTTGAATTGTCTATATTTTCTTTCCACAGAAACAAACTGATCTGCTGAGTATTTCCAGCAGATTTTCTGTTTTTCATTGTAGGCCACATGGTAATGCAAGGGCTGAATAAGGAAATGGTCAATTAGTTCACACGAAAAGCAATGACATAATGAACTAGTCGAAGGGGCATGATTGAAGAATAAACATTGCTCAGGACACCATGACCTGGAGATGAGATCATTGAGGATATTCTATAATAAGGTAAAAGCAATTTTGAAAAGCTAAGGCTTAAGGACCAGGGGACCGGGCACAGAGAGCAATTGTGGCCTAAGCATATTCAATGGTGGGGCAGATTTGAGAGAGCTGTTCATATTTTCTTGTGAGACTGGAGTTAACCCCCCCTATTCATCACTGAAGAAGTGCTTTAATGCACAGCAGAGGGGATGAGAGGCACACAGCTGAATGGCACCACCGGCAATGCAGCACTCATTACTGCAACAGAGCGAGATATTGTCGGAACACACAACCAAAACACATTACAGCCACTCCCCAGGATACAACAGGGTTCTGTTTCTGAGAAGTTTCTGTAACCCAGACTGTTCATCAGTTGGAAATGAACCACAACAGTGTGGAGAGGATCAGCTGTTAAGAGACAGTAAACAGTTGTGGGAAGGGCAGCCATCAGATGGTCTCCTGGACTCACTGAGTGCATCAGCCCAGCAGTACCAGCTCTGCTCAGCTCCATACAGCCTCAGAATGCTGCAGCTTGGTGGGGTAGAGAGGGGGGAGAGGGCATGTGGAGATGCCCTGTTTCCACCCGGCAAAAAATGCCCAGCCCCACACTTGCCGGTGCCCATAAGTTGCACAGTCATAACCTGGGTGAACGTGAACTGCCTGGTGGACCCCTGTCAGAAGCTGTCCAAGTCTCCCCTCACACAGTGAGGATGCAACCTTTCTCTGTTTTCTGCCCCTTGCCTTGCCCCTGCTAATTGAGAAACAAGATTGTTACTCACCGGTAGGCTGAGGAAGGTGTTTAAGAAATCCACACTTATGTTGTTGTTTAACAGCTCGAGAACAGCACCTGGACCTGAAATAGAAGCATCATGTGAACTGGGACTACCTGAGCTACAGGGGCCTCATCACCAATACAACCAGGATTTCAGGTCAGCCACCAAACACCCCCAGTCCCAAATCAAACGAGAAAACAACCAAAGGCTCCAGAACAGAGACATCACCCAGGAACTTATGTAGGCCAAACTCAAAGTCAAAGTTGAGTTTATTGTCATGCACAAGTAATCTATGTATAGGTGTGATGAAAATCTTACTTGTGGCAGCATCATGGGCACATTGCATCATATAAGCAGCATTCACAAGAAAAACATAAATTATTCACAATTTTTACTAGAACTCTAGACTCTGGGCAGGTCTTGGCCGATTGGAAGACAGCAAATGTCACCCAACTTTTTAAAAAAGGATGTAGGCAAAAGACTGGCTTAGCTTAACATCTGTAGTTGGGAAAATGCTTGAAACTGTCATTAAGTAAGAAATTGTGAACATTTAGAAAGGAGTGGTTCCATTAGACAGATGCAGCACAAATTCAGAAAGGGCAGGTCCTGTTTGACAAACTTACTGGAATTTTCTGAGAATATAATGAGTGTACTGGATGGAGGGGAACAGGTGGATGTCGTATACTTGGATTTCCAGAAGGCATTTGATAAGGTGCCGCACAAGAGACTTATAAATAAGATACGGATGCATGGAGTCAGAGGAAGTGTATTGGCATTGGTAGTGGATTGGTTAACCAATAGAAGGCAGAGAGTTGGTATAAATGGGTGTTTCTCTGGTTGGCAGTCTGTGGGGATTGGGGTGCCGCAGGGGTCGGTGCTGGGCCCGCAGCTGTTTACCATTTACATTAATGATTTGGAAGAGGGGACTGAGTGTAGCGTAGCAAAATTTGCTGATGACACTAAACTGAGTGGAAAGGCCAATTGCACAGAGGATGTGGAGAGTCTACAGAGGGATATAGATAGGTTTAGTGAGTAGGCCAAGGTAGGGCAGAGATGGAATACAACATTTGTAAATGTGAGATCATCCACTTTGGAAGGAATAATAGAAGAGCAGATTATTATTTAAATGCTGAAAGATTGCAGCATGCTGTTGTGCAGAGGGACTTGGGAGTGCTTGTGCATGAATCGCAAAAAGTTGGCTTGCAGATGCAACAGGTTATTAAGAAGGCAAACAGAATATTGGCCTTCATTGCTAGAGGGATTGAATTCAAGAGCAGGGAGGTTATGCTGCAACTATACAGGTACTGGTGAGGCTGCACCTGGAGTACCGTGCCCAGTTCTGGCCTCCATACTTGAGGAAGGATATATTGGCTTTGGAAGCGGTGCAGAGGAGGTTCACCAGGTTGATTCCAGGGATGAAGGGGTTACCCTATGAGGAGAGATTGAGTCACCTGGGACTGTACTCTCTGGAGTTCAGAAGAATGAGAGGGGATCTTATAGAAACATACAACATTTTTAAAGGGATAGATAAGATAGAAGTAGGAAAGTTGTTTCCATTGGTAGATGAGACTAGAACTAGGGGACATTGCCTCAAGATTCAGGGGAGAAGATTTAGGACTGACATGAGGAGAAACTGTTTTTTCCCCAGAGAGTGGTGAATCTGTGGAATTCTCTGCCCAGGGAAGCAGTTGAGGCTTCTTCACTAAATATATTTAAGAAACAGTTAGATAGGTTTTTACATAGTAAGGGAATTAAGGGTTATGGGGAAAAGGCAGGTAGATGGAGCTGAGTTTATGGACAGATCAGCCACGATCTTATTGAATGGTGGGGCAGACTCGATGGGCCGGATGGCCTACTCTGCTCCTACTCCTGTTCTTGTGCAACACAATTATAACAAGTAAGAAATCTATTATAATACAAAGTGGCTATACTGTTTCCAGATTAGGGTCATTCTGGCTGGTTCAGAACAAACGGTTGAAGGGAAGCAGTTGCTCTTCAACCTGGTGGTGTGGATTTCAGGCTTCTGTATCTTCTGCCCTATGGCAGCTGGGAGAAAATGACATGTTTCGGATAGTGAGGCTCTTTGGTGATAAATATTGTCTTTTTGGGCACTAAATATCCCCAATATAAAGCCTCGTTTTGTACTATCTGCAATAACAGCACACAAGCTGTGACCCTAAAAACGAGTTCTACAAGAGGACCATTGTCAGAGAAGACCAGTGACAGACAAAGCTACATCACTGCCCCACATTTACTTCAATCTCACTAACTGTAAGGTTGCACCCTGGCTCCATCAGACGTTGCCACTCAGTTTATCTTTACAACCAAGGGAAATGTTCAACCCATGGCAACCACACTCCAGAACCCAGGCTGCAGTATACAGATGATTGTATCTGTCCACTCACACAGGCCAAACTCCAAGACATTGATGGCTGAAATGTATGAGAGAATAAACCCTCACAAAACAAGGTCCTCCATAACCTGCACCACATAGCCTTCTGTCACAGTTTAACCCTGGATAACACCGACCACTTCCCAAATCTCAGGAGCCAATTCTCAGTAAATGCAGGCATCATTTATGATATTTCTCTGTTGCCTTTTTTTGCATCAACGTGACCTTTGATGAAAAGGGTGCCAATTGTACAAGATCCCAGACTTGGTATTAAACCTAAGTCTTTGGGAGGTAATGGTCATTGCCCTCTGAGACAAGGACTATTTACAGCAGCATCTCAAGGCATCACATAAATACCACCAACATAACTTGGCAAAATCAACTAAATTCAACAGAAGAACAAATCAACATCAGTGTCCACCCCTACACCTATATTCAGGCCCAGATAGATATGTTGGCTGGCCTTGTCATTTGCATACTTGACACCAGACTCTTGAGACAGAAACGCTATTCCATTGGGATTCAACCCAAAATGTCAACAAGTGATGTTGTTGCAGAGCTGAAGGAAGGAAAATGAAATTTAATTCAGATAATACAGAGTAATTTTACAAGGATTTCACCAGGACTGGAGGACCTGAGTCATAAAGAAAAAATTGATAGGTTAGGAATTTATTCCTTGGAACGTAGAAGGTAAGACGAGATCTGATTAGAGGTATATGAAATTATGAGGGGTATAGATAGGATAAATGCAAGTAGGCTTTTTCACTGAGTTTGGGTGGGACTACAACTCAGTTGTAATCATGGGTTAAGGGTGAAAGGTCAAAAGTTTAAAAAGAACATAAAGGGTAATTTCTTCATTCGGAGGTTCATGAGAGCTGCCAGCACAAATGATGGATACGATTTTGATTTCAACAGTTGTGTAATTTGGATAGGCGCATGGATGGGAGGGATATGGAGGGCTATGGTCTGGTCCAGGTCAATGAAAATAGGTAGTTTAAATGTTTCAGCACAAGCTAGACAGGCCGAAGGACCTGTTTCTGTGCCATACTTATATGACCTCCATGACTCTAAGTGTGAGATATAGCATTGCAGAAAGATAAATCAGGATAGGACAGTCACAGTCAATGGTAGGGCCCTGGGCAGTATTAACAGAGGGAGAGGGGAGTAAAACACATAGTTCCCTGAAAGTAGTGTTGCAGGCAGACAGGGTGGTAAAGAAGGGCATTATGTATAGATGTTGGGAGGTTATGTTGCATTTGTACAAGGTAGTGAGGTTGCACTTGGAATATTGAGTTCAGTTTTGTTCAGCCTGATATAGGAAAGTTGTCATTAATTTGGAAGGAATGCAGGAGAGATTTACAAGGATACTGTGCATTTTCAGGGATTTAGTTACAGAGAGAGGTTGATCATGATGGGACTGTTTACATTGGAGTGTAGGAGCAGAAGTAGATAAAATCATGAGGGAGGTTGATACAAACACAGAAAACCTACAGCACAATACAGGCCCTTCAGCCCACAAAGTTGTGCCGAACATGTCCCTACCTTATAAATTACTAGGCTTACCCATAGCCCTCTATTTTACTAAGCACCATGTACCTATCTAAAAGTCCTATAAAAGACCCTATCATATCTGCCTCCACTACCATTGCCAGCAGCCCATTCCATGCACTCACCACTCTCTGAGTAAAAAACTTACCCCTGACATCTCCTCTGTACCTACTCCCCAACACCTTAAACCTGTGTCCTCTTGTGGTAACCATTTCAGCCCTGGGAAAAAGCCTCTGACTATCCACACGATCAATGCCTCTCATCACCTTGAACACATCTATCAGGTCACCTCTCATCCTCCTTCGCTTCAAGGAGAAAAGGCCGAATTCACTCAACCTATTCTCATAAGGCATGCTCGCCAGTTCAGGCAACATCTTTGTAAATCTCCTCTGCACCCTTTCTATGGCTTCCACATCCTTCCTGTAGTGAGGCAACCAGAACTGAGCACAGTACTCCAAGTGGGATCTGACCAGGGTCCTATATAGCTACAACATTACCTCTCGGCTCCTAAATTCAATTCCACGATTGATGAAGGCCAACACACCATATGCCTTCTTAACCACAGAACCAACCTGCGCAACTGCTTTGAGCGTCCCATGGACTCAGACCCCAAGATCCCTTTGATCCTCCACATTGCCAAGAGTCTTACCATAGAACATTACAGCACAGAAACAGGCCTTTTGGCCCTTCTTGGCTGTGCCGAACCATTTTTCTGCCTAATCCCACTGTCTTGCACCTAGCCCATATCCCTCCATACACCTCTCATCCATGTACCTGTCCAAGTTTTAATCAAATGTTAAAACTGAGCCCACATTTACCATTTCATCTGGCAGCTCATTCCACACTCCCACCACTCTCTGTGTGAAGAAGCCCCCCCTAATGTTCCCTTTAAACTTTTTCCCCTTTACCCTTAACCCATGACCTCTGGTTTTTTTCTCCCCTAGCCTCAGTGGAAAAAGCCAGCTTGCATTCACTCTATCTATACCCATAATAATTTTATATACCTCTATCAAATACTCATTCTTCTACGCTCCAGGGAATAAAGTCCTAACATATTCAATCTTTCTCTGTAACTCAGTTTCTCAAGTCCCAGCAACATCCTTGTAAACCTTCTCTGCACTCTTTCAACCTTATTAATATCCTTCCTGTAATTCGGTGACCAAAACTGCACATAATACTCCAAAATCGGCCTCACCGATGCCTTATACAAACTCACCATAACATTCCAACTCTTATACTCAATACTTTGAATTACAAAGGCCAAAGTACCAAAAGCTCTCTTTACTACCCTATCTACCTGTGACACCACTTTTAGGGAATTTTGTATCTGTATTCCCAGATCCCTCTGTTCTACTGCATTCCTCAGTGTCCTACCATTTACCTTGTATGTTCTACCTTGGTTTTTCCTTCCAAAGTGCAATACCTCACACTTGTCTGTATTAAACTCCATCTGCCATTTTTCAGCCCATTTTTCCAGCTGGTCCAAATCCCTCTGCAAGCTTTGAAAACCTTCCTCACTGTCCACTACACTTCCAATCTTTGTATCATCAGCAAATTTGCTGATCCAATTTACTACATTATCATCCAGATCATTGATATAGATGACAAATAACAAAGGACCCAGCACTGATCCCTGTGTCACACCACTTGTCACAGGCCTCCACTCAGAGAAGCAATCCTCCCCTACCACTCTCTGATTTCTCCCATTGAGCCAATGTCTAATCCAATTTACTACCTCACCATGTATACCTGGCAACTGATTCTTCCTAACTAACCTCCCATGTTGGACCTTGTCAAAGGCCTTACTGAATTCCATGTAGACAACATTCACTGCCTTCCCTTCATCCACTTTCCTTGGAACCTCCTCAAAAAACTCTAATAGATTTGTTAAACATGACCTACCATGCACAAAGCCATGTTGACTCTCCCTCGTAAGTCCCTGTCTATCTAAGTACCTGTAGATCCTATTTCTTAGTACTCCTTCCAATAATTTACCTACTACTGATGTCAAACCTACTGGCCTATAATTTCCCGGATTACTTTTAGAGCCTTTTTTATACAACGGAACAACATGAACTATCCTCCAATCTTCTGGCATCTCACCCGTAGATACCAACTTTTTAAATATATCTGCCAGGGCCCCTGCAATTTCAATACTAGTCTCCTTCAAGGTCTGAGGGAATACCCTGTCAGGTCCTGGGGATTTATCTACTCTGATTTGCCTCAAGATAGCAAGCACCTCCTCCTCTTCAATCTGTATAGGTTCCATGACCTCACCACTTGTTTGCCTCATTTCGATTGACTCCATGCTAGCTTCCTTAGTAAATACAGACACAAAAAAACCCATTTAAGATCTCTCCCACTTCTTTTGGTTCCATACATAGCCGACCACTCTGATCTTCAAGAGGACCAATTTTATCCCTTACTATCTTTTTGCTCTTAATATACCTTAAGAAGCTCTTTGGATTATCCTTCACCTTGACTGCCAAAGCTACCTTATGTCTTCTTTTAGCCCTCCTGATTTCTTTCTTAAGTATTTTTTTGCACTTTTTATACTCCTCAAGTACCTTATATGCCTCCTCTTTCCTATACATGTCATACATCTCTCTCTTCTTCCTTATCAGAATTCTAATATCCCTCGAGAACCAAGGTTCCTTATTCTTATTCACTTTTCCTTTAATCTTGACAGGAACATACAAACTCAGCACTCTCAAAATTTCTCCTTTGAAGGCCTCCACTTACCAACAACATCCTCGCCAGAGAACAACCTGTCCCAATCCACGCTTTTTAGATTCTTTCTCGTTTCTTCAAATTTGGCCTTTTTCCAGTTTAGAACCTCAAGCTGAGGCCCAGATGTATCTTTATCCATGATCAAGTTGAAACTGATGGTGTTATGATCACTGGAACCAAAGTATTCCCCTACACACACTTCTGTCACCTGTCCTAACTTGTTTTCTAATAGGAGAAATATAGTATTATTAGCATTAATACTATATTCTGCCATCATATTTGACCTACCATAATGAACCACTTCACACTTATCTGGGTTGATCTCCATCTGCCACTTCTCAGTGCAGTTTTGCATCCTATCAATGTCCTGCAGTAACCTCTGACAGCCCTCCACAATATCCACAACACCTCCAACCTTTGTGTCATCAGCAAACTTACTAACCCATCCTTCCACTTCCTCATCCAGATGATTTATAAAAATCATGAAGAGTAGGGGTCCCAGAACAGATCCCTGAGGCACACCACTGGTGACCGGCCTCCATGCGGAATATGACCTGTCTATAACCACTCTTGGCTTTCTGCGGGCAAACCAGTTCTCGATCCACAAAGCAACGTCCCCTTGGATCCCATGTCTCTTTATTTCTCAATAAACCTTGCTTGGGGTACCTTATCAAATGCCTTGCTGAAATCCATATACACTACATCTATTGCTCTTCCTTTATCAATGTGTTTAGTCACATCCTCAAAAAATTCAATCAGGCTCGTAAGGCATGACCTGCCCTTTACAAAGCCACACTGACTATTCCTAATCATATTATACCTCTCCAAATGTTCATAAATCCTACCGCTCAGGATCTTCTCCATCAATTGTTCAACCAGTGAGGTAAGACTCACTGGTCTATAATTTCCTGGGCTATCTCTACTCCCTTTCTTGAATAAAGGAACAACATCCGCAACCCTCCAATCCTCAGGAACCTCTCCTGTCCCCATTGATGATGCAAAGTTCATTGTCAGAGGCTCAGCAATCTCTTCCCTTGCCTTCCACAGTAGCCTGGGGTACATTTCATCCGGTCCCGGCAACTTATCCAACTTGATGCTTTCCAATAACTCCAGCACATCCTCCTTCTTAATATCTACGTGCTCAAGCTTTTCAGTCTGCTGCAAGTCATCACTGCAATCACTAAGATCCTTTTCCATAGTGAATACTGAAGTAAAGTATTCATTACGTACCTCTGCTATTTCCTCCTGTTCCATACACAATTTCCCACTGTCACATTTGATTGGTCCTATTCTTTCACGTCTTTTCCTCTTGCTCTTCACATACTTGTAGAATGCCTTGGGGTTTTCCTTAATTCTGCCCACCAAGGCCTTCTCATGATCCCTTCTGACTCTCCTAATTTCCTTCTTAAGCTCCTTCCTAGTAGCCTTATAATCTTCGAGATCTCTAATATTACCTAGATCTCTGAACCTTTTGTAAGCTATTCTTTTCTTCTGGACTAGGTTTACTACAGCCTTTGTACACCACGGTTCCTGCACCCTACCATAACTTCCCTATCTCATTGGAACGTACCTGTACAGAGCTCTACACAAATATCCCCTGAATATTTGCCACATTTCTTCTGTACTTCTCCCTGAGAATGTCTGTTTCCAGTTTAAGCCTCCAATTTCCTGCCTGGTAGCCTCATAATTCCCCTTACTCCAATTGAATGCTTTTATAACTTGTCTGTTCCTATCTCTCTCCAATGATATTGTAAAGGAGATAGAATTATGATCACTATCTGCAAAATTCTCTCCCTCTGAGAGATCTGACACTTGACCAGGTTAATTTCCCAATACAAAATCGAGTACAGCCTCTCTTCTTGTAGGCTTATCTATATACTGTGTCAAGAAACCTTCCTGAACACACCTAACAAACTCTACCCCATCTAAACCCCTCGCTCTAGGGAGATGCCAATCAATATTTGGGAAATTAAAATCTCCCATCTCGACAACTCTGTTATTATTACACCTTTCTAGGATCTGTTTCCCTATCTGCTCCTCGATATCCCTGTTACTATTAGGTGGCCTATAAAAAACACCCAGTAAAGTTATTGACCCCTTCCTGTTCCGAACCTCCACCCACACTGTAGATAATCCCTCCATAGCATTCACCTTTTCTGCAGCTGTGACACTATCTCTGATCAACAGTGCCACGCCCCTACCTCTTTTGCCTCCCTCCCTGTCCTTTCTGAAACATCTAAAACTCGGCAGCTGAAGTAACCATTCCTGTCCCTGAGCCATCCAAGTCTCTGTAATGGCCACCAGATCACATCTCCAAGTACTGATCCACGCTCTTAAGCTCATCCGCTTTGTTCAGAACACTCATTGCGTTAAAATAGACTCACCTCAAGCCTTCGGTCTGAGCCTGTCCCTTCTCTATCACCTGCTTATCCTCCCTCTCACACTGTCTACAAGCTTTCTCTATTTGTGAGCTAACCTCCTCTTCCCCAGTCTCTTCAGTTCAGTTCCCACTCACCAACAGTTCTAGTTTAAACTCTCCCCAGTAGCCCTAGCAAACCTTCCTGCCAAGATATTGGCCCCCCTGGGATTCAAATGCAACCCGTCCTTTTTGTATAGGTCACACCTGCCCCAAAAGGGGTCCCAATGATCCAGAAATCTGAATCCCTGCCCCCTGCTCCATTCCCTCAGCCACGCATTTATCCTCCATCTCATCCTATTCCTATTCTCACTGTCACGTGGCACAGGCAGTAATCCTGAGATTACTACCTTGGTGGTCCTGTTTCTCAACTTCCTTCCTAACTCCCTGTAGTCTTTTTTCAGGACCTCTTCCCTATTCCTACCTTTGTCATCTGCACCAATATGTACCACGACTTCTGGTTGTTCTGCTTCCCACTGCAGGAATCTTGGACGTGATCAGAAACATCCTGGACCCTGACACCTGGGAGGCAAACTAACATCCGAGTTTCTTTCCTGCATTCACAGAATCACCTGTCTGAACCCCTGACTATAGAGTCCCCTATCACTACTGCCTTCCTCTTCCCTTCCCTACCCTTCTGAGCCACAGGGCCAGACTCATGGCACGAGTCATGACTCATGGCTCAGGCACGGTCACTACCACATCCCCGGGGTAGGCTGTTCCCCCCCCCCCCCCAACAGTACACAAACAGGAGTACTTATTGTCAAGGTGAGCAGCCACAGGGGTGCTCTCTAGTACCTGACTCTTCCCCTTCCCCCTCCTGACTGTGACCCACCTGTCTGTCTCCCTTGTTGGGCCAAAGGGTTCGATTGGACGAGTTGGGTCAAAGCGCTGTTTCCATGCTCTATAACTCCATGAGCTGAAGTTAAATCCAAAGCTCTCTGGAACATGATGAGAATCTTTGGCTCTCTCTCACAGCACATCGACTTGAATCCAAGCCGCCAGTTCACTATGGAAACTCGACTCTACCTCAATCCTTTTGACTGAAACAAACTGCCGTATACTGCGAACCCACGGATCACTTGCAGTCCTTCCAGCGTTACTTGTAACACCCGCAATGCAAGTTACTGTGTGGTCTCCCGCAAGGCCCGCCCTCCCTCATCAATTGCAAGTGAAGAGGAACAGAGGCGTTGATGGCTAAGCATAAACTTGGTTCTCCGGCGGCTGTGCTAAATAAAAGTAAAAACAGAAGCATTTCTCATGCAATAAGTGGTCTGTTTAAACTGTAATTCCAAATAATAATTCGACCCAAGTTTGTGGCGGCTGTGCTAGCAGCGTGGCGAAGCTGTGTATTCGAGAGAGAAGGGTTCTCTAGAGACCTTACCCAAATCACTCATCTTTGGTTGAAGGTATTTGTGACCGGTTCCACCGACAGGTCTCTGTAGAGTGGCGCTAGGACCTGAGAGATAGTTCCTTACGTGTCAGTGTCCGGGATTGTGACGCTGTTTAATTCAACACCCGGTTCATTTGGGAAGATGAGACCAGAAATTTAAGTATCAAGGTGGCTAACTGCGTACTAGGATCTTGTTAATTACTACTCTAGAGGGCTGTTACTGTTGTAACAGTAAAACGCTGGAGGAACTCAGCCCGTCAGGCGGCATCGATGGAGAGGACTTGGCGTTCCCGGGCTAGAGCAGGGCGATTCTTGCTCTGCTCCCTGGTCAGCATACCTCCATAACCCTCTGCGTGGGATGGTAATTTTATTGGAGAAGGAACGCAATTAGTTAAAACGTATAAAGTTTGTTGAAGATTTCGAGAACAAAACTTGCATTCCATCCTCCCCTCCCCCCCCCCCCCCCCCCCAACCCGGCTGGATCCCATGGCGAGCCAATGCTTTCTTTGGTCTTTTTTAAAAAAAAATGAATTGTGCTTTGAATACAGTAATGTTATGAGATAACTTTACAAGGTGGTGCGTGCCGAAGAACAAAAACGACAGTGTGAAGTGGGGATATTGGGCAGGATCCCGGGGTAACTTACACGAGGTGGCTGATGATTCACTTCCGACCACCATGATTCCAGGATATTGAAAGGAATCGACAAAAGAATCAGCAATTTCTTCCAAAAAGACTGCTAACGTTGAATAATCGACACAAAATAAAGAATGCTGAAGTGATACACACAAAATGCTGGGCGAACTCAGTAGGTCTGGCAGCATCTGTGTAAATGAATAAACAGTCGATGTTTCTGTCGGAGACCCTTCCTCAGACCTGGAAAGGACTTTGTGTGTGTCACTCTGGATTTTCATTACTTGTAGAATCTCTTGTGTTAAAAAAATGCTGGAAATACCCATCAGGTCTGTGGGGAGAGAAACGTTTCAGGTGGAAGTCCTTTCTGCAGAACCCTTCCCCATTAATCTGAAACAATCTCTCCTCAGATGTTGCTTGACCTGAAGACTATTTCCAACGTTCTCTGTTTTATTTCCACAATCTTCTCTATTCGTTGGAAAGAATCATAATATCTCCAACCAGCTTTTTCTTGTGCTGTTTGGGGTGTGGAACTCTAGGTTGGAACTTGCTGCAGTCCATTGGGTGAGATTCTTTTGCAAGTAAAGGGGCATTTGGCCAATGCAATTTAAAAGTGCAATTTCAGGAGTGCAGGGGCAAAATCTCCCATAGGGTGAAGGGCAATGCTTGGGCAGTTTACATCAGATTTAAATCATTGGGATCAAGATAGGATAGAATAGAATAGAAAACATACAGCACAATACAGGCTGTTACAAGAATCACCCCTTGTAATAATGATCAGTGAGGAACAGAGAATCTGTAGTTACTGACAAGTGACTTATTGTTTCAACTAAAAGCATGTGGGTTCACGAACTGTTTCTGTGTGCACCGTACTGGAATTCCCTGATAGTCCATGAACAGTCAATGAAGAGAAAAGGTATGACCTGGGAAAGGAATCTGTGCTGGCCAGGCATTCCTCGTGGTCCTGATCTCCACGTGTCCATGGGGTCCTCCTTATCCGTGATGGTTGGTCTCTGGCTGCTGGAGAGTTATCACCCCTGTGTATTTGGAGCTTCTGAGTCTTATATGGTTCCTCATCAATTGAACCATTGGATCTCCATCCCATTGGCTCAAGGTCACCTGACCTACCTGGGTCACCTTCTTACTGGTCATTGTGCAGGGCTACTTCCAACATTGTTCCATGGCTCTGCCCACTCCAGCCTTGTGTATTTGTGTCTTTACACTCTGACTGGTCCAAACCAGTTAAATGAGGCAACCCAGACAGAGTGTAACGAGATTACCGATTGCAGGTCTGGCGTTTTACATAACAAGTAGCTACTCCTCTGAGAATGGTCTCAGGTATTTTGCTTTGATTAGATTGTACCAGAGCAAGGATCAGAGTCCATTCCCTTTATATGACAAATGGCTACTCGTTTGAAAATGGTCTCAGGTTTAGCAGATCACTACCTGAAGCCTCCTGTGTCCACATTCAGTTGCTCTGATTAGATGATCCAAGAGTAAGAAACTGTTCAGAGTCTACAGAATGAGGGAAAACAAAGTAACTTGGCTGCTTCCCCTGTTCTTGATCAGACTGCAGTTTCTTCTGGCCAGCAAGGCCCTTCAGCCCACAATGCTGTGTTGAGCATGTCCCATTGAGTCTACTCTGCCATTCCATCATGGCTGATCCCAGACGCCACTCAACCCAATACACCTTACTTCTCTCCATATCCTGATCAGGAAACGATCAACGTCTGCCTTAAGTATATGCACAGACTGGGCCTCCACAGCTGTTTGTGCTAAAGCGTTCCACAGATTTACTACTCTGGCTCAAAAAAATACCTCCTTACCTCTGTTCTAAAGCTTTGCCCCTCAGTTTTGAGGCTGTGTCATCTAATTCTGGATACCCTCACCATAGGAAATATCCTCTCCACATCCACCCTATCTAGTCCTTTCAACATTCAGTAGGTTTCAATGAGATGCTCATGCATTCTTCTAAACTCCAGTGTGTCCCAAAGTTGCAAATGCTCCTCATATGTTACCCATGCATTCCTGGAATCATCCCTGACACTCATGGACCTCTGGTACCCTGCTCATGTTTTCTACAGTGAAGACTGATGCAAAGTACCTATTAAATTAATTTGACATTTCTTTGTCCCCCTACTCTTAGCTCACCAGCATTATTTTCCAATAATCCAATATCAACTCTCGACTCCCTTTTACTCTTTATATAACTTAAAAAAACTTTTGGTATCCTGCTTTATACTACTCTCTAGTCTGCCTTCATATTTCATCTTTTCCCTTCTTATAGATTTTTTCATTGCCTTATGATGGATTTTGAAAACTTACTAATCAACCAACTTCCCACTCACTTTTGCTACCTTATATGCTTTTTCCTTGACTTTCGTGCAGTCCTTAACTTCCTTTGTCAGCTACAGTTGCCTAGCCCTCCATTTGAGAATTTCTTCCTCTGTGAAATAGAGGAACTTCTTCCTGCACCTTGTTAAAGATTTCTAGAAACTTCAGCCATCTCTGCTCTGCCGTCATCCCCACCAGTATGCTCCTCCAATCCACCTGGGCAAGCTCCTCTCTCATGCCTCTGTAATTCCCTTTATTCCATTGTGATCTGACTTATGTTTCTCCCTCTCAAATTGTAGTATCAATTCAATCATATTATGAACACTGCCTCCTGAGGGTTCCTTTACGTTAAGCTCCCTGATAAGATCTGGGTTATTACACAACTGCCAGTCTAAGATAGCCTTTCCCTGAGTAGGCTCAAGCATAAGCTGCTCTAAAAAGCCATCTCGTAGAAATTCAACAAATTCCCTCTCTCGCGATCTGACAGCAACCTGATTTTCCCAATCCCCTTGCATATTGAAGTCCCCATTATCATTCTGTTATTACCCTTATTATAGGCCCTTTCCAGCTCCCTTTGCAATCTCAACCCCACATCTTGACTACTATTTGCGACCTCTTTCTAAGATGTAATTCCATCTCTTACCAACAAAGCCACACCATCGCCTATGCCTTCCTGCATGTCCTTTTGATACAAAGTATATCCTTTGATGTTAAGCTCCCAGCTATGACCTTCTTTCAGCCACAACTCAGAGATGCCCATGTCATACTGACCAATTTCTAATTGCTCCACGAGTTCATCCATCTTACTCCAAATACTATGCACATTTAAATAAGGCACCTTCAGTCCTGCAATCCTTGTGCTTTTGAATTTTGCCTGTGTTACAACTTAACTCTTTGCTCTGTCTGCATTTGTACCCAATCATTGGCTTGTCCATCCTTATATTCATGTTACCTCCATCATCTACTTGTAAACCAGCTGGCTCATCCTCAGTTCTATCATCCTGGTTCCCATCCCCCTGCCATATTAGTTTAAACCACCCTCAACAGCTCTAATAAATCTGCATGCAAGAATATTAGTCACTCTGCCTCAGAAGAGGTCCGAATTATCCAGAAATCTGAATCCCTGCCCCCTCTCCAATTCTTCAGCCACATATTTATCTGCCACTTCATTCCATTCCTATCCTCACTGTTGCGTGGCACAGGCAGCGATCCCAAGATTACTACTCTGTATCAGTGAATGGCACCTTGGGTGGCCCCTAGCCCACAGGATGGTATAATGCCCCTTAAAATATATAAAATAAACCTGAAGTCGCTCCTTGGTATCCTCATCTCACTCCAGCTGCATGAGCAGATGACACTGAAATGAGAAAAGGTGCTCATAACCCTGCGGAGGTGCCCTGTACAGTTTTGGGGTTGTTATAATCTCAGCTCGATTCGGGAGCACAGGTAGGAAAAGAGAGCCTTATCAGGGAATTATGGAGGTGGACATCTGAAGTATTACCATCTGCCCCACCCTAACCCATGACTCCGGGCCAACTATTGGGGGAAAGGCTATCATAGATTGGGTATTGTGTAATCATTCAGATTTTATTAGTCAGCTTAACGTAAAGAAGCCCTTAGGAGGCAGTGATGATAATATGATTGAATTCATACTACAGTTTGAGAAGGAGAAGCATATGTTACATGTATCAGTATTGCAATAGCATAAAGGGAATTACAGAAGCATGAGAGAGGATCATGAGAGAGCAGGGATGACAGCAGAACAGTGGTGGCTGAAGATTCTGGGAATACTTCACAAGGCGCAGGGTAGAAGTGTCCCACAGAAGTAGTTGTTTTCAAATGGCAGGGCTACGCAACTGTTGCCGACAAAGGAATTAACTGCATAAAAGACAAGGAAAGGGTATATAAGGTAGCAAAAGTGAGTGGGAAGTTGGCTAATTGGGAAGCTTTTAAAATCCAACATAAGGCAAATAAAAAGCTACAAGGGAAAAGAAGAAATACGAGGACAAACTAGCTGATAATATAAAACAGGATACTAAAAGATTTTTCAGTTATTAATACTGGACCAATGGAAAATGATGCTGGTGAGGTAGTAATGGGGCCAAAGAAATGGCAGAACTTAATGGGTACTTTGCATCAGTCTTCACTGTGGAAGACACAGTATGCCAGAAACTTGAGAGTATTGGGGCAAAAGTGTGTGATGTTATACTTACTGAGAAGCTGCTAGGAAGCTGACAGATCTGGAGGTAGCTAAATCAATCAAACCAGATGGACTGCTCTCCAGGGTTCTGAAAGAGGTGGCTAAAGAGATTGACAAGGCATTGGTAACGATCTTTCAAGAACTACTAAGTTCTGCAATTGTTCCAGAGGACTGGAAAGTTGCCACTGTCACTCCACTCCTTAAGAAGGGAGGGAGGCAGAAGAAACAATATTAATACTCCAGTTAACTTGACTTCAGTGGTTGGGAAGATGTTGGTGTCCATTATTAAAGGAGCTTTTAGGGTACTTAGAAGCACATGATAAATAAGGCCAAAGTCAACATGATTTCCTTAAGGGAAAATCTTGCCTGACAAATCTGTTGGAATTCTATGAAGAAATTACAACCAGGATAAACAAAGGAGAGCCAGTGGATGTTGTTCACTTGAATTTTCAGAAGTCCTTTGACAAGGTGCCGCACATGAGGCTGTTGAACAAGATAACAACCAGTGTTTATAGTAAAGATACTAGCATGGATAGAAGATTGGCTGTCTGGCAGGAGGCAAAGAATGGGAATAAAGGGAGTCTTTTCTGGTTGGCTGCCAGTGACCAATGGTGTTTTGTAAGGATTGGTATTGGGACTACTTCTTTTCATGTTATATATTACTTCATGTATATATGTTATTTCTCTTTTATATGTGACCACGTTTATGTGTGATTTCATGTTTTAGATGACTGAAATTGATGGCTTTGTGGCCAAATTTGCAGATGACACAAAGATAGGTGGAGGGGGAGGTAGTGTTGAACAAGCCGGACTTGGACAGGGAGAATGGGGAAAGAAGTGGCAGGTGGAATATAGTATAGCTAAGTGTATGGTCATGCACATTTCTAGAAGGAGTAAAGGCACAAATTATTTTCTAACAGGGAGAAAATTCAAAATCAGAGGTGCAAGGCGACTTGGGAATCCTCATGCAGGATTCCCGAATGTTGAGTTGCAGGTTGAGTCGATGGTAAGGAAGGCAAATGCAATGTTAACATACGTTTTGAGAAGATTAGAATATAAAAGCAAGGATTTGATGCTGAGGCTTTAGAAGGCACAATACTCAATCCACTCTGAGTGTTGTGTGCAGTTTAGGGCTCCTTATCTAATGTAAAACATACTGGCATTGGAGAGGATCTGGAAGTGGTTCACACGAATGATTATGGGAATGAAGGGGTTAACACATGAGGACTGTTTGATGGCTCTGGGTCTGTACTCATCGGAGTTTAGAAGAGTGAGGATCTCATTGAAACCTATCGAATATTGAAAAGCCTAGATAGAATGGATGTAGAGAGGATGTTTCCAATAGTGGGTGAGTCTAGGATCAGAGGGACTCAGAACAGAGGGTTATCCATTTAGAACAGAGATCAGAAGGAATTTTGTTTTGCCAGAGTATGATGAATCTGTGGAATTCATTGCCATGATTGGTTGTGAAAGCCAAGTCATCATATGTTTAAAGGGGAGTTTGATAGATTAGTGTCAAAGGTTATGGGGAGAAGGCAGGAGAATAGAGTTGAGAGGGAAAGATGTTAAGCCTGCAAATGAAGACAAGAATTAAAAGGTTGGGCATGGTGGGAATAATGTTTTGAGTTGTGCCTATTTCAAAGCAAGGAGTATTGTAGGCAAGGCAGATGAGCTTAGATCATGGATCAGCACATAGAATTATGAGATTGTAGCTATTAGTAAGACTTGGCTGCAGGAGGGGCAGGATAGGCAGCTCAATTTTCTAAGGTTCCGCTGTTTTACACATTATAGAGCAGGAGATATTAAAGGGGTGGAGTGGCATTAGCAGTCAGGGAAAGCATCATCTACGGAAGTGAGTAAACTGTCAATGTTTTGGGCCGAGACCCCTCATCAGGACTGGAATAAAGTGATGAGAAGACAGATGTGCTTGGTGGTGGGATCCCGTTGGAAATTGTGGAAGTTATGAAGAATTATGTGTGGATGCAGAGGTTGTTTGGGTGGTGGACAAGGACAAAATGAACCCTATTCCTGGTAGGGTGGTGGATGGATGGAGTGAGGACAGACGTGTGAAATGGAAGAGATTTGGTTGAGGGCAGCACTGATGATGGAGGAAAGAAAGCCCTTCTCTTTAAAGGAGAACGTCTCATTAATTCTGGAATAAAAAGCTTCACGCTGAGAGCAGATGCGATGAAAACAGGAATTGAGAGAAGGGGATGGCGTTTTTACAAGTGATGGGGTGGGAAAAGGTATAGACCAGGTAGCTGTCAGAATCAGTGTGTTTACAGAATTTATCAGTGGATAAAATGTCTCCAGAGATATCTTGCATGGTCTTCTGTCCTCACCTATCAGATTCCCCCTTCTCCAGCTCATTTCTTTCACCAATTGACTTCCTAGCTCTTTACTTCAGCCCTCCCACTCTCCCAGTTTCACCAGTCATCTACTACCTTATACTTCTTCCTCCCCTCCCCCTACCACCTTCTTACTCTTCTCATCACTTTTTTCTAGTCCTGATGAAGGGTCTCAGCCCAAAATATCTCTTCCATTTCACAAGATATCCAAGATCATGGGAGGTAAAGACAAGGTGTAAGTCTCCCCCCCCAAAATAAAAAGTGGTTGCTAAAATTGAGGTGGCATGAGTTTAAGATTAGAGGCAAGAGATTTAAAATGGACATCAGGCAGCTCCTTCACACAAAGAGTGATATATATTTGGAATGAGCTGCCAAAAATATTGTTTGAGGCAGGCACATTAGCAGTGTTTATATGCCATCCAGAAAGTAGATGGATTGGAATGGTTTAGAGGGCTATGAGTCAAACACAGGCAAGATGTGACTAGCTCACTGGGCAACACAGTTGGTATGGACAAGTTTGAAGTTTGGCCAAAGAACCTGATTTCATGCTGTAAGACTAGAATAATAATGTTTTCACTATGCCACTTGACCTGAACAGGGTGGAGATTGTTCTCAACCATACTGCTGATGAGAAAAGAAATGGAATACTGAATCAGCTTAGAAATCAATAGTGATTTATTTACAAAATTCTTAAGTATTAATAAGTCAATTTGTTATCAAATATATATATTATAGTTATGTATACACAGAAAAATCTATTTTACATTTCCACACTGCACACATTGGCCCTTCCCATAAAATTACAAAAGGGAAGGGAATTGCCTCAGATAGGAATGCTCAACCAGTATTTACACACATTCACACAACTATACAAATACACAGTCAAGTACTCCTTTGTATAGCTCTGCACTATAAAGTACACATAGGCAAATCCCCTTGTGTTTGTCTACCCAGCACAGTAATAGAGATTGAGCACATGTAATGGGGAGACAAGGAACAGCACTGAGCACAGCAGCATTTGAACTCCTAGTTCTAAATAAATAGGTTTCATTCTCTTATTGTGTCATCGAGCAGCCAAGAACTTGTGCCTTGCATACACAGTACTGGCTTTCTCAAGTATATAAGTAACTAAGGCAATCATTTTAAACTCGAGCCCTATGGATAAACTGGTCACAACTTCCCTGAACAGGCTGTGAATTAGAACACTATAATTACTGAGTAACAATCCACACAAAATGCTGGTATAACACAGCAGGCTAGGCAGCATCTATAGGGAGAAGCGCTGTGGACAAAACGTCGACAGCGCTTCTCCCTATAGATGCTGCCTAGCCTGCTGTGTTCTACCAGCATTTTGTGTGTGTTGTTGTTTGAATTTCCAGCATCTGCAGATTTCCTCATGTTTGCTCTTAAAATTACTGAGTAAGTTGTGTTTGTTAATTATTGGCTTGGATCCTGTGGTTTGCATTTCAACCTGTATCTGAAGGAAGAGTGTTGTTACCCCATCAGTCAGTGAACATCGGGCATTTGTTTAGTAGCAAATAGTTTGGTAAGAAGCACGTTTGCAAATCTGCTCCAGTTCCTTTGGTACTCTGCTAATTGTTGGAGAGGAGGGTGGAGGAGAGAGGCAGGAGAGATGAGAGGGTTGATGTCACCCTATCTAGGATTTCAGTTTTTACTGCAATATTTTATTTTATTTAGAGATATGGCATAGAATAAGTCATTCCACCCCTTGAGCTGTGCCACTCAACAACCCCCAATTTATCTTAATCACTGAAAACTAACAATGACCAATTCACCTACCAACTGGTATGCCTTTGGACTGTGGGAGGAATTTTAGAGCCCCTGGAGAAACCCACACGTTCCATGTCCTTACAGATGACTTCAGAATTGAACTCCGAAATCTGACACCCTGAGCAGTAATAGTGCTACCAAGTCCGCCTAGTTGTTAACCTACCAATTCTTGACCAAACACTAGCATTGCTGTTGATGTGGGTTAAGGCAGTAAGTCAGCAATCTACTAAATTAAATAAGTGAATAGAAACCTGTCCAATATTGTGCAATGAACAGAAGAGATTTGGCATCGTTTTCAAGTTCAGCATTGCTGAACTTGCTTGTCTGTTCAGTACTTACTCGATCTAACCTTCACTGCACTATGAATGGTACCTGACCCTACTTAGTGATTATTTCTCACCTCAGGTGTCAAGGCATCCAATGTGCATGGAAATCCACATTGAGCAGCACAATCACTGCTGTGCAGAAATTGCACCTCTGTAAAATTTGCTCCTAACTTACAAAATTCATGGTTTTATTTTTAAAAGAGAATGTTTCTCCATTAAACTGCATTTCTTTGGACTTCCAATAGAAAATGCTGTTCCAGCTGATTGGTGAAAGTTAATTTTATTACTTGAAACAGATGCCCCAGTTCTGATCATGAGGTAAAGAAAGATGTTCCCTGAATACTAAAATACAATATAAAAACCAGGTTAAAAAGCAATCTGAAAGATTACCTCCTCCAGTGAGTGGAACAGTCCCAACCCAGAAACTGGACTATGATATTGAGCAGCTGAGCCTTTAATGTTTGAGGATCAGTCTCAATGATCCCCAGACTATTTCCACAAGACCAGATTTCCCTAAAACACAGACTTGATGAAGCAAATGTTTTACTATAAAATCCTGTCTCCCACTAATTTTACCTGCAATACTTTCTCCCCAGTTCCCATCCCACCACCTACATACTAGGGGTACTTTACATCAGCCCCATAACCAACCCCAAAAACTTTGGAATGTGGGAGGAACCCCATACAGTAACAGGGAGTCCATGCAAGTTCTGCAAATAGCATCCGAGGTCTGGATTAAACCTGGGTGACTGGAGCTGTGAGGAAGCCATCCCAGGAGCTGAACACTGAAAAGGAAATGTTCAGCCAGCATCCCAACTCGAGTAAGCCTTACTGAAAAATATCACCATTCTCCTCATCAAAACCAGTGTTTCTCAACCATTCATTAAGCATCTTGCATTCACTGTCAAAGATAGAGGAGGTAGCACCTTGGATATAATATCACTGAAAAAAAGAGTGCAAATTGGAAAGCAACCAACTTCTCTCAATGTGTGTCATATGCAGTGAAGTCATTTTTGTGTTTCTCAGGTAAAGGAATCTGAGATCTAGCATCCACGACTACCTCTCTCCATCTACTAAAGAATCTTTCTTTAGGTGCAGTTTTACCTTGGAGTGCAGTATACAAACGAGTGCAAGGAACAACGCTGCACTGATTCACTTCCAAGTCAAGATGCTGTGACTCAAATTATAGTTCTTTAAGAAAACAGCTCCTGAACTAACAAGTGATCTCAAAGGTGCAACATTTCCTAGAATGAACTCAATAGGGCCCATTTAATTGAATAAAACACTATGCTTTCTTTAAAAATAACTTAAAACAGAAAAGGTTAATGAAGAAGCTATGTCAAAAATCTTTTTGCCTTCCACTTCAATCATGCAGATACACTTCTAGCTCAGAGATCTTGTTTACCCTCAATGCATGTTGAGAGTCATCAACTTTCAAAGCTAGCAAAACACCAAACATGGAAACCATAGCACCTCCAGATACATGGTCACATTTTTAAAAAGTAAACAGGCATAAATCAGAACAAAATTAATGTGCAAACTTCTCAATTCAAAACTATGCTACAGTTTAGATAAATAAATGGAATAATAACAAATAAAGAAGGGAAGGGAAAATTGGCACTTCTGGCTTCCACACGCTGCCTACTTCAGGATGAGGTCAGTATGATAAATCATCTTCTCATTCACAAACCAACATGCTAGGTGATGACCCACTGGATGGGATAGGTTCAGAGGTTGAAGGTCAGCTTGCTGACATGCTTGAGTTCTTAATGTAGTCTAGTCATGTGATGGCGTGACTGGAGTTAAGATGCAGTGAGCTTTGATCGTTTCTCTTGAATCTGATTTAGTATATTTACGGTGTCTTTAATCAGGGCATCAAAAATTCCATCTGCCAACTGCATCTTCACACACAACTCGTCTTCATCGTAATTGACCCATTGAGCTTCTTCCTCGTGAAGTTCCTGGACCTGCAAAAAGGAGATATTGTATTTGTTGTGTGTAAAAGACAATATAAAGCTAAACTTTGGGATACCTAAGGTTTGTGCAGTTTTATTTCATTTTTTATCCTAACTTCAGGATTGTCTCTACCCTTAGCTGTTGGGTGCCCCATAGACACCCATGCACTCTGAAGAGCACTAATACTTATGTTAGAAGCTCCAGAAGATCTGGGGAAATATCAATGGATGTGTCCAATTGATTCTGCACCACATGATATTAGGGCTTAAAAAGTTAAATTATAAAGACACATAGATTGACTAAGTTTGTATTACTGGAGTGTGCAGCCTTAGGAATTGTTCCACTGAGATATTTAAGATGACTGAAGGTGACAGAGAAACTGCTTGAGTTTGCACAGCCACCTTCAAGTTAGCATCAGGGTTACTCATGAGTGACACTGAAATATGGAGCTCTGCCCAAAAAGCTCAAGGTTGGGGCAATGAAAAATCAGTTTTGTTGTTAGATGGGATTATTAAGGTTTTGAAGATGAGTTACTACAGAGTGGACACGATCTATTCATTTATGAAGCAATAGTAGGCTTACATACTGTTTACTGTAAATGCGCATTATTTGTTAAGTTATTTGTGGTAATAATACTGTGAGTTATACGTACTATGTTGGGCACCTTGGTCCAGAGGAACATTGTTTCATTTGGCGGTACACATGTATACGGTTGAGTGATGATAAACTGGAACATGATCTAATTCATTAACGTTACAAAGGTTGAGGAACTAATTTTCTCCTCTGTTCACGTTCTTTTGAAATAATTTGTAGCAGTCACAGTGGGCCACTTTTCTAAGTCACAATATTGATAGGGACATGGTGCTTTAAAATTCCCCTGGAACAGGGAGGGCATTGACATAAAACTCAAAAAGCACTTTTTAATGGATTTCCTTGTCTTTGTTTGTAGAATCATGACCGAAAGGTCCCTATTGATTTTGGAAGATAAAGAACAGGAATTGAAACTGCTCAGTGACAAGGAACACCACTCACAGACCACAGATGTCCAGAGTAGTAAGTTATTATATTACTTCCAAGACAGAAATACATTTATGAAGCAGGAAAAAGAGAGCTCTGGTCTGCATCTAGAGGGCGCAAGCCTCAAACTGAAAACATAAGCAAATACTTTACTTTTTGATTGGTTTAATTACAGCTTTTTATTTTATTTTTAATTTATTTAGTAATACAGTGTGTGGTAGTACCTTCTGGTCCTTCAAATCATGCCACCCCAACAAACCCAATTAATGCTAACCTAATCGCGGGACAATTTACAATGACCTATTAACTTAACCCTGTATGTCTTGGACTGTGGAAGGAAACCGGAGGAACCTGGGAAAACCCAAGCATTTCACAGTGAGAGCATACAGAGATCTTACAGAGTGGCTCCAGAATTAACCATTGAACTCCAGAATGCCCCAAACTGCAACAGCAACACACTAATTGCTATGCTTCTGTGACATTTTTAAAGCCAAATGGAGGGGAATCTGGCATTATTGCTAAGGCTGACACTTACTGTTTGCTCTCAAAATGCAATCTTCGTGGGAGCATTATTTCTACAGTACTACAAGGCTGGGATTCTGACCAATAAATGATGCAAGATCTTCAGATGGTATTGAATTTGGATAAATTATTCTTAACAGTCAACTAGTTTTATCCTTAGAGTGGTGCTGTCATAAGGTCAGATTATAACTCTTGGGAAATTTTGAAATGTTTGTAGTTTTCAGGTCAATTTGAAACCTAAACCATTTTCTTAGAACATACAGTACATATGAAAGCAGGCATAAAGACACAAAGGCATATGGCATTTGAAATAGGTTGAATTCACTAATGGAGAGATACAGTCCTATAATTTTAATTAAGTAAAACTCTACTACTTTAGAACAGGAATTGGATTTACCAGAATGTGATCCACTCGGTCCCGTTTCTTCCTGCCAAATTTCATCATTTTTTGCCAGTCAGTCTTATGGTTTTGTTCTTTACTGAACCCAAACAGCTTCAGAACTTCACTGGAAATGAAACTCTATGGACAGAAGCATAGGAGAAATACCAACTGCTGCACACATCATAATACTCACACTGTGGCCCTACACCTTTTGACCCTCTCCTAAAAAGTTTGCCTTCTACAATTTCTTCTTTTGATCAAATTTATAGCTTTATTTCAAATTGTACCAAATTTACCATATGTAATAAATAAACCTTCAAGACTGAAGATAAAGGTAGATTCACATTCTGTAACAGCAACAGAAAGTCGTAGAGAGCCACAAGGTATGGTAGAATTGAACTGATGAAGCACTAGGGGAAGTTTAAAAAAACAGAAGAAAGCAGTCTGTTGAACACTTCTTTGAGAATGAGCAGTCCATTTCATTGCCTATTACATGTGTTGAGGTGGTACAGTGACACAGTTGATAGAGCCACAGCCTCAACACCAGAGACTGGGGTTCAACCCCAACTTTGGATGCTGTCTATGTGGAGTTTACACATTTTCTCTGTGACTAATAGATTAACTGGCCACTGTAAATTGTCCTGAGTGTGTAAACAAGTGGAAAAATCTGTGGGGAGATGACAATGTGGAGTGAAAAATGGGATCAATGTAGTAATTATGCAAATTGATGACTGATAGTCTGTATAGGCTTGGGAGGCTGAAAGACTGGTTTCTATGCTGTACCTATCTCAATACATCAATACAAGTTGTAAAAGATTATACCATCAGGGCATTCAAAAGGGAATAAAATTTCAGGAGCATAGATTTATTGCATCATTCAACCTGGCACCGTGGATAGTCCACCATTGCCTGCTACTGTAATCTTTACCCCCAACCACCTCCCTAAGGTGTCATTATTAATTTGTTCCTAAGCATTTGAGTAGGGCAAGTGAAGACTGATGCCAATAACAGAAAGTAAATAATGAATATCAATAATGACTCGGAGGCGAAAAGGCATGGTTCATTCATTAACTCGTTAATTTGTGGGTCACATTGAAATCTGATGATTTGCCTTTTACACAATATTCAAGACTTGTGCCATTCCAGCTTTGTGTGCTGAATGTTTTTGGTTTGGCCTTATTCATCAAGATTAATAAGTGAAGCATCATTCTATTTCACCTTAAAAGGTTCAACATCATGGAAGAATATCGTAAATTTTGTTTCTGATTAGTATTCTGGAAGGAAGCTGAGAAAAGTTACAGATTTTTCACTGATTTATACTAAATTCTGATACATTGGAGACAAATTTTAAAAAAAATGTTGAGTTAAGGGAAAAAAGGAAGACACTTTATAATGTATCATAAGATGTATAAGATGATAAGGGGTATTGATCGTGTGGATAGTCAGAGGCTTTTTCCCCCCAGAGCTGAGATGGTTGGCACAAGAGGACACAGGTTTAAGGTGCTGAGGAGTAGGTATAGGGGAGATGTCAGGAGTTTGTTTTTTACTCCAAGAGTGGTGAGTGCATCGAATGAGCTGCCTGTAATGGTGGTGGAGGTGGATACGATAGGGTCTTTTAAGAGACTTTTGGATAGGTACATGGAGCTTAGAAAAATAGAGGGCTATGGGTAAGACTAGTAATTTCTAAGGTTGGGACATGTTCTGCACAACTTTGAGGGCTGAAAGGCCTGTATTGTGCTGTAGGTTTTCTATGTTTCTATGTATTTCAGACGTGCTGACGATGGGATTTCTTAGTGATCAAAATATGTGGCCACTTTACAAAAATAAAAGTTTTGTCACTACACAATTCAGCTCAAAACTGTAATTTTCCTGCCACTATTTCTGATAAGCAAGGCAAAGTTACCTTCACTTCAGTGATATCCTGTGGGTTCCTCACTCGCCTAAAATAAGCAGAGCAGTTTCTGCTCGACTTCATCCATGGAGGTTGCCTGGCATTGGGGTCTTCTGCGAAGATCTCAGTGAAAATCTCTCTTGTTAAGTTAAATATAGCCTGGAAGAGGAAAGAGATTAAATTAATTTCTCTTGCCATGAAGAAAGAATACTGCATTGAACAAATTCTCAACAATAAAGTATAAATTTGTTTGCTTTGGACCCGAGGATAAATAGAGAATTCTTTTAGTGCAAGAGCTTTAGAATAGCAGCACTTTAGAGCTACCAAGAGCAAGTAGCACCCCTGTTAAAAAAAACTCTTCAAAGAGGTGAAGTGCTAAGAAAACACCCTGAAGCTCAATTTTCACCGTGTTAAGATTTGTAGCATTTTATGACTAGAGCTATCACATTTTTCTCCCCATTTTCTGCAAGACTGAGTAAGAACTTGGTATAAATCTATGAGTTAAAAAGTGAGGTGAATTAACTGGTGAAGTGTAAAGATCTGCCCTTAGCTGCTTCAGTAATGGACAGACATAATGCAAGAGAGACCAACACCATCACAAAAATTGTAAAAAAAAAACACTGGACACAGATAAGCAGTATGATGGGAAGATACCAAAATTCTAATTTACAGAAATCTAATGTAATGCATTTCTAAAGGAGAGAATGATCAAGGCACGACTGTGCAAGGGATCAAGGCATGACTGTGCAAGCGTATGGATGTCGGTGAGTTAGACTGATGGGAAGGATTTAAAAGAAGTCAGCTTTATAGAGTGGGTGCCAGAGAAGAAGGAGATAGAGTTGGAGGGCTTTGGTTCAACGGGGCTTCGGTGATAGCGGTTTGAGGCGAAGTAAGCTACTGGTGAGGAATAGGAAATATGTCTGTGAGGCTGGTGTTTTGTCCTGGATGTCAGATGTGGTATGTCTGGGAGATTCCCAGCCTCCTGGAATGCCACATCTGCGCCAGGTGTGTAGAGCTGCAGCTCCTTAGGGACTGTGTCAGGGAACGGGAGATGCAGCTCGATGACCTTCATCTGGTCAGGGAAAGCGAAGAGGTCAAAACACAAAAATACAACTGCAGATGCTGTGGATCAAAGAATACATACAAGACGCTGGAAGAACTCAGCAGGTCAGGCAGCATCCCTGAGAAAAGAGTAGCCAACGTTTCGGGCCGAGACCCTTCTTCCTGATGAAAGGTCTCAGCCCGAAAAGTTGGCTACTCTTTTCTCACTGATGCTGCCTGACCTGCTGAGTTCTTCCAGTGTCGTGTACGTATAAAGTGAAGAGGTGATAGAGAGGAGCTATAGGGAAGTAGTCACACTGGGGCCTCGGGAGACAGTTAAGTGGTAAGAGTCAGGAAGAGCAAGAGTTAGATAGTAGAGAGTACCCCAGTGGCTGTCCCCCTTAACAATAAGTACTCCTGTTTGAGTACTTTTGGGGGGGTGTGGGGAACAACCTACCTGGGGGAAGCAATGGTTGCCATGTCTCTCGCATAGTCTGGCCCTGTGGCACAGAAGGGTAGGGAAAGGAAGAGGATGGCAGCAGTGATAGGGGACTCTATAGTTAAGGAGTCAGACAGGCAGGCAATTCTGTGGACGCAGGAAAGAAACACAGATGGTAGCTTGCCTCCCAGATGCCAGAGTCTGGGATGTTTCTGATCGCGTCCATGATATCCTGAGGTGGGAATGTGAACAGCCAGAGGATGTGGTACATATTGGTACCAATAACACAGGTAGGAAAAGCATAGAGGTCCTGAAAACAGACTACAGGGAGATAGGAACGAAGTTGAGAAGCAAGACCTTAAAAGGTAGTAATCTCGGGATTACTGCCTGTGCCACATGACAGTGAGTATAGGAATAGAGTGAGGTGGAGGATAAATGCGTGGCTGAGGCATTGGAGCAGGAGGCAGGGATTCAGATGTCTGGACCACTGGAACCACTTTTGGGGTAAGCGCAACCTGTACAAAAAGGACAGGTTGCACTTGAATCCAATGGGGACCAATATCCTGGCAGGGAGGTTTGCTAACGCTAATGGGGAGAGTTTAAACTAGAATTTCTGGGTGTGGGGGGGGGTGGGAACAGAACTGAAGAGGTGGAGGTTGGTCACAAATAGAGAAAGCTTGCAGGCAGTGTGAGAGGGAGAATAGGCAGGTGATAGAGAAGGGATGGGCTCAGACTGATGGTTTGAGGTGTGTCTATTTTAATACAAGGAGTATTATGAACAAAGTGGATGAGCTTAGAGTGTGGATGAGTACTTGGAACTATGTTGTTGTGGCCATTACAGAGACTTGGATGGCTTAGGGGCAGGAATGGTTACATTGAGTGCCAGGCTTTAGATGTTTCAGAAAGGACAGGGAGGGAACAAGGTGGGGGCATGGCACTGCTGACCAGAGATAGTGACACAGCTGCAGAAAAGAAGGAAGTCATGGAGAGATTGTCTATTTAGAGTCTCTGTGGAATGGAAGTTAGAAACATGAAGGGGTCAATAACTCTACTGGGTGTTGTTGTTGTTGTTTTTTTTTTTATGGACCTCCCAATCGTAACAGGGACATCGAGGAGCAGATAGGGAGACAGATTCTGGAAAGGTGTAATAACAACAGGGTCCTGGTGGTGGGAGATATTAATTTCTCTAATATTGATTGGCATGTCCCTAGAGCAAAGGGTTTAGATGGGGTGGAGTTTGTTAGGTGTGCTCAAGAAAGTTTCTTGACACAATATGTAGATAAGACTGTAAAAGGCTACAGTTGATAATGGTATTGGGAAATGAACCTGGTCAGGTGTCAGGTCTCTCAGTAGGACAGCATTTTGGAGATAGTGATCATAATTCTGTCTCCTTTACCATAGCATTGGAGAGGGATAGGAACAGATAAGTTAGGAAAGTGTTTAATTGGAGTAAGGGAAAATATGAAGCAATCAGGCAGGAACTTGGAAGTATAAATTGGGAACAGATGTTCTCAGGGAAATGTACAGCAGAAATGGGGCAAATGTTCAAGGGATATTTGCCTGATATTCTGCATAGGTATGTTCCGATGAGACAGGGAAAAGATGATCAGGTACAGGAACTGTGGTGTACAAAGGCTGTTGATATTCTAGTCAAGAAGAAAAGTTTACGAAAGGTTCAAAAAACTAGGTTAATGATAATGATCTAGAAAATTTTAAGGCTAGCAGGAAGGAGCTTAAGAATGAAGTTAGGAGAGCCAGAAGGGGCCATGAGAAGGTCTTGGCGAGCAGGATTAAGGAAAACCCTAAGGCATTCTACAAGTATGTGAAGATCACGAGGATAAGGTGCAAGAGAATAGTACCAATCAAGTGTGACAGTGGAAAAGTGTGTATGGAACTGGAGGAGATAGCACAGGTACTTAATGAATACTTTGGCTCAGTATTTACTCTGGAAAAGGACCTTAGCGATTGTAGGGATGACTTACAGTGGACTGAAAAGCTTGAGCATATAGATATTAAGAAAGAGGATGTACTGGAGCTTTTGAAAAGCATCAAGTTGGATAAGTCACCAGGATCAGATGAGATATACCCCAGGCTACTATGGGAGGGTAGGGAAAAGATTGCAGAGCTTCCGGCAAAGATCTTTGCAACATCAGTGGGGACGGGAGAGGTTCTGGAGGATTGGAGGGTTGCAGATATTGTTCCCTTATTCAGGAAAGGAAGTTGAGATAGCTCAGTGAGTCTTACTTCAGTGGATGGTAAGTTGATGGAGAAGTGCCTCAGAAGCAGGATTTATGAACATTTGGAGAGGTATAATATGATTAGGAATAGTCAGCATGGCTCTGTGAAAGGCAGGCCCTACTGGCCTGATTGAATTTTTTGAGCATGTGATAAACACATTGATGAAGGAAGAGCAGATGATGTAGTGTATATGGATTTCAGCAAGGCATTTGCTAAGGTTCCCCATGCAAGGCTTATTGAGAAAATGAGGAGGCATGGGATCCAAGTGGAGCTTGCTTTGTGGTTCCAGAACTGGCTTTCCCACAGAAGGCAAAGAGTGGTTGTAGACAGGTCATATTCTGCATGGAGGTCGGTGACCAGTGGTGTGCCTCAGGGATCTTTTCTGGGACCCCTTCTCTTTGTGATATGACCTGGATGAGGAAGTGGAGGGATGGGTTAGTAAATTTGCTGATGACACAAAGGTTGGAGGTGTTGTGGATAGTGCTGAGGGCTGTCAGAGGTTATAGCGGAACATTGATAGGATGCAAAACTGGGCTGAGAAGTGGCAGATGGAGTTCAACCCAGTTAAGTGTGAGGTGGTTCATTTTGGTAGGTCGAATGTGATGGCAGAATATAGTATTAATGATAAGACTCTTGGCAATGTGGAGGATCAGAGGGATTTTGGGGACTGTGTTCATGGGACACTCAAAGCTACTGTGCAGGTTGACTCTGTGGTAAGAAGGCATATGGTACATTGGCCTTCATCAACTGTGGGATTGAATTTAAAAGCTGAGAGGTAATATTATAGCTTTATAGGACCGTGGTCAGACCCCACTTAGAGTACTGTGCTCAGTTCTGGTCACCTCACTATAGGAAGGATGTGGAAAAAATAGAAAGGGTGCAGAGGAGATTTACAAGGATTTTGTCTGGATTGGGGAACATGCCTTATGAAAATAGGTTGAGTGTACTTGGCCATTTCTTCTTGGAGTGACAGAGGACGGCAGGTGACGTGATATAAGTGTATAAGATAATGAGAAGCAATGAGATAATGAGGCTTTTCCCCAGGGCTGAAATGGCTAACACAAACAGGCACAGTTTTAAGGTGCTTGGAAGTAGGTAAAGTTGTCAGGGGCAAGTTTTGTATTTTAAAATACAGAGGGTGGTGAGTGCGTGGAATGGGCTGCTGGTGATGGTTGTGGAGGCGGATACGAGAGGGTCTTTTAAGAGACCCCTGAATAGGTACATGGAGCTTAATAAAATTCAGGGTTCTGGGTAACCCTGGGTAATTTCTAAAATAAGTAGATGTTCGGCACAGCATTGTGGGCCGAAGGGTCTGTATTGTGCTGTAGATTTTCTATGTTTCTATGAAATGCAATGAAAAGATTTAAAGTTAGCAAAAGATACAAGAGTACTCACTCATATAGACAATTAGTAGAATAAATAAGTTCATAAAATAAACTGATAACTTTCTCACTGAGACACAAAACACGTGTGTGAAGAGAAAGTGTTAACTGGTTAAAACCAGTTCTACACCATTTCTAGAGCACTTGAATATTTAGGGTGTAATTTCAGTAATATATAAAGAGGAGAAAGAGTTTGGCAGTATGAAGTTAGATTTGAGCAACTGTTTTTCATATTATGAACGAAACACGAACCTGATGGTAAAAGATTTTGAGAGTATAAATGCTTGTTTATTGTCACATCAATTACCACAGTGACAAAGGAGAAAAGGAAAACAATAAAAAAAATATTGACAAAGAATAGCCGGGTAAAAGCACAAATTACCCCAAAAATTAGAGGACGAAAGGGGAATCAATGAGTGGGTAGAACTTAGGGAGCAGACCTCAAAGGCAGCATTCGCCCACTTAAGATCTGCAAAAGACAAATTTGAATACTCTATAATTAGCCAGAAAATAGAAACTGAGTGAGAGAAAAAGATTTAGGATATAGAGGGAGGTATGTTTGTTTCACAGGCTTGAGTTGACACAGGAAATTTACCAGTGCTGCAAAAATTAACTTTATTCAAGGGCAGCAACGATTAGACAGTTAGTCTAATGCAATAGTAGAGAAATTATGGGGGGGGGGGTGGAAAGTAACTTAAAATAGGATTAATCTATACTTGGAAAAGCTGAATCTTATAGAGATTTGTCTCAGAGATTTTGTCTGACTAATTTAATTGAGTTTTTTGAATGAGTTACTAAACATATTGATGAGCTCAGTGCAATTGAGGTGATTTACATGAGAATCAGTGAAATTTTGATAATTCACTTGGGAAATTATGGGACCCAAGGAAAGTTAGCAAATTGGGTACAAAACTGCTTTGGTAATAGGAGGCAGATGAGAACCACAACTTTGTCGTGGTTCGGAGGCTTGTGCCTATGCAGGCTCTTGGTAGGGTCTAACAGGTCAAAGGGCAGAGGCCAAACCAAGAGTGATCCACCAGGTTCGGGGGTTCAGCTCAGGGCTGACTGGTTAAAAAAAATGTTTCGGAAACAGCAATGAAGAATCCTTTTATACCTGTGTGCATTGGTATTCCTGATTTTCCACCTGGGACTTGCATGACTAACATTAAGTCAAGAGGAAGCTACTGACATGATAAAGGAAGCAGTGAATGCTACAAGAGATGGCGAACCTACATTGCTGCCCTAAATGCCAGTGGCATAATGGGCAAAAGAATAATAGGAGACGGGGTGATGGTAGAGGATTGCTTTTGTTTTTGGAAGCTGTAATTAGTGTTGTGGCTCAGAGATATGTGCTTCTGATGTACACTGACGAATGCAGAATGTATTAGCAGTAAATTTTCAGATGACAAAAATTAGTGTTGTTGAAAGTAAGGAACATAGTCTTAGGCTAAAATTATCATATTCAGCTGGTAAACTGGACAGGATACTGGCTGATATAACTTATCCTGCTAAGTGTGATGGGATGCATTTTAGGAAGTCTTGTAAGGGCAGGATATGCATCATCTATGTGGTCTTAAGGAACAGAATGACCTTTAAGTACAGATCCAAAGATCCTCAAAGGTGGCAGCACAGATGGAAAGGTAGCAAAGATGGTATACGAGGTATTTGATTTTGTTAATTGAGACATTAAGTCTGACAAGGAGGTCTTGGTGCAACCTTACAAAACATTGGTTAGGTCACAGCTACAGTGCTGTGCACCTTTTTAGTTATTATCATATAGGATATGATTACTTTGAAGAGGATGTAGAGGGCACTCACCAGGATAGGCTGGGTTTGTTTTCCTTGGAGCAGAAGAGTCTGAGTGATGGTGACAGGGCTTGCTGAAAGACGTATACAAAATTATGAGAGGCATAGGTTGGGCAATAGGTCAGCTACTAAAAACATACTCCTACAGCAGGGGTTTACGAGAGAGCAGAGGTATACAAGAGAACAGTGCTTTACGGTGAAGAGTGAGATTCAGAAGGGAACGGAGAGAGAGCTTCTTCAAACTTAGGGAAGTTGGAATTTGGAATGTACTGCTTGAAGAAATAGTGCAAACAGAAACTCCTAATATTTTATTAACAATTTGATAAGCACTTGAGTTACCAAGTATAATAAGCTGACCAAGTGCTGCTAAATGGAATTAGTACAGTAGGAACATGGTGGGCTGAAGATGCAACTTCTGTGCTGTATGACTTCTCATTACATGATCTATATCAGTTATGTACATAGTCATCCAGATTCGCTTTAGGGTATTACTTAATGAGATACAACTTGTGTTTTGAGCTCACCTCACAATATACTCTTTTGCTGACACTTTCTACATTTTGTCCTTTGTTATTTCCAAAATAATCCTGGGGTAACTGAATATCCCAGAGACTGTGTGCCAACTCCTGCCACTTCCAAAGCTCTTCAGCAGCTGTGTGAACTAACTTCTCAACTTCCAGTGCATCATGAGGTACAGCAAAATACTGCTCTTCACGGATTTTCAGAGCCACAGTCTTTGGTAATTGTGGCTCTAGCTCTGGTCCTGGCTGCTGCACTTTGTGAGAACTTAATCCAAAGTCTTCATCAAACCAGTCCTGGTCATCTCCCAGATCATCAAGAAGCTCACGACTCAGTTCCAGCTCCGCAAGGCGCTTGGCCAATTCTTCCTGCCCACTCGTGCCAAACACTGGACTGCCCTGTCACAGACAACAGAAGCAAATTAAGAATCATAAAGCAATAAATAAATAAATAAATAAACAAATAAATAGATAGATAAATAAATAAATAGACAGATAAATAAATAAATAAATAGGCAAAACAAACTTTAAATAAAATGTGGAATCTAAGCTCAAGGCTGCAGAACATGAATCTGGAAAAGATGTTAAGCAACATGTGTAATAGATTAGAAGGTGGCAATGATCTTGTGCTTTCCAATTTGCCGAAGATTGGTACAAATGTGACAAGACACACTTGGAACCCAAAAAACAAAACAATTTCCAATTTAACAAGAATGATTCTCATCTTCTCACCCTGTACCTTTTTAAGTTAATTAAAAATAATTCATAACATTCAGTCTAAAAGAGAAAAACCTCTTTACGGGCAATAGCTTTCAAAGTATAGCTCTGATAATCCTGCACTCTCATGGTTTTGGTGCCAGAGTAGTAGATTTTCCACAATATTGGATATTACTCCTATTAATATCCCAACATATTTTAGTAAACAAAAATTATATGCATGTTATAATAAATTTCCCAGTGAACCAGTAGGGTTCATGGGGAGTGATCACTGTGGCCCTGCTGCATGGAAAGGAAGTTCAGGGAACACCTGGTGAACTGGATGAGGAACTATTAGCATCATTTAAATAGCAATACTGGAATTTTACTGTACTTTCAGAAGCCTTAATTAATAAACCACACATTCCAAACAAGATGAGTTATGTGTATCAATGTAGTCCATCAATATGTCCATTCTAATAGCTATTTCTCCAATCAAGGGAAATTTAATATTAGTGATGTGTGAAGGGTTGAGGAAGACAGGAGAAGATCTGCTTTTAATCTGTTTTGGTCAGTCAGGTTGTGGTGAAACCAATCTACTTTCCTTAAACTAAAATGAAAACTGATTACGACATCTAACTGTGCATTTGTGTTTGGCACTTTAGAAAAAATGGATTCTCTTAATTTACTTTTAATAACTGTTTAACTGTTGGATACATTTTTCTTCCAACATTTTCCAAATATTAACGAAATAGTCAAAGACAGAATCCATTTTTCTCATTATCCAGAATGCCATTGTCTGAGTGGCCCACAGATATTTCAATTTAGCTACATCATGTGTATTCATAAATATAAAAAGTAAGAGGACTTCTAACACTTTAATGAAGAGACTGCTTGTCCGAATGAATATTATTAACAATAATGCAATCGTGCTCTCTCTTCTCTACTGAGTGCTGTTGGATTTGGTTTGTTGAGAATTTACAGCACTTTTTCCACAAGTCATGTTTCTCACAAAACCTTTTCCTTTAAAATTAAAAAGTGCAAATTTTAGAGATCTCTAAAAAATTATAACAGTTCCAGGGAGGAGCAATGATAGGGTGAGAAATTCTTGTACAAGTCATAATTATATAGTAATATCACCAAATATACAGCGGAAACCTCTACCAAATAACCATTAGAGACACAGGAGACTGCTGATACTGAATAAATTCCAGCATCTCAGCCTCTTGTCTTACCAAACATTACTAATTGGATGGTCTGTATACACATAAACTAATAGGCAAGGTAAAAAGTACTCAAAAGCTCTAATTGTTGAGGGGATCCACAAAGGTTTGATTCAATTACCTTAATTTACATTTATGGAATTATCAACCTATTTCTTGCCTACACTCAGCTGTGGCCAGACAGCACCTGTGTACTGTCATTTTGTATACTGTATTTTCATGGCTTATGGAAGCAGAGCAGCACTGCAAAAAAAGATTCCAGTCTTAATAATCAGAATATTCAATGTAGGGTTTAATAAGATTAAATGATAATTGCATTAATGTTTAAGATATTTATTGGATCTGCTGATTAAACTGAGAAAAATCATTTCAGCTTTTTGAGGAGTTTCTATGACTAGCAGGTGTAATCTAGGACTTTTAGAACCAAGACTTCTAACAGTAAAATTAGGAAGCATTTTGCGTGCAAAGTTTGAGGTTTCCTTCTGAAATGCTAGTTAACCTCAGATCAATTATTAATTTCATATCTGATACTGGATTTCAGCGAATCAAAACTATTTAGTGATATACAGTAAAGGGGAGTTTAAGGAATTAGGTCATAGATCAGTCATAACCTTGCTGAATGTTAAAAGCAGCTGAAGGGGTTAAATAGATATCCCTCTCATCAGATCCTGAATGAGATATTTTTGAAGAACCACAGAAATCCTCTGACAATACTTTTGAGTTTTACAAATTACATTTTAGACAAAGGTGTGACCTGAAAGAAAATTTGCTTTTAACTTTTATTCCATGTTAAACAATGAGAAGTAAAAGAAATGAGATTAAACAATAAGATTACAATTCTGTCATAGATCCTTCATCTCCCTTTTTAAAAAAGATCCCCACTCCCAAAATATTGGTTGAAAATTAATACATACAGGTCTAGGACAAAGATCTGGAGATAATATTTCTTCCTTATCCTCGTCACTGTCATCTCTTTCAGCTGAAGTCTGTAACTGAACACCAGCTCCACTTTGTACCTCCATACACTTGGGAGATGTCCTGGGTGAGGATACTTCAGCTGATTTGAGACATAACACTTGGTTAGTTAGTTCAATCTTTTCATCTCTAGCCTTTTTGATTTGCTGGAATTGTTTGACTGCATCTTTCAGATAGGAAGACAGGATATCAGCAGCCAAAGAGCTAGCTTTTGTCTCTTTGTCCTTCTGTTCTTTTCTGAAGTCTTCATTGTCTTCAAAAATGGCCTTTGACTCCTCCACTTTAAAATGCTCACTGTCAAACATTTTTTCAGATTCAGAACTGAGGCTTGGTACTTTCAGTTGTGCCTCAAGTTGCTTCTTCTCCTTGTTCAATAGATCCAAGAGAGGGGTTGGTGGCTTTTTATGAACAGGAGATGATAATTCTGTTTCACTGGGAGAATGCACAGACAACTCAGTGAGGAAATCAGCGTCCTTCTCCAGTGTAATTTTGGGTGGCTTCTTAATGGATACATCAGCCACACTGAGCGTTTCATCGTGATCTTTAAATTTGGGTTGTTGTTCCTCCTTACAAAATTCAGGCACACTCTCTAGATTCTGATCATTTAAAGATTTACTGCTATCATGAACCAAATCAATGGCAATAGACTCAGAAAACATAATGTTTGCAATTGGGTCATTTAAATTGTTTTCAGACTGAGTCAACTTAAAATCAATTTGATCAGAGGTTTTCTTGAGGTAATATCTACAATCTTTTTGCTGCTTTGATTCATCTTCTGGAAGCTCTGGCCTTCCTTCTTCCCCACTGTCTTGATCTTGATCTAATTTGACTTCTAATAATGGGTCTTCTTCATCTTTTACAATATTGATGGCCTTATCGTAACACTTGGGTAAAAGAGAAATCTTGTGGGGAGGTGCAAAAATGCCATACCTGTCCTTGCATCTGAAGTACACAACCCCATTATACATCCCATTACCATTACCTTCTGGCCTATCCAGCTCTACGCCAGCCCAAAACCCATCTGCAAAGTTGGTTCTTCCCTTAAAGTGTAGAGTGCCTGGCTGGATGCTACTAACTAAAACTCTATCACCAATTTGGAATTCTTGCATTTCATCAGTTTCATGTGATGTAGGAGTGTGACAAGGAGAAGGAGAGTGTGATGGCACAGGTGTCTGTTCCTCAGTTTCTGTAACACCGTGCTCTACATTTCTGCTCTGAATTGATTTCAAATCTACAAATTTTTCTGAATGCACACTATCACAACTTGAAAAGGACTTTTCACTTAGGTGCTCACTGATTTCGTCATCTGTGCTGATAAATGGTGAAGCACTTCGAGAACGCTCTGTTCTTCCATCCACTTCCTCTTGTTTAGAGTGGTCAAGATCAGACAGCACCTGGAGTCCAGTGACACTTTCATTTCTTGCGGAATGGACAGTTACAGATTCAACATCACCTCTAAAACTTTTAATGCACAAATTTTCGTCAAAGTCTACAGATAACTTCTGTCTTGATGACTCAAAGTCTTCTGAGTAAGTTGTCTCTTTTCCTGGGGAATGGTGGTCAAACTCTTGAGGACGAGAATCATTCTTTGACAATATTTTATCCAAAGTCCGATGATCAGACTTTGTATATTCCAAAGTATCGTATTTAATCGATTCTATAAATTTCATAGAATTAGCTGAATGATCCTCCTTTTCAGAGCCGCCTTCTTCACCCAAGTAGCATTTCTCATCCTTCAGATCCTCAAAATGCTCGATTTGAAAAGGGTACTTTTCACTTTTAGGAAGATCTGTTTCTTGAGGCAATTTTTGAATAAACTCAGGGACGCAGAGAGGCTGTGCTTTCTTATCATCTAATTTTAGCAAGGGTTCAGATTTATCATTTTGTTCAGGAAGTCCAAATAAGTCATCTATTTCAGATTCTTCTGATTTTATATTTTCAAGTTCTTCCTGAACATCATCTTGCACAGATCGATAATTAGACACTATTTTATCACTAGACCCACTCTCTGACCTGCTGACAGATGGATCTGGCAAGTGGCTAAATTCAGGTATTGCCTTTTGAGGCAAGATTGCTGGTACATTATCCAGTTGAGATTTCTTTTCAGGTATGGAAATTGGTATAGAGAAATCATCAGCTCGACTATCAATGAGTGTGGACTTGCTTTTCTCCGATACTTGAAATTCACTGGGACAGCTGGATTTCTGTCCATCAGGACTTGAAGATCTTTGCTCTGTAACAAAAAATTATCGATGCTGCTCAATTAATTTCTTAAAAGAAAAATATTACATTTAAGCATTGCTATTCAAGATGGCAGAGCTTCCTGAAGTCTTTGCAACAAAAAATACTTAAATCCAGTCTTAAAAGACAGTGACAGTCAAAAAGCAAAGAGATCACAAACCAAACATGAGATTTGCAGATGCTGGAAATTTTGAGCAACACACATAGAAAACTAGATTAACTCAGTATGCCAGGCAGCCACTATGGACAAGAATAAACAGCTGACACATCAGATGAGAATGTAAAGAAAGAGGCACAAGCCAGAAATAATAAGGGAAGAAATAAGGAGAGAAGGGGAGAAATCCATGTTCATGCAATCAGGTTGGAGATCACCCAGACAGAATATGAGGTGCTACTGCTCTAGCCTGAGTTTGGCCTCATCCTGGCAGTAAAGGAGACCATGGGCAGACCTGACAGAATGGGAATGGGAAGTAGAATTGAAATGGGTAGCCACTGGAAAACCCTGGCTTTTGTGGCGGATAGAGCGAAGGTGCTTTACAAAGCAGTGCCTCAATCTGTCAGGTCTCACTGATGTAGAAGCTGCACCAGGAGCACTGAATACCATAAATGACCCCAATAGAATTGCTGGTGAAGTGTCGCCTTGCCTGTAAGGACTGTTTGGTGCACTGAACAGTAGAGAAGGGAGAAGGTGTAGGGTTAATTGTAGCACTTATTACGCATGCTCATACCAGACGGAAATCAGTGGGGAGGGATAATGAACAAAGGAGTCACTAAGACAAGAGGGTTATGGAGGGAAAGACATAATTAGTAATAGGATCCCAGTGGAGATGGTGGAAGCTATGGAGAAGGATATGGAGGCATGTAGGGCGGTGGGAGAAGGGTTGAGAGCAGATGTGCAGGAAATAGCAGAGATACAGGTGAGGCAGCATTGAATGTGGTGAAAGGGAAATCCCACTCGTTGGAAGAAAAAATTCAGGACATTTCAATGTTCTGGAATTGTCAGTTCCATTCTGAGAAAAGATACGGTGCAGACAGAGGAACTGAGAAAAGGGGATAGCCTTTTTCAAGTGACAGGGTAGGAAGAGGTATAGTCAAGACAGCAAGATAAAAAGGAATAGAAATGTCAGCGATGGACCAGTAAATTGTGGATGAAAGGTGGAGGCAAAGTTGATAAAATTAACAAGCTCAGCATGGTGCAGGAAGCCAGGGCTTTACTAGTGAAGGCTTGAAACATGGACTGTCCCATATATACTGCTGTAAAGGCATGTTTAGTTGGGGCCCATGCAACTGTCTGAGGCTATACCTTTAGTCTGGAGAAAGTGGGAGGAGCCCATGTCAAACTTGAGAGTAAGAACTAGTTCTGCCATACGAGGAAAGATGGTGATGAAGGGGAACTGATAGGGTCTGTTGTCTAAAAAGCAGAACTTTAAGGCCTTCTTGGAAGGGGATGGAAGTGTAAAAACTCTAAATCCATAGTGAAAATAAAGTGATCTGGGCCAGGCAACTGAAAGTGATTGAAGTGATGGAGAGATTACAGACTAGATAACGTTCTAAATGTCGGTTGCCAGAAAAACATTGGCCAGAACTCCAGGAAGAACACTTCCTACTTCTTTTTAAAATTAGGACTACATTATTTGTTACATTCATAAAACCAGACAGGCTTCTGATTACCATTGCAAATCTATTGGTAGAGTAATCCTTCAGTACTATACCATATGAATGGCCTGGATTGTGGGACTCCAGGTAGGTCTTACAAGATACATTGTCAAGCCTGGAAAATTGTAGCTATGGAGGAAAGACTAGATAAGCTTGGGTTGTTTTCTAGTCTTGAGATGGATAAAATTGAGAAGATTAAATGGCAGAAATGAGAAGGACTTATTTCTGGAACGGGGGGATTTAAAAAAACTGAGATGTATAGTAACTGCTAGCAGTATTAAAAAGTATTTTCACTCAGGGGATGGTAGAGGGATCTGAAATACTTCAAAGGCATAAATTCCCCTCATATTTAAAAAGTAAATGAATATCTGAAGAGCTGTGATCAAGTGGGCTACAAAGCCTGAGGTAAGATGTGGAATTAGAATGGGTAGCTCTTTTCTAGACCATCACAGATACAATTCCCATCATATTTACTTTTATGGTTCTACAAGTTTGGCTTAGGAAATAGGCAGGTAGGTTTTATTTTTAGAAACACAATTTAGTTGTTCAACTGATTTTTAAGGTGTTTATACTTGTAAACTTTCAACTTAAAGGGCTTTCTTTTATCACGTTTTTTTTGGAATGTGTCATCTCAGGTGTTTACAGAGAGAACACTTTGAGATGCAGACATACCCTGTTTAACAACGGAATTCAATGACACTTTACATCTTTCACCCTCAGTAAGCGATTTCCAGCTCTTTGCAGATTCAGTCCTGAAAACAAAAAGCAGAAATCAAATTTTGAGCTTCAGAGCTTGGCAGATAAATATCATACTCTCTTTGGAATTTTGCAGTGACAAATGATCGCAGATCGACATTGTGGACTGCTTTTCTTTTCAGAAATTCTGCCTGATTCTGTGCATGTTACAGCAAGCTACTCACAACATTTCTGAGCCAAATCCCACATTCTCAGAAGCACAGCAAATTTTACAAATTATCATTAAACTGCAGAATAGAATGAATTACGTTACTGGATGGAACAATCAGCTATTGAAAGAAAATCTGTGAGAAATTTAGGTAAACTTCTTGAAAACAGAAATCAAAATATCACAGATGCTGGAAATCTAAAGAGAATGACAGAAATATTCAGCAGATCAAGCAGTATCTAAAAAGAGAGAAACAGAATTACTGTTTCAGTTCAATAATATTTCAAAAGTCACTGACGTCGTTCCATGCTCCACCTCCTAAGTGGAAAATACTACTCTTTAAAAAGTCTGCTAAATAATTGAAGGACAGTCAAGTGCAACCTAATTTTAAAAAAGTACTTTCAATAGGGTATGTAGGCATTCCATTATGTTGAACTTTTAAAACAGTAATACTACCAATATTCTGAGAAGTCTTTTTCCATCTAAGGCTGTATTGCCCAGTGACATTACCTCTGTAGAGAAAGTGGTTTAATCTTGGGCTTCTCAGCAGCAATGGAGGAAGGGGTTTTGATTTGTGGTTTGGTGGAACTGGACACTTCTTTGTTCAGTTCTGCTTGCGTCTTCTTAATAAATTCATCATAGGACTGGTAATACAAGAGAAAGAAAAAGGTTAAATGTTCAAAGGATTATTTTATTGTCAAAGTATGCATGTACAACTCTGATATTTGACTTCTCCAGATTGCCCTGAAATACAGAGAGACCATGGGAGTTGATGAAAGAAAAGACACCAACTCTCCCCCACCATTAGCACGAAAAAGAACAACAATAACAATCCCCGACCCCCTCACCTGCAAAAAAGAACAGTGACAGTAGCATCAAAACCCCAACTCCCACCTTACACACAAAAATATTTACAGATCACCCACATGCCAACCAGGCACAATTGAGAAAACACCAAAAAAACTAAAGGAAACCAGTATAAAGCACAGTCCAAAAATCACATACGTCTCAGAATATCAGAAGCATCTTTTCATCAGCATACGAAGCGAGCAGCTGCAAACTCAACAAATCAGCAAAAGCATTTTCAACTTAATAAATCCAATATTAGCTGGTAAATTAATCAAGGCTGACAACTGAAAATATTCAGAGATGGCAAATAAATTTGGCTAAATGATGTAAAAATAAGATTATTTGTTGGGACTCTACCCTTACACCATAAAAACTCTCAAGACTAGATTGTAAAGACTGCAACAATCCAGATTTCTCCAAACTTTCATAAAGCATTGCCTCATGCTACTTTCACATAGCAGATACAAAGCAAAACAGCAGCAACTGGACAGACAACCTCATGCACTACTGAATGCTACATACTTTTCAAAGACTTTTGAAACTCAGAAGCAATATAGCAATGCAAAGCCCCTTAAAAATAATTAGAGGGTGATATAAAGGATTTTCCAGCCATGGAACAGAAACAAAAAGAATAAAGCTAGATCAAGTCCTTTGAATAACCATATACTTAATTTCCTCAACAATTTTCCAAATTAAACAATGAATATAGTGGATAGTAAATTGATTTTGGAGTAGTATATACATACAACTTTCTTATTGCCCTAATCAAAGAATGGCAGGACAGTCAAGGTAAGAAGGTACGATGATAATCTCACCTCTAGTTGTTTAATGAGACTGGCCTCCTGTGCTTTCAATCTCTCCTTATGACGTTTCTTTTGCTCTTTCTTCAGTTTGTCCACAATAGATTTACGTTTCCTCAGCTCATCTTTCAGTGCATGTATCCTGCCCTCAATATCACTCTGGTCAGATGCTGTCTCTGTTAGGGATGCAATCAAATCAAAGTTATAATAGGTAGTAGCTTCCAATTCAACCAATCATTTATCATTCAAAATATATACCTCAGCAGGGAGAGATCAACTAACAGTTTTACTTAGTTTCTATTCATTTATTGCTACTTGAAGCTTAAATTTCCAATTAAAATCCATCTGATTCAATGCAGTAATAGCTGTCAGAATTAAATGGAAACTCTGACATACCATTTTGTTTTGTTTATCACACATGTACTGAGTGAGATCCCCAGTCTTAGAACACATACCAACAGATCAGCTTCACTATCTTGTACATGGCTAAACACATCCCTGGAAAATGCACTAGCTTGATGCAAAATCCTGGTCAACACACAGAATGATAGTCACAGATGTCAATGCACTGGCTAATTAAGACAATCCTGCTGCTTGCTCTCGGATTTCAGCCTCAAAATGCATAGGTTGATCAAGACCACACTCTCATGAACAAATCTGTTCAGACCCACTGGCACCAACAAACAAAGTGACCAATGGCGAAGTCCCACAAACAGTTCACGAAACTACTACTTCTTCTTCTTTCAAGATGATTTTACTACTAAGCTGCTTGTGATTGGAACCTGTAGGTTACATTTTGATGGCATGCTTTTGGGCCGATTGAACAACCTGAAGTTGTGCAGTCTCCAAGCGAGCTTTGGCGAGATTTGGAACAGAGTGTGCATCCCAGAGGCCAGGAAACCTGAAGGCACAAGTCCACGATCAATTCCATTGCTTCTCTCCATTTGAGGCATTAAGCAAGGCTGAAGTCAATAAGGACAAGAAAAGATGGGTGGGTGTTCAGCGCCCTCTGCCTGTGTTTGACTGGTCTTCCTCTCCCCTTCACTAGCTGTTGGAGCAAAGTGTAAGATTCATGTTGTAAGGATACATCAGTGAGGCTGTGGACTCTTTTTGGGGGCCTTTGAAGTTCATATTACATGGGTTTCTGGATTCTGGTTACTCTCACTTTTGCTGCTTTTGAGCAGTTTGATTGGGGCAATGAATACAGACAAGGGGAATTTTGGTGAAGAATAGCCTGCGGCTAGCAGTGAACTTTTGGTGCAGCACTGAACTGAACTAAACTGAATTCTACTGGACTGGTTTGATGTTTCATATTTTAATGTCGTTTGCTTGCCTTTTGCCATTTGTGCAATTTATTCTTTTTGTGAATTGGGTGTTGATGTTTTCTCAAACAGTTCCATGGCATTTCTTTGCTTCATGGCTGCCTGCAGGAGGATGAATCTGAGTTGTATTCTGTACACACAATTTGGTGGTAAATGTATTTTGATCTTGACACTGTCCTCCTGGTACACTCAGGCTTCTCAAGTGCACCATTCTCCCGTAAATATAATCAAATGCTGACACTGTACAGTTCAATCAGATCCACAAACTCACTAAATGCACTTAAAGCTCAGAATACTACTAACAAACAACTGAGCAAAGCCATACTAGTAGCAGCATAGTGGTTACATTACTAATGATACAGTGAGCAAAGTTCAAACTGACCACAGAGCTGTGTGTTTATCTTCAAAAACAATGATAACCACAAGACAAGCTCACTAGATAGGGAAACAACCTATGTGGTTAACTAATGTCATTCAAGGGAGCAACCTTTGTCTCCTTATCTAGCTTAAAAACTCCACGTAGATTCTTAAATGCCTTCTTAATTGGCCCAGTAGGCCAACAGAGCAAGTTCAAACAGGGAAGGAAAGAAATACTGATCTCCCCCAAAATATCAATTACACACATAGAGCCGCAACCTCCTCAGACACTGACCGGCTAGCATCACAGCCTCGTCGAGCACTGATCGGCCAGAATCACGGGCCTCGTTGGAGATGTGGCTTACACTCTCAACTGCAAATGCAGCTGTGGAGTCATTGAGATCATAAGCAGGGAAGCATCAGGAAACAACTTAAATATAAAATTGGATTTAAAAAAAAAATCAAAGCTAATGGTGAGCATTGCATCAAAAGGCAGTGAAACACTTGCTACAAAATAGAGTACATGCAGCATTTCACTAACCAAAGTTAGAAATCACTGACCACTGCTTTTAAACATTTTCCTGTGCATGGTACAAATCCTGCCAGATGCCAACAAATCATGTTGATTTCCAGAGTTCAATTTGATTGGGGCTATTTAATCCCACACCCTGTCACATACAAACTCATTCAAGGCATTCACTCAAATCACCTGTAAGTACTGCACTAACTGATGATGCAAAATGGGCATGGGGGAGCAGATTACTGAAGAGCAAATGCCCCTTAAGAGCACTGCTGGCGACACCTCCCATTACTTTTATGATAGAACAGTAATTAGCCAGATTGGATATATTCTGTTTTTGGTGGATAGAATGTAACAAGGGACATGTAGTTGCCACTGACAGACCTGTACTGGATATGCTTGGTATGCTAGGCATTTAGTTCTGAAGTGCTACTTTAAGCGTGACACATCGGAGGTTGCCCATTTTCAGTGTTATTGCTTTTCTTGCTACTCGCTCATTCTTTGATTTGGCTGAAAACTACCATTTTCCATTGAGGACTTCGGGAGGAAGCACAGATGCATCATTCAATACACACAAAATGCTGGTGGAACGCAGGAAGATGTACAGTCGAGGTTTCAGGTTGAGACCTTTCGTCAGGACTAACTGAAAGAAGAGATAGTAAGAGATTTGGAAGTGGGAGGGGGAGGGGAAGACCCAAAATGATAGAAGACAGGAAGGGGAGGGACGAAGCTAAGAGCTGGAAAGTTGATTGGCAAAAGGGATACAAGGCTGGAGAAGGGGAAGTATCACAGGACGGAAGGCCTTGGAAGAAAGAAAGGGGGAGGGGAACACCAGAGGAAGATTGAGAACAGACAAGGAGTTATTGTGAGAGGGAAAAAGAGAGGGGAAAAAGAGAGAGGAAAAAAAGAGAGATGGGGTAAGAAGGGGAGGAGGGGCATGAGCAGAAGTTAGAGAAATCAATGTTCATGCCATCAGATTGGAGGTTATCCAGATAGAATATAAGGAGGTGTTCCTCCAAACTGAGTATGGCTTCATCTCGACAGTAGAAGAGGCCATGGATTGACATATTGGAATGGGAATGGGACATAGAATTAAAATGTGTGGCCACTGGGAGATCCTGCTTCCTCTGGCGGACCTCTGTCGGTGTTCAGCAAAACGGTCTCCCAGTCTGCTTCGGGTCTCACCAATATATAGAACGCCACACTGGGAGCACCAGACATGGTATACCCCAGCAGACTCACAGGTGAAGTGTCACCTCACCTGGAAGGACTGTCTGGGGCCCTGAATGGTGGTGAGGGAGGTGGTGTAAGGGCAGGTGTAGCACTTGTTCCTCTTACAAAGGCAAGTGCCAGGAAGGAGATTGGTGGGAAGGGTTGGGGGGGGTGGGGGGTGCAAATGGACAAGAGAGTCACGTAGGGAGCGATCCCTGCAGGAAGCAGAAAGTGGTGGGGGGGGGGGGGGGGGAGGTAAAGATGTGCTTGGTGGTGGGATCTCATTGGAGATGGCAGAAGTTACGGAGAATTATATGTTGGACACAGAGACTGGTGGGGTGGTAGGTGATGACAAGAGGAACCCTATCCCTAGTGGGGTGGTGGGAGGATGGGGTGAGAACAGATGTGCGTGAAATGGGAGAGATGCGTTTCAGGGCAGAGTTGATGGTGGAGGAAGGGAAACCCCTTTCTTTAAAAAAAAAGAATGTATCTCCTTCGTCCTGGAATGAAAAGCCTCCAACCTGATGGCATGAACATTGATTTCTTTAACTTCCATTAATGCTCCTCCTCCCTTTTCTTACCCCATCTCTTTTTTTCTCTCTCTCTTTCCCTCTCACAATAACTCCTTGCCTGTTCTCCATCTTCCTCTGGTGCTCCCCTCCTCTTTTCTTCCTTCCAAGGCCTTCTGTCCTGTGATACTCCCCCTTCTCCAGCCTTGTCCTATATCATTTCAGGTCTCCCCCTCCCCCTTCCACTTTCAAATCTCTTACTATCTCTTTTTTCCGTTAGTCCTGACAAAGGGACTCGACCCAAAATGTCGACTGTACTTCTTCCTACAGATGCTGCCTGGCCTGCTGTGTTCCACCAGCATTTTGTGTGTGTTGCTTGAATTTCCAGCATCTGCAGACTTCGTCATGTTTGCATCATTCACTCAGTTCTTCTAATTGAATATAGTTTCACAAAGTTCATTCCGGGCTCTGGTTTAATTGAAGGTGGGGATCTTTACTGGAGAAGTGTCCTCATGTTAGCTAACCTATCACATGACTGTGTGTACCAGGGTGGCAGAACTTTGATCAGTTCCATTGATTGGAGAACTGCTAAACTATTAATTGAAAAGATGAGAAACTCTGCAGACGTAGGAAATCCAAAGTAATACCCATAAAATGCTGAAGGAACTCAGCAGGCTAGGCAACATCTATGGAAAAGAGTTAACAGTCGTGGAACAGTCCATGTTTCGAACCTAAAAGGGCATCACTCCACAACTCTTACTACACTACAAAGATGACGGCATTGGTCTTGCTTCCAGCACCCATGCTGAGCTCATCAATTTCATCAACTTTCTCCAGCTTCCATACTGCCCTCAACTGGCCCATTTCTGACACCTCTTTCCCCTTTCTCCATCTCTGTCTCCATCTTTGGAACAGTTTATCTACTGATATCTAAAGACAAACCCACCGACTCTCTGGACAAGACATCTTTCCACTCTGTCACTTGCAAAGATGCCATTCCCTTCCCTCAGTTCCTCTGTCTCCACTGCATCTGCTCCCGGAATGAAGCTTTTCATTCCAGAACAACTGAGATGTCCTCGTTCTTCAGAGAGCTTCCTTTCCTCCAACATCAATGGAGGAAACCACATTGCACAAACCTTCCACCACAAGAGGAATAGGGTTCCTCTTGTCCTCACCTATCACCACACAAGCCTCTGCATCCAGCACATAACTCTCTGCAACTTCTGCTATCTCCGAAGGGATCCCACCGCCAAGCACATCTTTCGTTCCCTCCCACTTTCTGCAGTAATCACTCCCTACTTGACTCCCTTGTCCACTCGTCCCTCCCCACTGATCTCCCTCATGGCACTTATCCTTGCAAGTGGAACAAGGGCCACACCTGCCCCTACATCTCCTTCCTCACTCCTTCAGCGTCTCAAACAGCCCTTCCACACGAGGCAACACTTCACCTGTGAGTCTGTTTGGATCACCTATTGTATCTGGCTGCCTCCTATATATTGGTCAGACCAGATTGGGAGACTGTTTTGTCAAGCACCTTCACTTCATCTGCCATAAAAAGCGGGATTTTCCGGTGGCCAGCCATTTCAATTCCACTTCCCATTCCGATCTGTCAGTCCATGGTCTACTGTCACTATGAGGCCACACTCAGGTTGGAGGAGCAACACCTTATTTTTTGTATGGGTAGTCTCCAACCTGATGGATAAACATCAGAAATTGATAAACATCAATTTCTCAAACTTCCAGTAACTGCCCCCTCCTCCTCTCTCACCTGCTCATCACCTTCCCTTCTTCGATGGTCTTCTGTTCTCTCTTATCAAGTACCCCCTACTCCAACCATTTACCCCTTTCACCAATCAACCTCCCAGCTCTTTACTTCAACCCCTCCACCTCTCCCAGTATCACCTATCACCTGCCACCTTGTACCTCTTCCTTCCCTTCCCCCACCTTATTCTGACTCCTTCCTTCCTTCCTTTCCAGTCTTGAAGGTTTTTGACCTGAAACATCGATTGCTTACTCTTTTCCATTATTGCTGAATGGCTTGCTGAGTTCCTCCAGCATTGTGTGTGATGCATCTATTTACTGCATGCTGCTTTTGCCACGTAACAAACTGATGGTTCTGTGCAGCAGCTCTATTCAGTTCAGATCTGCCCATTGCGATTTGTAAATCTACTTTCTATACAGTTGGCCCTCTTTATCCGCGGGTTCCGCATGTGCGGATTCAACCAACCTCGGATTGGGAAAACCCGGAAGTTCTCTCTCCAGCACTTGCTGTTTGAGCATGTACAGCTTGTCATTATTCCCTAAACAATGCAGTATAACAACTATTTACATAGCATCTACAATGTAGATACATTATTAGGTATTACAAGTGATCTAGAGATTACTTAAAGTATACAGGATGTGTGTAGGTTACCGTGGATCGGGATAAAAAAAAAACTGAAGTTCTCTTACTAAGTCGGAACAGGAACATCCAGTATTATTTAGCGTCAGTTAGTCAAACATTTGTCTTAGTATATATTTTGCCTTTCTATACATATAAAACACTTGAGAAACATATGTATTTCAACAATTAATCCACTGCATTGCTTAGTAATAATTGTAGCTTACATCAGGGCAGGGCTTTTCTCAATTTATCCTTTAAAATTGTTCCGATCATTGACTGACTGTAGCCTAACACTTTTCCAATGACTGACGGTGTTTCACTTCTTTCCGATTGCTTTATTATTTCCACTTTATTTTCAATCGTGATTGTGATTATTTTCGTGAACAGAAATACTGCGGATTAGGAGCTCTGCTGGGTCCTAAAGTCCACTACATTGAGAAAGGTTAAATAAGGAACTTGAACATCCCCGTTTTTTTTGTATCCGCGGGGGTCCCGGAACCAATCCCCTGAAGATAAGGAGGGGATTGCCACTGAACTGGCATTGGTCCCTAGCTATATAGTAATGGTTAAAAGGAGTGATATACCAGGCCTTGAGATTACAGTTTGCAGTTGAATACAATTCTGCTGATATGGACAACTGCAACCCTTCATGAATAACTGCCTAACTAGATTTATTTCAGTACTGTGCTATAATTTTAGCTGTGGTTACATGAAATTCTAGGAGTACCTATGGAGTACAAGTAGTCCCCGAGTTACAAACGTCCGACTTATGGACAATTCGTACTTACAAACCGAGGAAGGAGAATGCCGTCCGCCATTTTAAGTCGTTGCCGTTGACACTGTGTTGAATGTTTAACTTTGCATTTGGCTTAAATTTTTCTTAGTAAGATTCACCCTGACCCCGACCCCACCCCCCGCCCCCGTTCCGGTCAGCTGGTGGCGCAGTGAGATCAGTGCCAGGCTGGGGGGAATGCAGGTTCCCGACTTCGATCCAGTGACAAACTGCTCCCATGCTGGGTTGATGTCGATCCAGTGACTCCCGTACCATCCATGCCGAGTTGATGTCGACCTCGCAACTCGACCTCGTGAAAAGAACACCACCACCTCCAGTTTAAATTCCATATAACAATTACAGCACGGAAACAGGCCATCTCGGCCCCTCTAGTCCATGCCGAACAATAATATTCCCACGCAGAATATCATGGAAGATCAAATACCCAAACCCAGCACAGCTCCCACTTGTCCCATTTAGCCTGTCTCAGTGCGGTGGTCCTTAGGACCCAGCAAACCTCGGGAGCCGGCAGAGCTCGGGACCCGCCGCCTGCAGTGTTTCTGTTCCATTGACGGGTAGCGATCGCGATTGAAAATAAAGTGGAAATAAAGCGTTTGGATAGAGGTGAAACGCCATCGGTCAATGGAAAAGCGTTAGGTTACAGTCAGTCAACGATCGGAACAATTTTAAAGGACAAAGTGAGAATAATGGAGCATGTGAAAGGCCCTCCCCCGATGAAAGCTGCAATTATTACTAAGCAATGCAGTGGTTTAATTATTGGAATACATATGTTTTTAAATGTTTTATATGCATAGAAAGGTAAAATATATACTATATACTAAGACAAATGTTCGACTGACGCTAAATAATACCGGATGTACTTGTTCCAACTTATGAACAAATCCGACTTAAAGACAGACTAAGGAACGGAACTCATATGTAACTCGGGGACTGCGTGTATTTTCAATAAATACTGAAAAACTCACACATAGCTATTAGAAACTTCTTACCTGATTGTGTGACAGAAACAGATTCATCAGACCAGCTGCAGGATCCTTGGCATGACCTTACTTCAGACCTCATCTGTAAACTGGGGCTGGAGTTATTCTTCTTCCCATCTTGGTTCGATGCACTGACACTTGCTTTTGAGGAAGCAGACTGCACAAGGGCAAGGGAATGGCAATCGATTAGTTCCCTAGCTGTTAATATTTTCTGATTTGATAAAATAAAGATTAGATGGGCAGGAAAGCTATTTTAAGCCTCTGCACATGCCCAATCTTTTGGATGCAATATTTAACAAAATCCTTGTAAAACCTATTTTCTAGAATTCTTTCAGTCTGGTCAAGTGGATATTAATGATTCTACAGTAGGACATACAGGGTGCTAGAAAGTTTGTGAACCCTTTATAATTTCCTCTATCTTTGCATTAATGACCAAAAATCTGATCAGATCTTCATGCACTTCCTAAAACTAGAAAAAGAGAACCCAATTAAATATATAACATAAAAACATTATATTTGCTCATTTACTTATTGAGAAAAATTATCCAATATTAACATCTATTTGTTGCAAAATGTTTGTGAACCTCTAAGATTATAATTTCATTTAAAGGGGAAATTAGAGTCAGGAATTTCAATCAATAGGATGACAATCAGGTGTGAGTGAGGGAGGTCCTGCGCTATTAAAGAACATAAACCTGGGTCTTCACTATCAAACTCTGATCTTCACCACACAGGTTTTTGGAAGTGTGCCATCAAATCAAAGAAGATTTCTGAGGACTCAAGAAAAAAAGCTGTTGATGCTCACCAGGCTGGAAAAGGACACAAAAACCATTTCTAAAGAGTTTGGGCTCCACCAATCCACAGTCAGGCAGATGGTGTACCAATGGAGGTAATTAAACACCATTGTTACTCTCCCTAAGAGTGGTCAACCAACAAAAATCACTCCATGAGCAAGGCATGTAATATTCCAGGAGGTCATGAAGAACCCCAGGGTAATATCCAAGAAGCTACAGGCTTATCTTGTATTGGCTAATGTCAGTGTTCATGAGTCTACCATCAGGCAAACACTGAACAACAATGGCATGGCAGGATTGCAAGGAGAAAGCCACTCTCCAAGAAGAACATTGTGGTCAGTCTAAAGTTTGCTAAAGACCATTTGGATACGCCGAAGGCTACGGGAATAATGTCCTATGGACAGTTAAGTCCAAATAGAACTTATTGGTTTAAATGAGAAGCGTTATTTTTGTTGAAAAGCAAACACTGCATTCCAACATAAGAACCTCATCCTATCTGTGAAACAGGGTGGTGGCAGTGTCATGGTTTGGACCTGCTTTGCTGCCTCAAGGCCAGGATGGCTTACCATCATTGACGGAATTATGAATTCTGAACTGTACCAGCAAATTCTACAGGAACATGTCAGAGTATCCACCCATGAACTAAAGCTCAAGAGCAAGTGGGTCATGCAGCAAGACAACAACCCTAAACGCACAAGTCAGTCTACCAAAGAATAGTTACAACAGAAGAAATTTCACATTTTGGAACTGTAAAGTCAAAGTCCTGCCTTAATCCTATAGAAATGTTGTGGAAGGACCTGAAGAAAGCAGTTCATGCAAGGAAGCCCACCAACATCCCAGAGTTGAAGCAGTTTGGTAAGGAGGAATGGCCTAAAATTTCTCCAAGCTGATGTGCAGGACTGATCAACAGTTACTGGAAATGTTTGGTTGAAGCTATTGCTTGACAAGAGGGTTACACTAGTTACTGAAAGCAAAGTTTACATACTTTTCCAACAAATACATGTAATACTGGATCATTTTTCTCAATAAATAAATGAAACTGTATAAAGGATACTGTTGCTTAGGAAAAATTAAAACCAAGGGATCAGGACCAAAAATGAGTTGTCAGTAAATACAGGGGTAATAGGCAAACAAAACCTTGTGCAAGTTTGAACATGTGACAAAATTTTTAAGTTTGTTCAAGGGTAGAAGATGCAAGGCCAAACAGGAATACTGTTGAACAGGCTGGTCTACAAGATTTCAGCAACTAATGAATTGAGACAGGTGGAACCAACAGTTTATTAGTGATGGAGGAAGTACGGGTTTGGATGCTTAATTCAGTCAAATTGAGAGAATTTGAAGGCATTTTGTAAGTATATTGAAAGCAAGCAGGCAACCTGAGAAAGAGTGGGGCCCAGAGACCAAAGGGACAATCTGTGCACGAGTCAAATGATAAAATTAAGATCTTAAATTAATATTTCTCATCTGTATTCATCAGACAGAAAATCATGTCCATTGTAGGTTCCAGGAAAAGGGTCAGTGACACTCTCGAGCAAGTTAAAAAGGAGGATGAATTGGATATGTTAGTCAACATAAATAGTGACTTCAGGAGGAAACCAGAAGTACATGAGCCAGTTCTCAATGGAGGATCAGAGATGGGAAGGGTCAGCAACTTTAAATTCCTCAGTGTTATCATTTCTGAGGACCTGCCCTGGGCCCAGTGCATGTGCAATTATGAAGAAAGTACAGCAGCACCTCTATTTTCTTAAAAGTTTGCCAAGACTTAGCATGACACCAAAAACTTTGACAAACTCTGATTAACTGGCTGCATCACAGCCCTTGAAACATCAATGCCCTCAAATGAAAAATTCTAAAGGTATTCCCCAGTCCATCATAGGAAAAACCGTCCCCCACCACTAAGCACATCTGCAGGGAGCACTGTCACAGGAAAGCAGCATCCATCATAAGGGGCTCACAGGTCATGCTCTCTTCTCACTGCTGCCATCAGGAAAGTGGTACATGGGCCTCAGGACTCACACCACCACAGTCAGGAACAATTATTACCCCTCAAACTTCAGTCTCTTGAACCAGAGGGGATAACTTCACTTGCTCCATAACTGAACTGTTTCCACAACCTATTATTGGCCACCACATTATAGGAAATATCAGAGTGTACAGGCGAGGGTGCAGAAGATATTTTCTAGAATGCTACCTAAGATGGACCATTTGAGTTTTGAGGAGAAAGTAGTTAGGCTGAGTGTGTCCTCCTTGAAGAAGACCTAACAGAGGTGTACTAAATTAGGAGGAGAAAAGATAGGTAAATATTAAGAGCTTTTCCTCATGGCCAAGGTATGTATTCCAGGCAATGTAGATTTAAGTTGACAAGAGAAAATTTGAAAAATGTTCTTACCAGAATCTAATTGGAATTTGTGCTGCTCTGCTTGCGGTGGAGTTGGAGGTGGAGGTGGGTATACTCATAATATCTATACAGCATTTGGATGAGCACTTGAATCGCCAAAGTATCCAACCACGTGCTAGTAAATAGGATTACTATAAAAAGACGCTTGGTTGTTGATATTAACATGGAGGGCAGGATATATTTCTGTGTTGTGCACTCTAACTCCAAGAGAATTCAATAAGATGCACAGAAAACAATTCCTCAGGCAGTACAATCCAGAATAAGGAAAACACTATCTCAAAGTTATAGCTTTCAAGAAAAAGAAGTGAAATTTCAGGACTGGAGTTGCTAGATATTCGATAAGCCCAAAGGCAAGTACAATGGAGTCAATTAAATGACCAAAAAAAAAGTGAAGGAAACAAAACACAGAAAATACAGTAAATACTCAGGTCAGACCTGATGTGTGGGATGAGAAAAAAATACAAAATTAGCATTTCACATCAGTGACCCTTCATCAGAACTCAAGGGTCTCTGACCTAAAGAAGCAACTTTCTTCCCGTAGATGCTGCCTAGTCTGCTGTGCATTCATTTGTTAAGGTCTTATGTTCTACTCTTATTTCAGACAAAGTGAAGATGCTGAATGTTTTTCTTATTTCCAAGTGCCTTAAATCTCAAATGCAAATACATGTCGAGTACCCCTTATCCAAAAAGCTTGGGGTTGGAAGTGTTTTGGATTTTTTCAGATTTTGGAATAATTAATATGATAGCCTGGGATTGCCATCATTTCAGACTCTGAATTTATGTTCTACCAGTAAGCAGACTTTGTCCTACACTTGTTCATCGCACATGTACTTAACAGTAAAATTATTACATAACATTAATATCATTAAAATATAATGTGTGCAGGGTAACAAAAGCAGCTCAGCAGCATTGAGAGAATGCTTGAATCAGTTACTGAACAAAATCAAACAACAGCAGGCTTTCAGTCTCCACCTACGATGCTATTTTTCATTAAAAGGTTATACAGTGCACTGTATTTGTATTTTATTTTTTAAGTTTTATGTAAAGTATAAAAACAAATCAGCATTTTGGACTTGTTCTGGTGTTAGATTTTTGTGAACAGCAGACATTTTAAAAATAAAATTTTCTTAAATTTCTGTAACCGGTCTTCTGAATATTCACAATTACCTTTATACGATCAAGATCTTCATTTTTTGTTCTATGCAGTGTTTTTCTATTTTTCATTAACATCTGTTCATTACATACAGTGCCTTGTAAAACTATTCAGCCCCCCAACTCTTTGTTAACATAAATGTGTATGACAACCAGGGACCTTGATCAATTTAAGAGAATTTTTATTTGTGAATCACATGCTCCTTTTTTTCACAGTAGAACCCAAATAAAACAGGGTTCTAAATCAGGACAGATCTAGACTGAAGACAGTGACCTTCATCTCTGTATCACTCTCATACTAAACTCAGCAATCCATTTATTATTGGACAGTTAGTAAACTATTATTTTAAGAGCTTTTTCTGAAATAAAACATAGTTTTATCAAGTTTCTTACCTGCTTGCTAGGTGTTGCAATAGTTTCAAAGTCCTGAGAATAACCATCATCTGTGAAAACACTGTGCTCGGGGCTGGTGGATGTTCGGAGGACTGCTGATGCCGACTGCACAGTCTGTGCAAGTGGGCTTCCAATTTCATATGGAATAGAGCTGTCACTGTGGAGATGAGATTGGGATGGTGCTGAGCATTCTTCCTCACTGGCTGTATCTAGAGAGAAGATAAACACTCATGATAATACCAAATCCTTGTTATCAAAACTGACAGAAGCTGAGAGGTGACCTGATGGAGGTGTATAAGATGATGAGGGCAGGATGAGGGGCATCAATTGTGTGGATAGCCAGAGGCTTTTTCCCAGGGTTGAATTCACTAGCACAAGGGGGCATAGTTTAAAGGTGCTTGGAAATCGGTACCAAGGGGATGTCAGGGGTAAACTGTTGTTTTTGTTTTACACACAGACAATGGTGGGTGTGTGGAATACACTGCCAGTGGCAGTGGTGGAAGCATATACAATAGAGTCTTTTAAGAGACTCTTAGATAGGTACATGGAGCTTAGAAAAATAGAGGGAAATTCTAGGCAGTTTCTAGAGTAGGTTACATGGTTGGCACAATATTGTGGGCAGGAGGGCCCACATTACAGGACAGGCCTGTAATGTGCTGTAAATTTTTATGTTCTATAATAAATGGATCCATCTTTTAGTATCAACTCCCTTTAAATTCTGTAGTGCAAAAGTGAACTGATGCAATACTATCAGCAAGAGGTGCACATACAATGGTCAAATGCTCAAAAATCAATGTGAATTCAGCATCTATCAAATAACTCCTTTAATACAAAACATTTCATGTGTTCATAATTAGGGTGGCACGGAAGCATAGTGGTTAGCACAAAGCTTTACTTCAATTCACACCACTGTCTGTAAGGAGTCACTGTCACTTTCTCGCCATGACCACATGGGTTTTCTACGGGTTCTCGGGTCGGTCAGTTAATTGGCCATTGTAAGCTGTCACATGATTAGGTTAATGTTGTGTATGTGGCCGTTTACACAACAACATCATTAATAAAAATGCTGGAGATGGAAGCTACGTTAACAGGGTTCTTTACAGAAACTGAACTGAACACACATATACAGATTCATACGTGCCTAATAGTACATGCAACGACATGTTACTACAACCTAAAGCGGTCCCATAATATACAGTAGGCTATGTGGTACCATTAGGGTTAAATCAGGGGTTTCTGGGTGGCGAGGCTCGAAGGGCTTACTCCGTGCTGTATCTCAATAATAAACAAACAAATAAATGAATCTTAATGATTCTTTGTTATCTGCAAGGCATAGGAACAGACTTCCTGTAGGCAAAATATACAGATACCTCGACATGAGAGCCAACGCATGCCCCAAATAACCATTAATATACTGAATTTATTGACACCTGCAAGCAGCGATCTACTTGAAATTACAAGGTGCAGGTATGTAAACAAAGAATTTCTCTATGAGGATTATTGATAAGTTGTGCCACAATAGAAATACATGTAGTTTGGAAAATGATCTTAAGATAGACATTAAATTTATTTGGCCATTTATTAGTGATTATAGGAAGAGGAGGAAGTTATGTATTTATACACATTTCTGCTCATTTCCTATCTTTTTGAGGCAGCTTAAAGCCTCTGAGATAAACGAAATTCACAGTTTGGTAACTCTTGCTGAGGGAATAATGATTCATACACTTACCCTTACCCCCTGGACTTCTTTCATTTGATTCTCTCCTTGATGCCTTTGGTTTTAGCTCCTTGTTCCATGCAGCCAAGGCTAATTTTTCCATCTGCCGGATCTCAGCTTCCTCAGCATCAAGCCGTCTTTTCCACTCAAGTAACTCCTCTGCATGCCGACGCCGATGCATCAGCTTTTGCTCTCGCTTAGTGAGAAACCTAATGGAAACAACAATGATACAAGCAAAAGAAAAAGGGAGAGAGCAAGCACAGGAAAATGTCAGTGATCTACCATAATTTATTTGTACTAATGTCTTACCCACAGCCATTCTTACATTTTCAACTTGCCACTGTGTCTGAATCATAGTTTAACTATCCATAAATTTCAAAATATAATTCAGATAGTCTACAACATGACAGTGATGCTCTCAATACTGCATATAAAACATTAAGCACAATGTCCTTACTGACCCAGTGATCCTACCGAAAACTATCACTGCATGACCCCATCTTCCAAGCTGAATCACATTCCTTAAACTAGCTTCAGTTGTGATCTTGTGGGTTTAACAGGAACCTTGATGGTATTAGTGCTAATCAAGGATCAGACAGACATTGGCCTTTCCCTGCCACTTGGATTTCACCTTACATTGCCAGGTTAATCGATCAAGTAGTAGCTAAAATTACCCTGTTATTAACCCATTTTATCACAATTGCAGCTTCACTGTTAAAACAAATGATAATGGCCTTCATTGAGTATGGAAAATAGACTGGAAAAATATCAAATCCCAGAAAGTGGGTATATTTTGGGCACGAGCAGAATTATGGTACCTCATTTTGGTTACTCAAGGTCATTACATTTAAAATGGTTATATTTCACTAAGCAGAATGCCAGCCAACCCATGCACTTGTGCATGAGAAGTTTCTTACCCAGAATTAGATGCTTCAACGCAAATCTTGGGCTTTTTTTCATTATTATCTTTGATCACTAATTATGCCTACTATTATTTCAATATCTATAAAATACGTATTTAAAAGTTGGAAACCCCCTGACCTTACAAGAAGATGGCACTTTGAGACTTACTAAATGCTCATGTAGGTCTAATATATAAAGCCACTAGTTAAATGCTACACTTATCATTTACATCCACGATGGGCTTACTTCACACAATTTCAGAATTTAAATTGCATTTGCTGTTACTTAAATTACAATCAGATTCCCTGGAAGGATTTGCAATTTACATCATAATCATAAACTTTGCACATGATGTGGACACAGCTCGAAGAGGTAGAGTTGTGGGAGAAAAGTCTGCTAGCTGGTGGTAGTGGTAGAGTAGTTCAGGGACGTGATGAGAAAAGTTGAGGTGAGAACACAAGGCTGTAATAAGTGTGACAAATTTACAGAGCAAGTGTATTGCCTGGAATTATTTCAGAACAGTCTGAACTGGCATGGTGTCGTTTTCAGCAGTAAGCGTACCTTTAGGATAATAATGCTTCAGAGCAACTCAATTAACTTCAATTTTTTTTTAAATGAATCATTACTAAAGTGGCAGCTCATATTTAAATTCTTTCACAAGAGTGAACAAAAATTGAATCAATTTACTGGGTTTTAGAAAAGCATTTTCGCCATTTATTGTGATAGCATCTGCATTTAATTTCCTAGCATATACAGGTTCCCATGGACCAAATGGGAGGCTAGTGTAGCAATTGCAGGGGCCTTAGCAGAGATATTTAAATCACCCATATCGACAAGTGACGTACTGGAGCATCGGAGGATAGCTAATGTTGTTTCACTGTTAAAGAAAGGCTCTAAAAATAAACCAGGAAATTATAGGCTGGTGAGTCTGACATTAGTAGTGGGAAAGTTAGAAGGTATTCTCGGGGACTGGACATATGAGTATTTGGATAGACATGGACTAATTAGGGATAGTCAGCATGGTTTTGTGTGTAGTAGGTTATGTCTAACCAATCTCAGTTTTATTGAGGAAGTTACCAGGAAAGCTATGAAAGCAAAGCAGTGGATGTTGTTACTTGGACCTTAGCAAGGCCTTTTACAAGGTCCTGCATGGGAGGTTGGTCAAGAAAGTTCAGTCACTTGGCATTCAAGGTGAGATAGTAAATTGGATTAGACATTGGCTTTGTGTGACAAACGAGAGAGTGGTAGTAAATGGCTGCCTGTCTTACTGGAGGCCTGTGACTAGTGGAGTGCCACTGGGAATCAGTGTTGGGTTTGTTGTTTGTCATCTATATCAATGATCTGAATGATAATTTGGTTAACTGGATCTTCAAATTTGCAGATGATGCTAAGACTGGAGATGTAGTGGAATGTGAGGAAGACTATCAGAGTTTGCTGTGGAATCTTGACCAGCTGGAAAAATGGCAGATGAAAGGTGTATTTTGGTAGGATCAACCAGGGTAGGTCTTACACAGAGAACAGTAGGGCACTGAGGATCACAGCAGAACAAAGGCATCTGGAAATACCAAGCCCATAATTCATTGAAAACAGCAACAAAGGTAGATACAATCGTAAAGAAAGCTTTTGGGACATTGGCCTTCATAAATCAAAGTACTGAATACAAGAGATATGATGTTATGTTGAAGTTGTATAAGACATTGGTGAAGCCTAATTTGGAATACTGTGTGCAATTTTAGTCACCTACCAATAGGAAAGATGTAAATAAGGTTGAAAGGGTACAGAGAAAATTCACAAGGATGTTGCTGGTACTGGAGAACCTGAGTTATAAGGAAAGATTGAATTGGTTAGGATTTTATTCCTTGGAATGTAAAAGATTAAGGGGAGATTTGAAAGAGGTATACAAGATTATGAGGTGTATAGACAGGGTGAATGCAAGCATGCATTTTTCCCACTGAGGTTGGGTAGGACTACAACTAAGGTCATGAGTTAAGGGTGAAAGGTGGAAATTTTAAGGTGAACCTGACGGGAAACATCTTCACACAGCGGATTGTAAGAGCATAGAACAATCTGCCAGCTCAAGTGTTGCATGGAAGCTTGATTTCATCACTTAAATCGCCAGGACCAGATGAGATGTACCCCAGGCTACTGTGGGAGGCGGATGAGGAGATTGCTGAGCCTCTGGTGATGATCTTTGAATTATCAATTACCTCTCCGGAAAGGTTCCGGAGGATTGGAGGGTTGCAAATGTTATTCCTTTATTCAAGAAAGGGAGTGGAGATAGCCCAGGCAATTATAGACCAGTGAGTCTTACTTCAGTGGTTGGTAAGTTGATGGAGAAGATCCTGAGAGGCTGGATTTATTTGGAGAGGTATAATATGATTAGGAATAGTCAGCATGGCTTTGTCAATGGCAGGCCGTGCCTTATGAGCCTGAATGAATTTTTTGAGTATGTGACTAAACACATTTATGAAGGAAGAGCAGTAGATGCAGTCTATATGGATTTCAGCAAGGCATTTGATAAGGTTCCCCATGCAAGGCTTATTGAGAAAGCAAGGAGGTATGGGATCCAAGGGGACATTGCTTTGCAGATCCAGAACTGGCTTGCCCACAGAAGACAAAGAGTGGTTGTAGATGGGTCATATTCTGCATGGAGGTCGGTGACCAGTGGTGTGCCTCAGGGATCTGTTCTGGGACCCTTACTCTTCGTGATTTTTATAAATGACCTGGATGAGGAAGTGGAGGGATGGGTTAGCAAGATTGCTGATGACACAAAGGTTGGAGGTGTTGTGGATAGTGTGGAGGGCTATCAGAGGTTACAGTGGGACATTGATAGGATGCAAAACTGGGCAGAGGAATGGCAGATGGCATTCAACCCAGTTAAGTATGAAGTGGTTCATTTTGGTAGGTCAAATATGATGGCAGAATATAGTATTAATGGTAAGACTCCTGGCAGTGTGGAGGATCAGAGGGATCTTGGGGTCAGAGTCCATAGGATGCTCAAAGCAGCTGCGCAGGTTGACTCTGTGAATAAGAAGGCATATGGTGTATTGGCCTTCATTAATTGTGGAACTGAATTTAGGAGCTGAGAAGTAATGTTGCAGCTATATAGGACCCCAGTCAGACCCACTTGGAGTACAGTGCTCAGTTCTGGTCGCCTCACTGCAGGAAGGATGTAGAGGCCATAGGAAGGGTGTAGAGGAAATTTACAAGGATGTTGCCTGCACTGGGGAGCATACCTTATAAAAACAGGTTGAGTGAACTTGGCCTTTTCTCCTTGGAGTGAAGGCGGATGAAAGGTGACCTGATAGAGGTGTATAAGATGATGAGAGGCATTGATCGTGTGAATAGTCAGAGGCTTTTTCCCAGGGCTGATATGGTTGCCACAAGAGGACACAGGTTTAAGGTGCTGGGGTGTAGCTACAGAGGAGAAGTCAGGGGTAAATTGTTTTACTCAGAAAGTGGTGAGTGGGTGGAATGGGCTACCGACGGTTACGATAGGGTCTTTTAAGACACGGAGCTTAGAAAAATAGAGGGCTATGGGTAAACCCAGTAATTTCTAAGGTAGGGACATGTTCTGCACAACTTTGAGGGCCGAAGGGCCTGTTTTGTGCTGTAGGTTTTCTATGTTTCTATTTAAGAGAAGTTTGGATAGGTGCATGGACAGTAGAGATATTGAGGGCTATAGTGCTGGTGCAAGTCAGTGGGAGTAGGCTGTTTAAATAGTTTGGCATGAACTAGATGGGTCAAAGGTCTTGTTCTGTGTTGTACTATTCTATGACTCTATGAAGCCAACACTTCTGAAATGTCTACCGAGTATCTTTCAAACTGTGCCCGTATATTAATAATTCATCATAATTTTTTTTAAGGCACACTAGATTTTAAAAAATATCCCAGCTTTATCCATCCCATTCTGGAATGTTTGGATTATTTTGACACATTTCCTTATTAATGCAGTTGAGCCATGGCCATCTCTAATTTTGAATAATACTTTTGGTATCATTCAGAGTTTTGTTTTGAAAAAGATCTGTCCATCTTACCAATGCAGAAAGTTGCAGTTTTGAAATCATTATCACTAGTCATAGCAAATGTTAACAATAGCATTATTTCCAATAAATATTCTTCAGAATTGGATTGAGGATCTTTATAGCTCTTCCCCGTTCTACCCAGTGGATGTATAGCACCAAATCTTTTACACTCGGTCCCACATTCCTTGATGGGAACATTTCAGTCTAAACAACTTGTTCATTCACTGGCTCTTAGAGGCAAATAACTACAAAATATTCTTCATACTTGATGGAAAGAAATGGCATTTATGCAAAACCATATGGACATTATTCAGATTGAAGTGAAGAAACCATCTGAGAATGCTAATGGAAAAAACACAAGCCAGAGTGCACAGGAGATTTTGGTTATAATGTAGAACTGATTTGTAGAAGGTAGATCATGCTCGATTAACTTAAAAAAGATCTTTTTTGATAAAGTACTTAATATTTGAAAGGAATGTGTTTGGTTGCTTGCATGGCTTTTAACACAAATATCCAACTAAGGGCATGCATTAATGATTAACAATCTGAATAATCACTGAATAAGAGGGCTAGTGACAGCTTGGACAACAATTGACTAAAGGGCAATAAACAATAAAATTAAGGTAAAGTGCTACTTTTGCAGGAGAACTGATGCTGGTGATCCCAAGTGTCAGTGCAAGAACACTGTTTTGTTTGATGTATCTAAATAACTTTATATTGGATAACTGATGATTTTGGAAATTTGCTTATTCTATGAATCTACAGAGAAGCAGCAAAGAGCGAGGGAGTAAATTAGTGACAGGTGGAACTTACTTGCAAAATGTGGGGATACGTACTTTGGCAGAGGGGATTTAGACAGGCAATATAGATGATTTCACAATTTTTCAGGAACAGAAGGCCTCTGAGATTTAGGTAAATTGATTTTTTAAAGGTGACATGACAGAGGTAGTAGCTTGCAAAGCAGATGGAACACTTGGCTTCAAAAATAAAAGTTACTAAATGGGATTTGAACCTTTATAAAACTTGGATTGGGCCACAACTCAAAGTACTGCATATACTGGGGCCACTATATTTTGGCAAAATCAGAATGTTCTTAAAATGGTGCAAAGGAGATTTACTAGAATATTTGCAGAGTTGAGCGATTGTAGCTGTAAGGTTAGAGTGAAGAAGCTTAGGTTGCTTTTCCCTTGGAGCAAAAAAAGTCCAAGAAGAGATTTCAAGCAAATGTATATGCATACGATAGCTTCAAATAAAAGGAAAGAAAAGCTGTTTCCACTTGTTGGATGCACAAAGGTTAAAGGACACATGGTGCAAAGGTGACAGATCTTAAAGAGGAAAACAGACAGGCAGCTTGAGACATAGTAGGGCTAGAAAAGGGGAAATGGGAGTAATTGATTTGCCTAGGTGCAATTAAGTGTAACTTGAGCTTAATTGCTTAAGAACCTTAAGTAAAATTGCTCTGTTAGCATTAGCAGTTTGTTGCCACAAGCAGTTGTGGCGGCCAAATCATTTTGTTTTTTAAGGCAGAGATAGATAGGTTCTTAATGAGCCAGGTCATCAAAGGGTATGGGGAGAAGGCAGGGGAGTGGTGATGACTGGAAGAATTGGATCAGCCCATGATTGAATGGTGGATCAGACTCGATGGGCTGGATGGCCTACTTCTGCTCCTATTTCTTATAGTCTTATAGTAGATTAAAATGTTTGTGCAACTTTGATGTCTTTAATAAGCACAGGTTAATTAATCTTTGAAGTCTGCTTATTAATTTCAAACAGTAGCTAGGTGCATCTACTCAGAGCCACAAATGAGGTACAGCTCAATTCTATGTCTCAGCACAAATCACTCCACTCCTCCTCCCACCACCCCAACCCCACTTGCATTAGATGGAAGGCAGCATGCGTGATCAGTGAGAAGCAGAGAGTGCACAGTACCTGACCAGCTGGTTGTAGATGTACAGCTGGAATTTGGGATGTAGATTAGGGAAACAGACACTGAGAGAGGCCCAGTGGTGAGACGTAAAGACAGAGAAGAAGTAGTGGACAGGAGAGCAGTGTCTAAAGCAAAAGAGGCAAAAGGGAAAAAAAAAAGGACAACAGCTGAGTATTTCCCCAAATACTTTTTCCTATTAAGATAACCTTCCAACTTAAGCAGAAATACCACTAACAGCATAAAGCCATTTGGCATTCAAATCCTTTCTACTCTTCTCAACCCAATCAGACTCCTGCATGGAGAATTTCTAGGACTTCAAATTACACTTTTACTTCACTCCAAGCCAACATCAGTTTCTAATCTTTCTTCTTCTTGGTAGCAGTGGGGGGGGGGGGGAGAGAAAGAGTGAAGAAAGACAAGAGACTGGTATCACAACTACCAATCATTCACACACTGCAAGCTAACAAGGATGAGGCTTCAAGTATGTTATCTTTGGAATCTGAATCTACAGTTTCTCAGTGCTCAGGTGAACTAACTGTCTGCTCATTGATATATTCATTCTTGCAACTGGTGAAAGAAAGAGCTGACTGCCCCATCTCATTCCATTTGAATACATCTCCAATGCAATTTTATCAAATGACCTACTGGAGTAAGTAAAATGCTATCCCAGGTTAAGTTACATGCTGACTTCAGTTCTTTGCAGAAATGGGACCTGCTCTCAGCGCCTTATGACTGGCCGCTTTTTGATATGCCAAGGACACAGCTTGGAAGACTTGCGCGCCTTCAGGGTGCTGGATTTTCGTGGCTCTGGAGGTGGGTGGAGTCAAGGCTAGTGCCGCTGTCTGATGTGTCGTGGGAGACGGAAGATTGTCAACTGGCTGCTGGCTGCGTGCCCAGAGGCCTGAGTTTTTCAGGCACAGACCTCAGAAAAAGCAACGCAACAGACTTTTAACACCATAAATAGGCTAATTGTTTTGTTATGTCTCCCTTTTCGCTGTGAAGAGGGGTCACCTCTTTTATCCTTATTAAGGAGAGAAAGCATGTGGTAAGTCAAATACTAGGTGAATGAGTAGTCTTTGGGGTACTGCAAGTCTGTGTCATTATTGATGCTTTGCTGCACACTTGAGTGCTTGGTGGGGGTGCTGATGCTTTTTTGCTGGTGGGGAGGGGGCTTTTGCTTGCTTCTGCTTATGCGTGGGAGAGGGGAGCTGGGGGGGCTTCGGGATTCTAACATTTAACCGTCATTCATTCTTTGGGGCACTCCTCTGTTTTCGTAGATATTTGAGAAGAAAAAAAAATTCCAGATGTATATTGTACACATTTCTCTGACATTAAATGTACCTATTGAAACCTATGCCCAGCCACCAGTTACTGATTTTTAGCAAAGGATAAACTGACTGTTTCTTTCAATACTCCTTGTATCACTTTCCAGAAATTCTAATTTTTGCACATCTGACAATGGCAACTGGGCTGGACGTACAGTATATTGGACATAGGATATCTTTCTCCTTTTTTATTTTTGAAACTGTGGCATTCTACAAAACTAAAAAAAACATTACAGATGAAAAGTAACAGTTGCACTGTAATGTCTATATAGGTGACATACCATCATATATTACTTCTGACCAATGCATTGAAAAAGTAGGAAATTGGCTGAAAGTTTAAGGAAACCAGTACTTGAAAATTTATTCCTTAATGTGAGGAATCAACGGACATTTCCCTCATCATAATTTATTTTTCATCACATTAATGAATATGATATAGTTGGGATCACAGAGACATGGGTCCAGGGTGACCAAGGATGGGAGCTCAACATCCAGGGATATTCAATATTCAGGAGGGATAGACAGGAGAGAAAAGGAGGTGGGATAGCAGTGCTGGTTCGGTGGGCATGCAGGTACAGCAGGTGGTGAAAAAGGCAAATGGTATGTTGGCATTCATAGCAAAAGGATTTGAGTACAGGAGCAGGGAGGTTCTACTGCAGTTGTACAAGGCCTTGGTGAGACTGCACCTAGAATATTGTGTGCAGTTTTGGTCCCCTAATCTGAGGAAAGACATTCTTGCCATAGAGGGAGTACAGAGAAGGTTCACCAGATTGATTCCTGGGATGGCAGGACATTCATATGAAGAAAGACTGGATCGACTAGGCTTATACTCCCTGGAATTTAGAAGATTGGGGGGGGGGGGGATCTTATTGAAATGTATAAAATTCTAAAGGAATTGGACAATCTAGATGCAGGAAGATTGTTTCTGATGTTGGGGAAGTCCAGAACAAGGGGTCACAGTTTAAGGATAAAGGGGAAGCCTTTTAGGACCAAGATGAGCAAAAAAACGGCCTCACACAGAGAGTGGTGAATCTGTGGAATTCTCTGCCACAGGAAACAGTTGAGGCTGGTTCATTGGCTATATTTAAGAGGAAGCTAGATATGGCCCTTGTGGCTAAAGGGATCAGGGGGTATGGAGAGAAAGCAGGTACAGGGTTCTGAGTTGGATGATCAGCCATGATCATACTGAATGGCAGTGCAGGCTCGAAGGGCCGAATGGCCTACTCCTGCACCTATTTTCTATGTTTCTATCAAGTATGGAATAGTAGGTCGGAACACATCACTCTATGGCACTGCAGAGCTCTGCATATCCGAGCTGCACAACAATGACTTCAAACATCTAAAAGCAGCAGCACATACCATCAAGTTTTTACTAAAAAGACACTTAGGAGTGCTGGCTTTTATACAGCCAATACCAACAATGACTACACAGAATACAAGATATTCACTTTCCTTAAGATTCACTTATCACCAGCATCTACAAAATCCAATACAGTTACTCTCCTTAGTTATTCTGATAGCACCTCACAAATCCGCAACTTCTACAGTTATGAACAACAGCAACAGGCTCATGGGCACCTCGCTTCCTAAAGCTTCCCCTGTGAGTTACATAATCACTTCAATTGTCACTGTTCCTTCAACTAGGTTTAAATCCTGGAACACCCTAATAGCACTGTAGATCTCAGTTGTTAAATGGCATGGCATAACACCATCTTCCCTTGTTCCCTCGGGAACTAGGCTGGATTTTTCAGTGACACCCATATTGACAGCAAGTGAATGAATGAAATAGAACAGTTTGTGAAAGATACAGCAAATCTAACAGACCACTTTGAACAAGGACTCACAAACCACAGAAGCACCACTTATTTGATGTCACAATTTGAGTCAGCCGAAGCATTCTGACTACTGTGATTTTGACATATTCAATATGTTGTTAACAAAAATATTGGACAATTATATTTTTTGTGTGGAGTGCAACAACATTGAATTATAGATACATCAATCAAGTAAGCTTTACATCAGCAAATTGAAACAAACTGTTTTTAAATATTAAAATAAAATTGTACGATGGTACCAATCTGTTGACACAGATTACAAAAGTGCAAATAAGGCATCTGGGACAGCTAACAGATTCCACAATGATTCAACTATATCTAATCCCACGACATCTAGTTATTTTTAAAAATATATTTATTTATTAAATTTTAGAAAATTACAAAGAATAAATGTAATGATAAAAAAGTGAGAAAAATAATATTGATCCCCCCCCCCCCAACCCTTATCTAAAGAAAGAAAAAAAAAGAAAGAAAAATTGCATGGATATCGGAGGATCCCCACATGCTCCATGGAGTTCAAAATAATTTAAATATTTATTTTTACTTTCCCCAATTACTTTATAATTTTATCTTCAAAGGACCTATGCATTTAATCCTATCTTTTGTAAGTATGGGAGCCAAATTTTCAAAAAATATATCATATTCATTTCTTAGATTGTATGTAATTTTTTCAAGTGGAATACAACTATGTATTTCATTATTCCAATGATCCATAGTTAAATATAAATCAGATTTTCAAGTAACTGCGATAACTTTTTTGGCTACTGCTAATGCAATTTTTATAAATTTTTTCTGATACTTATTCAATTTAAGTTTCGGTATTGTCCCTTCAATGTCTCCTAATAAAAATAATACTGGACTATGTGGGAGATGTACTCCAATAATTTGTTCCAATAAAAGTCTTAGATTTATCCAAAATGGTTGAATTTTACAACAAGACCAAGTAGAATGTAAAAAAGCACCAATTTCTTGATTACATCGAAAACATTGGTCAGATATATTTGAATTTAATCTATTTATTTTCTGTGCTGTTATATATAATTGATGTAAAAAATTATATTGTATTAATCTAAGTCAAACATTTATTGTATTTCTCATACTATCAGAACATAATCTTGACCAGTTTTTTCCATCAATTTTAACATTCAAATCATATTCCCATTTTTCTTGATTTATGAATTCCTGATTTAATTGTTTTTAAATCAAATTATACATATGATATAGATTTTTTAATTTTTCCTTTTTGAATTAATATTTCTATTTCACTAGATTTTGGCATCAACATTGTTTGACCCAGCTTTTCTCGTAAATAAGCCTTTAATTGAAAATAACAGAAAAGTGTGTTATTTGATATTTTATATTTATTTTTTAATTGATCAAACGACATCAATATACCTCCTTCAAAACAGTCACCTATATTTTTAATACCCTTTTGGAACCAATTATGTAAAAGTTTATTATCCATTGTAAAAGGAATAAGCCTATTTTGAAATAAAGTACTTTCTGCTAATAAAGATTTCCTTATCTCATCGTCCATATTTACCTTATTCCTTAAATCAATCAAGTGTCTTAATATAGGAGATTCTTTTTTTCTCTTATCCATTTGGATTCCCATTTATATATAAAATCTTCTGGTATGTTTTCTCCTATCTTATCTAATTCTATTCTAATCCATGCCGGTTTTTCTTCATCAAAAAAAGATGCTATAAATCTAAGTTGATTTGCTTTATAATAATTCTTAAAATTTGGAAGTTGTAACCCTCCTAAATCAAGTTTACATGTCAATTTTTCCAATGATATTCTTGACATCTTTCCTTTCCAAAGAAATTTCCTTACATATTTATTCAGTTCTTCAAAAAACTTGAGGTAATTGTATTGGTAAAGTTTGAAATAAATATTGCAATCTAGGAAATATATTCATTTTTACAGCATTAACTCTACCTATTAATGTTATTGGTAACATCATCCATTTATCAAGATCCTCTTTTATTTTTTTTAATAATGGCAAATAATTTTGTTTATGTAAATTTTTTACATCATTATCAACTCTTAATACCTAAATATTTTATCCCGTTTATTGACCATCGAAATTGAGTTACTAATTGACATTGATTACAATTTCCTTTAGTAAGGGGTAAAATTTCACTTTTATCCCAACTTACTTTATACCCTGATACTTTCCCATATTCTTCCAATCTAAAAGATAATCTTTGCAAAGATTGCAATGGGTTTGTTAAATAAATCAAAACATCACCAACAAATAAATTAATCTTATATTCTTCTTGATTAACTCTAAAGCCTCCAATGTCTGAATCTGTTCTAATTAATTCAGCTAATGGTTCTATTGCCAATATAAATAAAGCAGGTGATAATGGGCAGCCTTGTCTAGTTGACCTCGTTAAGCAAAATGGTGTTGAAATCTGACCATTTGTAACTACTTTAGCTTGAGGATTAGTATTTAAGGTTTTAATCCATTGTATAAAAGATTTTCCTAACTCATATTTTTCCAATACCTTAAATAAAAAATCCCATTCCAATCTATCAAATGCTTTTTCTGCATCCAAAGCAACTGCCACACTCATTTCCTCTCTTTTTTGTGCCAAATGAATTATACTAAGTAACCGGGTTATATTATACATTGATTGTCTGTTTTTAATAAAACCTGTTTGATCCATATGTATTAATTTTGGTAAATATTTAGATACTCTATTAGATAAAATTTTTGCTATTATTTTATAATCTGTATTCAACAAAGAAATAGGCCTATATGATGTTGGTTTTAAAGGATCTCTACCTTTTTTTGGCAATACAGTTATGATCGCTGTTAAAAAAGATTGTGGGAGTTTATGCATTCTTTCCACTTGGTATATTAATTCCATAAAAGGAGGAATTAATACATCTTTAAATTTTTTATAAAATTCATGAGGAAAACCATCTTCTCCTGGGGATTTATTACTCTGAAGTGATCCTAACGCTTCTTCAACCTCTTTTAATGTAAAGGGCATATCTAATCCTTTCTGTTCTTCCAAATTTAATTTTGGAAGGGTTATTTGTGATAAAAATTTATCTATCTCAGCTATCTTATTTTGTGGTTCTGAGTGATATAGTTCAGTATAAAATTTTTTTAAAGTTTCATTAATTTCTAAAGGTTTATAAGTAACCTTATTTACACTTGTTCTAATTGCATTTTTTGTTTTAGAAGCCTGTTCTGTTTTCAACTGCCAAGCAAGAATTTTATGTGATCTTTCACCTAATTCGTAATATTTCTGTTTAGTTCTCATAATTACTTTTTCTGTACGATATGTCCAGAGTGTATTATATTGTAGTTTTTTATTAACAAGTTGTCTTCGTTTTTCTTCTGTCATATATCTTTGAGATTCTTTTTCTAACTTTATATCTTTTTCCAATTGATCTATTTCTGCCATGTATTCCTTCTTAATTTTAGATGTATAATTTATAATCTGACCCCTTATATATGCTTTCATCGCTTCCCATAATACAATTTTATCCTCAACTGAATGTAAATTTGTATCCAAAAAAAAATTAAATCTGTTTTTTCATAGAATCACAAAAATCTTGATGTTTTAATAAAATTGAATTAAATCTCCATCTATAAATCAATTCCTCCTTATCCATCATTATCATTATCAAGGGGGAATGATCTGACAGAATTCTTGCTTTATATTCCACACTTTTCACTCTATCTTGAATATTTTTGATAATAAAAAAAATCAATCCTTGAGTAAGTTTTATGTCTATTTGAATAAAATGAATAAATCTCTTTCTCTTGGATTAATTTTCCTCCATATATCAATCAGGTTTAAATCTTTCATTAATGATAAAGTTAGCTTTATTACTTTTGATTTTATAGCAATTTTAGTTGACCTATCCAAAACTGGATCTAAACAAAAATTAAAATCTCCACCTGTTAATATTTTATCATGTGCATCAACCAAGTTCAAAAAAACTTCTTGTATGAATTTTGCATCATTTTCATTTGGTGCATAAATGTTCATAAAAGTCCATAATTCTGAAAAAATTTGACAATGTATAATCACATATTTCCCCCCAGAATCAATTTACATTTTGCATTTTAATTGGTAAAGATTTATTAACCAAAATTGCAACTCCTCTCAATTTTGATTTAAATGAAGCTGCAATGACGTTTCCAACCCAATCCCTCTTTAATTTCTTAAGTTCTGTTTCTGTCAAATGTGTTTCTTGTAAAAAAGCTATATCTCCTTTCATTTTCTTAATATATGTTAAAACTCTTTTTCTTTTCAAGAGGTCCATTAATTCCATTAACATTAAAACTTTAAAAATTAAGTAAATTAATCATTCATAATATCTTGGGAACTCTTTAAAATTCTCCATGTTGCTATGAGTTTCTCCCCAACCATCCAGGCAAAAAAAAAGTAAAATAAAAGAAAGATAACTAATATATAAGAGAAAAAAAAAGTACCCCCCCCACTAATGTTGTGAATAAAAAGAACACAACATTACCACCCCCCCCCATTTTACGGGTCATGGCAATCGCCATGATTGTACACGCGAAACTCGCAGCCATCGATCAGGAGCTCTTCCAGCTCTCCCGCAAAAAAAAATATATTAGTGAAGAAGAAAAAAAGAAAATAATTAATGTTTCTACTCCCAATTAATACTCCTCAACTATTTTTTTTATATATAAATGTCTGTCAAGTCCAACCTTGTTTCAGTCTTCATCATTAGTCCATTTCATTTCTATAATTCTTTACATCTCTTCGTGGACATCAGGTAGTTCTTGTACAAATTTCTCCACTTTCCGGTAGTCAACGAAAAATCTTCTTTCTTCGTTATCCAGGAAAATTATCAATTTTGCTGGATAGCTCAATAAAAATTTATAGCCCTTTTCCCATAAAGATTTTTTCACTGGATTAAATTCCTTTCGCCTCTTCAGAAGATCGTAACTTATGTCTGGATAAAAAAAAACTCTTTTCCCTCCTATTATCAATGGCCCATTTCTCTTTTTAGCACCTTGAATAGCTCCTTTCAAGATCATTTATCTTGGTACCTTAAACATTTTATCAAAATTGATCTTGTTGAGGTCTTGGTCTTAAAGCTCTATGTGCTCTTTCAATTTCAATTACTTGGCTTCCTTCTTTCATTTCCAACACTTTCGGAATCCATTCTTGAAAGAATTTTATTGGATTTTCTCCCTCTGTACCAACAATTTTGATATTATTTCGTCTACTAGAATTTTCAAGCACATCTACTTTTTCCAACATCCGTTTTCTTTCTATTGTCCAGGCAAGATTATTATCTTCTATCTTATCTATTCTTTCAGTGTTTTCTTCCACTTTAACTTTCATCTCTTTAACTTTATTATTCATCTTCATTTGTTTTTCCACCACATTATCGAGTTTATTCTGCATCCTTCTTATAGCTTTTAATTCATTCATAATTTATATCAGGATATCTTTTATGTCTCCTTTAATCTCTTCCTTCTTTTCCTCTTCTTCTTCCACTGAATTTCCCAAAGAGTCTGATTCCACTTCCGATTCCACTTCCAGCCGTAGCTGGGATTTGTAGTTTTGTTAATATCTGCTCATGCATACTATCGCGCATGCGTTGTTCTTGCCATTTCTTCTTAGAGACCGCCGACATTGCTGCAACTTCCTGTCCCGCATCATCAGAAGTGCCATGCACTTCGCCGGGAGGAGATCCAACTTGAGTCCGAGGCTTCGCCGGGACGGTTAGGCCTTTTTCCCCGATTTGCGCAGTCTTCGAAGTAGTAGTTTTCTTCTGTTTCGGTTTAGGAGCCATATCAAAAGATAACCCTGAGTTACTTATAAATAGTTTCTAGTAGATATTTGTTAACTCTTCTTCATTTAAACCCTATTTCATTGCTTTTTACAAGGGAGCTGGATTCCCAATGTTTCGACCCTACGTCATCACGTGATGCCCCCCCACATCTAGTTATTAAATAGTTAACAAGTCAAGTCAAGTCACATTAATTATTAAATAGTTAACAAGTCAAGTCACTTTTATTGTTATTTCGACCATAACTCTGGTACAGTGCATAGTAAAAATGAGACAACATTTTTCAGGACATGACACAGTACAAAAAACTAGACTGAACTACGTAATAAAAAAAAACAACACAGAGAAAGCTACACTAGACTACAGACCTACACTGGACTGCATAAAGTGCACAAAAACAGTGCAGGCATTACAATAAATAATAAACAGGACAGTAGGGCAAGGTGTCAGTCCAGGCTTCAGGTATTGAGGAGTCTGATAGCTTGGGGGAAGAAACTGTTATATAGTCTGGTCGTGAGAGCCCGAATGCTTCGGAGCCTTTTCCCAGATGGCAGGAGGGGGAAGAGATTGTATGAGGGGTGCATGGGGTCCTTCATAATGCTGTTTCCTTTGCGGATACAGCATATAGTGTAAATGTCCGTGATGGTGGGAAGAGAGACCCCGATGATCTTCTCAGCTGACCTCACTATCCGCTGCAGGGTCTTGCAATCTGAGATGGTGCAATCTCCGAACCAGGCAGTGATGCAGCTGCTCAGGATGCTCTCAATACAGCCCCTGTAGAATGTGATGAGGATGGGGGGTGGGAGGTGGACTTTCCTCAGCCTTCGCAAAAAGTAGACGCTGCTGGGCTTCTTTTGTTATGGAGCTGGTGTTGAGGGACCAGGTGAGATTCTCCGTCAGGTGAACACCACGAAATTTGGTGCTCTTAACTATCTCTACCGAGGAGCCATCGATATTCAGCGGGGAGTGGTCGCTTCGTACCCTACTGAAGTCAACAACCATTTCTTTTGTTTTGTTCACATTAAGAGACAGGTTGTTGGCTCTGCAGCAGTCTGTTAGCCGCTGCACCTTCTCTCGATAAGCTGACTCATTGCTCTTGATGATGAGTCCCACCACTGTTGCGTCATCGGCAAACTTGATGATATGGTTTGAGCCGTGTGTTGCAGCACAGTCGTGGGTCAGCAGAGTGAACAGCAGTGGACTGAGCACACAATCCTGGGGAGCCCCCGTGCTTAGTGTGATGGTGTTGGAGATGCTGCTCCTGATCCGGACTAACTGAGGTCTCCCAGTCAGGAAGTCGAGGATCCAGTTGCAGAGGGAGGTGTTCAAGCCCAATAGGCTCAGCTTTCCAATCAGTTTCTGAGGGATGATAGTGTTGAATGCTGAACTAAAGTCTACGAACAGCATCCGAACGTACGTGTCTTTTTTGTCCAGGTGGGTTAGGGTCCGGTGGAGGGTGGTGGCAATGACGTCATCTATTGAGCGGTTGGGATGGTACGCAAACTGCAGGGGGTCCAGTGAGGGGCAGCAGGGTCTTGATATGTCTCATGATGAGCCTCTTGAAACACTTCATGATGATGGATGTAAGTGCAACAGGACAGTAGTCATTTTGGGCAGGACACTGAAGGCTTCTTCGGCACGGGGACGATGGTGGCGGCTTTGAAGCACGTTGGAATGGTGGCACTGCTCAGGGAGATGTTGAAGATGTCAGTGAGAACATCTGCTAGCTGGTCTGCACATCCTCTGAGCACTCTACCAGGGATGTTGTCTGGTCCAGCAGCCTTCCGTGAGTTGACCCTGCACAGGGTTCTTCTCATGTTAGCCACGGAAAGACACAGCACCTGGCCATTCATAGGAGGGGTGGACTTCCTCGCCACCACATCAATTTCTGCCTCAAACCGGGCGTAGAAGTTATTCAGTGCATTTGGGAGTGAGGCATCACCTGCACAGTCAGGTGATGTTGTCTTGTAATTGGTGATGTCCTGGATGCCCTACAACAGGAAAGGCTGCAAGAATATTAATATCTTCACTGGCTGCTGAACCTAGCGTGCAAGCAAAGGCTGAAGTATTTGCATCTATATTCAGAAGTGCTGAGAAGGTGAGCCAGCTCCAGATGTTTCACATGAAGTCACCTTCCAAGAAGCCAGTCTTCAGACAACTGAAGATCAAGAAATAGCTAAGAGCACTGGATGATGCAAAAACCTGGTACCAGACATCACATCTCACATCACAACAATCAGAGAGGAGGCACTAGAGCCTGAAGACAGACATATCACACACACAGTTTTAGGAACAGCTTCTTCCCCTCCCTGTCAGATTTCTGAATGGACAGTAAATCCCCGAACACTACCTCATTTTTTTGCTTTCTTTTTGCACAACAATCTATAAATATATCTACTGCAAAAACAAAATTCTGACAGCTACAATCTTGAAGTGTTATGCTCAATTCTACTATGGTTACAAAACTGACATTCACCTAATGTAGAAAAATTCATCATACACAAAAAGCTGCAAGGATAATTTCTGGTGAATTAGCACCCTGTCTATAATTAGTAAATTGAGAAGGATTATACCAATGTGGTGACTTTATACATTTTTCAAAAGTGTCCCTCATTATCATGCTGCAAATCATTCAATTACCTCTTCTGTATTCCTTTTCACCAATTTTGCATCCTCATCATCACTCACATTCCTTCTTATAAATCAAACTTAGAAATGTTACATTTGAACTTCTCATCCAAATCTTTATATAGATTGTAAACAATGGAGCTGAAGCACCAGTGTGGTGATCTCAGTACCACCCTAGTCATAACCAACCATAAGCAAATCTCAACTCTTCGCCTTCAACTTGTTAACTCCAATTGTAATAAATACTTTATCTCCAATTCAATATGGCTCTTAATCTGTTCAGCTAAATCTTGAGGATTTTTTTCAAAGGAAGATTGGTTCAGTGAGCTAGGGATTTTCTCCTTGGAGCAAAGGAGAATGAGAGGTGATTTGATAGAGGTGTATAAGATGATCAGATGATTAGATAGCCAGAGACCTTTCCAAGGGCAGAAATACAAGGGAGGCACACATTTAAGGTGTTCGGAAACATAGAAAACCTACAGCACAATACAAGCCTTTCAGCCCACAAAGTTATGCCGAACATGTCCCTACCTCAGAAATTAGTAGGCTCACCTATAGCCCTCTATTTTTCTAAACTCCATGTACCTATCCAAAAATCTCTTAAAAGACCCTATCGTATCTGCCTCCACCACCATTGCCAGCGGCCCATTCCACGCACTCACCACTCTGCGTAAAAAAAAACTTACCCCTGACATCTCCTCTGTGCCTACTCCCCAGCACCTTAAGCCTGTGTCCTCTTGTGGCAACCATTTCAGCCCTGGGAAAAAGTCTCTGACTATCCACAGATCAATGCCTCTTATCATCTTATACACCTCTATCAGGTCACCTCTCATCCTTCGTCGCTCCAAGGAGAAAAGGCCAAGTTCACTCAACCTGTTTTCATAAGGCATGCTCCCCAATCCAGGCAACATCCTTGTAAATCTCCTCTGTATCCTTTCTATGGTTTCCACATCCTTCCTGTAGTGAGGTGACCAGAACTGAGTGCAGTACTCCAAGTGGGTCTGACCAGGGTCCTATATAGCTGCAATATTACTTCTCAGTTCCTAAATGTGTTGTAATATTCCATGTTCATGCTGATAATCCAAATACACTACATCCATTGACTTCCCTTGTTTGCTATATTTTTTATTCTTGAAGTCCAATACGTCAAACATGATTCCATAAATCCATGTTGACTCTGCTCAATCATGTTATGATATCACATGGTAACATCCATCATCCAGGAACTAACTAATGGCCCATACCTTCTTCTCAATGCTATGAAGGAGCCACAGGCACCTGAAGACCCACACCTTAAGGTTCAAAAACAGATTCTTTCCACTGCAATCAGGTTCTCAAACTGATCTGAAAAGCTAATACTATTCTGAATTATATTTCCTCTCTTCTCTCTCTACCTGAATGTGTCATTATGTCTATTTGTCATGCAAATTATGTAATTTATGTTAATTGATGTTAATTTACATTAAACCTGTTTAAAATGTATGGTTTTGAGGCTACAAAATGCTAATTTTCATGCCACATACCCATGTATGCATGCTTATGACAATAAATTAATTACTATAGATATTACTATTTTCTTAATTATCAAAGTTAGGCTAACAGATAAGCAATTCTGCTTCCTTTAAAATTATTCGATTAGAGTTGTTTGTCAGATGTACATTGAAATATAAAGCAAAGTGCATCATTTGCACCAATGACCAACAGTCTGAGGTTGTGCTGGGTGCAGCCCACAATTGTCACTATACTTCTCACATCAATGTAGCATGCCTGCAACCTGTTTTTGGAATGTGGGAGGAAATCAGTGCACTGGAGGAATAGTCACAACTTAAAAATGCTGGGTTTGATAATCAGATCCTTGCAATATATCAGTCTTTCAGTCTTGTTGACTTCTCTAGTAATATTTCTTTACTAACACTAATTCCTCTCATGTACTTCAGTCAACCCTTGCTTTTAGATGTAAGACTATAAGGTATATGAGCAGAATTAGGTCATACAGCCCACTGCACCTGCTCCACCATTTGATCATGACTGATTTATTATCCCCCCCACAACCCCATTCTTCTGTCTTCGCCTTGTAACCTGACAACCTCTCAAATTCTGCTTTGAAAATACTCAATGATGTGATCTCTACAGCTACCTGTGACAATGAATTCTACAAATTCTTTACCCCTTGGCTAAAGAAATTCCTCTTCAACTCCATTCTAAAGGGACATACTTCTATTCTGCGCCCTAGGTGCACCCACTTCTGGAAGCATTTTCTTCACATGCACTCCATCTAGGCCTTTTAATACTTGGTAGGTTTCAATGAGATCCCTCATTCTTCTAAACTCAAGTGAGTACAAGCCAAGAACCATCAAACACTTTCATTCCTGGAATCATTCTCTTAAACCTCGCTGGATACAGAGTGCTAGCACATCTTTTCTTAGATAAGGGGTCTAAAGCTACTCACAATATTCCTATGCTGGCCATTTCAACTCTCCACTCTCAGCCCTGGTACAGTTTCAATCCAGAATGTTCCAATTTCCTTTCTCCTACATACTGCTTGACCTTCTGAGTTTCTAGTAGACTGCATGTTGCATAAATTCCCCACTCTCTGTGAAGGACTGACATTTGCCCATAGCAGTCATACTTTTCTATAATAGCTATGAAAGATGATAGTATGGTTTTGCATTTGTTGGGAGTTATTCTCAAGTTCTCTCCTTTTTCTTGAAATTTATTTGGTAAACTTCACAACATTCCTAAACCACAGACCACAGTCTATTCTAGTAACTAAGAATTTTACTTAGATTTTAACACTATCATTAATATCCCTTACTTTAAAAAAATTAAGTTGTTCTGCATGCATTGTAAATATCTATTTTGCATGGACTGGATCAGCATCACAATCTTCTTGTCTTCACAACGTTGTCTTGAGCAGTAACAATAAAGTTCTATTCTATTCTAGTCATCAATGGCCAGACTACTTTTCCCAATACAATCCTTTAAGGAACAAGGATTTGCTTTTGCAAAGATTATTAAAGCACAGAGGAGTCTAGAGTTTTGAAGAAAGTTACGCTAAACTTTTGTAAGACATTGGCTGGGCCATAGCTGGATGATTGTGTTGAGTTGGCACAGAAGAGATTCATTAGGATGGCAGGCTCTTTCATTATGCTTTTAAAAATGGAATATTTGCAGTCAAGTTCATGAATCAAAAATGGTCTTAATGAAATTAATACAAAGATCAGTAATTAGAAAAGATTTGTTTCAAGGCAGCTTCCAAAGGGGTAGAATATCTGGTAAAATAGCAAGCCAGGTGTTTGTTGAATAGCAGGCGGTTTGTGAAAGGAAAGTAAATGCTTTTAATGCTAAGGTCCAATGAGATATCAATATAATGGCTTTTCAAAACACAGGGCAAGTGAATACCGTCAACATGGTATTAATTTCCTAATGGTATTAATTATAAGCTGCCTCACAGATTTCAACGACACTGCTAGTGGATTTATTTAGGACTTATGAGATCTGCAGAAGAAATGTTCCTCATTATGCTGCTTAACTCCTTTAAAGAAGTTTAATATATTTGGCTCAATGACCTATCTTTATTTTTGATAATGATGTTCTGGTTTGCGGTCCTTGTCAGCCTCAGCTGAGCAACAGCCATGCAGAAAGGCAACACAACTCCCTCATCACCCACAACTGCTACTTAGTTCACTACAATTCAATTATCAGGAAAGGCAAAGTAATCAACTATGTATCCCAAGTAGTGTTAAAATGCATTTTGGGTTCTTCACTAAAAATCCAAACTAAAATCAAATATTTTTCCTTGCAGATGCTGGATATACATACACCAGGAAACAAATTGCTTTATGTGCTAAAAAAAAAAGCTTTCCAATAACTAACAATCAGAAACTTCTCTTCATTCTCTAATCCTTAAAACATATTTCCTTTGACTCAGCCCAAAACATAAACTGTTTATTGTGCTCCATAGATGCTGCCTGACTTGCTGAATTCCTCCAGCATTTTGTGTGCACTTCTCAAAATTTCCAGCATCTGAAGAATTTTCTTCTGTTTATGATACTGCCTCTAAAAGACAAAGCAGGCAAAATGGAAATACCACCCAGCTCTAAATCCTGCCCCATGTCATAAGCAAATCTGATTTGGAAATATAGTATTGCAGTTACATCATTTAAAGGTCAAATGTCTGGAACTTAACTGACAGAATATTCATCCCTTTGATAGTAGAAGTTTAAGATATACCACACACACAAATTTACATACAATTATCAGCAGTCAATAAACACTGCCCTTACCAGAAAATTCACATGATGTTAATGAGTTAAAAAAAAGAGCAGTTAAAACAGACATACATGTGCTTCAGCTGACTACTTGCCATCTTAAAGGGTCAATAATTGTCATTTAAAAAATTGGATAGGTACATGGACAGGAAAGGAATGGAGGGTTATGGGCTGAGTGCAGGTCGGTGGGACTAGGTGAGAGTAAGCATTCAGCACGGACTAGAAGGGTCTAGATGGCCTGTTTCCGTACTGTAATTGTTATATGGTTATAATTATTTTTACTTGCATCCAACAGCTTTCAATTATAGAGGGATAGGAGAGAGAAAGTGTAGAAGTAGTTAAACAACAAAGTGAAATTAACTCTTTTCTAAGTACTTTACTTTGGTTCACCTTTGAAACAAGTTCCTCATTGACAATACAGAAACTTCAGGAATCCCCTCTAGCTTGGATAAAGCAGTGGCTGTTTGGCAGGAAGCAAAGAGTGGGAATAAAGGAAGTCTTTTCTGATTGGCTACCAGTGATTAGTGGTGTTCCACAGGGTCTGTGTTGAACTCCTGCAGTGATGTCCTGAGGATGAGATGATTGACCTCTAACTACCACAACCATCTTCCTTTGTGTCAGGTATGATTCCCATTGATTCCATTTTAGCTAGGGCACCTTGATACCATACTCGGTCAAATGCTTGGCAAATCATAAACAGTAGACAGACATGGGCACTATTATATCTCTATAACAGTGAAACACAATCTGAGATAGGCTGGTATAGGATAATTTGACCTCGGAAAATGTGCTGTAAATTGACTGAGGACCAATGGATGGAAGTAGAGACAGAAGAAGTGGATCCAAGGATCACCAGACTGCTTTTCTTCAACTGATTCTGAGATAAAGCTGTTTTATCCTAGGGAGCCGTTACTAGTCTGTCCAGTGCATGAATGAAGTTATCATGAGGAAAAACCTGTTTTCACAGTGTATGGTTAGAATTGAGTAATGTACTGCTAATGGAAGAAGAACACTTACAGGGCTCTGGAGAAGGGGAGGGTACCTTGATTGTTCTTACTTGGAGCCACATAAGCTCAATTAGAAAAATGGGCCTTAACTGGTCTCAATCAAAAACTTCTATAGTTGTACCTTGGAGAGCATTCTGACAGGTTGCATCACTGCTTGGTATGGAGGGGCTACTGCACAGGACCAAAAGCCGCAGAAGGTTGTAAATCTAGTCAGCTCCATCTTGGATACTAGCCTACAAAGTACTCAGGACATGTTCAAGGAGCGGTGTCTCAGAAAGGCAGCGTCCATTATTAAGGACCTTTAGCACCCAGAGCATGCCCTTTTCTCAATGTTACCATCAGGTAGGAGATAAAGAAGCCTGAAGGCACACATTCAGTGATTTAGGAACAGCTTCTTCTCCTCTGCCATCTGATTCCTAAATGGACATTGAAGCTTTTGTCACTATCTCACTTTTTTTAAATATACATTATTTCTGTTTTTTGCACATTAAAAAATCTATTCAATATATGTAATTGATTTACTTGCTTACTTATTACGTTTTATTTTATTTTTTTTTCTCTCTGCTAGATTATGTATTGCATTGAACTGCTGCTGCTAAGTTAACCAATTTCACATCACATGCTGGTGATAATAAACCTGTTTCTGATTCTAAATCTGTTAGTTTGAAATACAATGAAGATTAATTATAACATCTATATATTTCCCTACTTAGAAATCTTGATTTATGTACAGTAAAATTAAAATTATCCACTTTCCAACAATTCTGAAATCCTGATGGATTAAAATTACTAAGCTTTCTTCTTACTCCTGGTCCCATATTCTCTTCCTGCTGCTGGAGGCATGACTTTCTGCGCTCTCTTCAGACATATGGGAGCTCTGGAACACCCACAAAATGCAGGAAGAACTCAGCAGGTCAGGTAGCAACTATGGAAAAGTAACTGATATTTCGTGCTGAGACCCTTCTTCAGAACTGAGATGAAAGGGGGCAGATACCAGAATAAAAAAGGTGGGGGGGGGGGGGGGGGGTGGAAAATAGGCTCGATGGAAGGTGAAGCCAGGTGGTGGGAAAGGTCAAGGGCTGGAGAAATAATCTGATAGGAGAGGAAAGTGGATCATAAGAAGAAAGGGAACTGCCCTTTTAAACTTACTTGACTACACAGTAAATATTATAATGCTATGTAATGTCCAACAAGAACTAATTTAAAATACATTGTAAAATAATAAAACTGATATCCAAAAGTCTAAAGATCTGTTAGTCCAGCAAAAAGTCCGAGATCAGACTTTTACCGTAGTACCTTTAATCAGCGTCCATTCCTGAATTGTTGGGCAGCAGCTAACAAAAATTGATGCCTGGCATGCAAGGTGCTACTAGGGTAGGTGAAAAATATCATTCAGCAGTAAACTGCAGGAAGCATCATTGAAGGAAAATTGTAGAGGTAAGAGAGGATTCAAAAGCTTAGCACCATGTCAGTTGAAGTCACAGCAGTCATTAAGTTCAAGAAAACTCTAGAGTCTGTATGCAGGGCTGAAGGAGATTATGAAGAAATAGAAACAAAAGAACTGATAAGAATTTCAAACTTGACCTGTTGCTTAACTATAACCCAATTTAGCACAGTGCCAATACATGAAGAGTTAAACAGAGTATGGTATGGACAGTAGAATTTAGAATACCATCAAGTTCATACAGAGTGGAATAAAGGAGGTCATATCTGGAGTATATTGTAATGCTCAGTCTACAGATAAAAAAAATTGCAGTGAACTTCAACAGCAGACAAACTGAGGTTAGCATAGAGTTTGGTGACACTACGGAGGTGAAAATAGGTAGTTCTATGATCTCACTTGATAAAGCTCAAATTTGGTGAAGCATTACACTGAGACTGCCAAGGAAAAGTGCTTCTGACTCAAGCACAGTGTTTATAATAGAGACTAAAATTGACTTCTTAATCTCAACATTTATTTAGAGGAAATTGCTGTGATGACAGAGTTGTGTGCTGAAAAATGTAAATGCCAAGTGCACAAAGTACAGGACTGGTGTTACAGTCAGAAAAAAGGAAAAGGATGGCAAAGTACAAGAACCTTGGCTATCAAGAGGTAATGAATTTAGTCAAGAAGGAAAAGTATGTAACACTTAGGAAACTAGAATCAAACAGATCCCTTGAGGATTATAAAGAAGCCAGAAAAGAGTTCAAGAAGAGAATTAGGAAAGCCAGGAGGAGCCATGAAAAGTTCTTGGCAAGTAGTATTAAAGAGAATCCCAAAACATTCTATGCATTCTGTACATCAGTGCTGAACATATTAATATGCCAGGGCTTTTCAAGGTAAAGAAGAAAGTAGTGTTGGGTTTCTTGAAGAGTATTAAGATTGATAAATCCTCAGGGCCTAATGAGTTACTGAGAGAAGCAAGACAGGATATTGCTTGGGCCTTAACCAATATCTTTGTGTCCTTTCTGGCCATAGGTGAAGTGCTGGTGGACTGGCAAGTAGCTAATGTTGCTGCTGCAGGCTAAATCAAAGGTGGTGATGAATCAGCATATGGGGAGAAATTGAAATTGAAAATCTGGCTGAATGGTGCCACAACAATAATCAACATTAGCAAAACCAAAGACCTGATTATTGACTACAGGAAGAGGACCCATGAGCCAGTCCTCATCAGGGTATCAAGAAGTGGACAAGGTCAGTAACTTAAAATTCCTCAACATGGTCATTTCAAAGGATCTGTTCTGGGTCTAGCACATAACTACTATTACAAAGAAGGCACAGCAGCACCTCTGTTTCTTTAGAAGTTTGAGAAGATTTGGCATGTCATCTAAAACTTTGACAAACTTCCTTAGATTAACAGTAATACTGAGGTTGGGGATGGCATTAAACAGGAAATTAGAAATGCGTGCAATAAAGGAACAGTAGTTATAATGGGTGACTTCAATCTACAGATAGATTGAGTGAACCAAATTGGTAAGGGTGCTGAGGAAGAGGATTTCTTGGAATGTATGCGGGATGGTTTTCTGAACCAACATGTCGAGGAACCAACTAGAGAGCAGGCCATTCTAGATTGGGTATTGAGCAATGAGGAAGGGTTAGTTAGCAATCTTGTCGTGCGAGGCCCCTTGGGTAAGAGTGACCGTAATATGGTTGAATTCTTCATTAAGATGGACAGTGACATAGTTAATTCAGAAACAAAGGTTCTGAACTTAAAGAAGGGTAACTTTGAAGGTATGAGACGTGAATTAGCTAAGATAGACTGGCAAATAATATTTAAAGGGTTGACAGTGGATATGCAATGGCAAGCATTAAAAGATCACATGGATGAACTACAACAATTGTTCATCCCAGTTTAGCAAAAGAATAAACCAGGGAAGGTAGTGCACCCGTGGCTGACAAGGGAAATTAGGGATAGTATCAAGTCCAAAGAAGAAACATATAAATTAGCAAAAAAAAGCGGCACACCTGAGGACTGGGAGAAATTCAGAGACCAGCAGAGGAGGACAAAGGACTTAATTAGGAAAGGGAAAAAAGATTATGAGAGAAAGCTGGCAGGGAACATAAAAACTGACTGTAAAAGCTTTTATAGATACATGAAAAGAAGATTGGTCAAGACAAATGTAGGTCCTTTACAGTCAGAAACAGGTGAATTTATCATAGGGAATAAAGACATGGCAGACCAATTGAATAACTACTTTGGTTCAGTCTTCACTAAGGAGGACATAAATAATCTTCTGGAAATAGTAAGGGACCGAGGGTCTCGTGAGATGGAGGAACTGAGGGAAATACATGTTAGTAGGGAAGTGGTATTAGGTAAATTGAAGGGATTAAATCTAATAAATCCCCAGGGCCAGATGGTCTGCATCCCAGAGTGCTTAAGGAAGTAGCCCAAGAAAATGGATAAACGTGAGGTTATCCACTTTGGTTGCAAGAACAGGAAAACAGATTATTATCTGAACGGTGGCCAATTAGGAAAAGGGGAGATGCAACGAGACCTGGGTGTCATTGTACACCAGTCATTGAAGGTGGGCATGCTGGTACAGCAGGCGGTGAAAAAGGCAAATGGTATGTTGACATTCATAGCAAAAGGATTTGAGTACAGGAGCAGGGAGGTTCTACTGCAGTTGTACAAGGCCTTGGTGAGACCACACCTAGAGTATTGTGTGCAGTTTTGGTCCCCTAATCTGAGGAAAGACATTCTTGCCATAGGGGGAGTACAGAGAAGGTTCACCAGATTGACTCCTGGGATGGCAGGACTTTCA